>NC_056683.1:137605743-137921128 GCF_018350215.1 Panthera leo | reverse complement strand
CTCTGGAAATTCCATGAAAGTGCTCTAAGGACAGCAATGGAGGGTAGGATGGGGCTAGCAGTTGAGCAGTGCTCTGTGGCCCCAGCATGAGATTCATCCTGAATAGCTCCTTTGATTTCCTTTATATATTGGCTTATGAGTTTGTTTTTTTAAATAGAGTTCACTTACTTATTTTGAGACAGAGAGAGATCACAGTGCATAGGAGCAAGGGAGGGGCAGAGAGAGGGGCAGAGAGAGAGGCAGAGATTGATCCCTCTGCAAGCTCTGTGTTCTCATCACGGAGCCCAATACAGGGCTTGATCCCATGAACTATGAGATCATGACCTGAGTTGAATGCCCACGGAAGAGTCAATTGCCCAACCTACTGAGCCACCCAGGCACTCCAATATATTGACTTAGGAGTTCTTGAAGTAAGTGTCTACATCTAAACACAAGTTTGGAGACTATAGTCATAAATCATTGTTTTAGTTAATTAATATACATTAATCTTTATGAAGATTAAAAATATGAAATTCACATATTTTAAAAACTTCACACAACATTTAGTCTTAGTATTTATCGTTAATATATTTTAAGATGTCACACTGTTTTACATTATTTATCAAAACCAGTTTATCTGCTCCTGCTAACCAAAATAATTTTATTTCAATTAATACCTAAAGTGGAATTCTAGAAGAAATAACATTTTAAACTTTTATGTGTAAAGAGTTCTCTAAGACATTCAAAATCCCAAAGTAAGGATTGTTAGCATTTAGCATGAATGACATTTTGAAGTAGTCAGAAACCAATTATTTTTATTTCCTCCTTAGAAGTAGAGAAATTATACCTAGGTTTTATTCACAAGATTTACTTATTGTAGCAGTTGCCAGAAGTTTTCCCCCAAATACTGCATGTAAGTATTAATGAAAATATTTGTTCAGGAAAACACTTGTGAAGAAATCTTCACAATAATTCTTAACACAGATTTAGAGATAAGTTAACAGTATTAAGGAGAGTTAATTCTTCAACATCTCGTTTCTATGATCTGCTGGAACTAGAACAACTCTGGGAAAATAGTGAAATTATGTCTATTCACATTAATATAAAATATAAACATTTAATATATAAAGTTCAAAGAACATGTTTCAAAGATTATACTTTATGGAAGCACAGCAAAAATAAAAGTTCAAAATATGCCTATGAATAATAACCACCAAATTTACAATAATAATAGTCTCTGGGGAGTCAGTATAATAGGAGAAATGAGGCCACTTCTTATATATATGTAGCATATGTATAATATAATTTACATATTATATGTTATTATGTATATATAATTGTTATATATTATGGATTACTTATAATATATAATGTTTATTTTTGAGACAGAGGGAGACAGAGCGCGAGTGGGGGAGGGGCAGAGAGAGAGAGAGAGAGAGAGAGAGATCGACAGAATCTGAAACAGGCCTGTCAGCACAGAGCCTGATGTGAGGCTTGAACCCACGAACCATGAGATCATGACCTGAGCCTAAGTCGGATGCTTAACCGACTGAGCCACCCAGGCGCCCCAACTTATAATATATAAAACATACAAGCATGTATTGTATATTATATAAAGTATACAATATATATCATTATGTGTAATATATAATATATATTACTAGTATATATAATTATTATAATTATACATATAATTTTTGAAGGTGAAGAATCTTATTACTCTCTATACATTCCTTTGTGCTGGAAACATTTAATAAAATATGAGATAGCTCATTCTTTCAAGAAAGAAAGGAGAGAAAGAAAAGAAACTCAGTGATAACTCTATGTAGATGACAGAAACACAACCTACCACAGAGGAAATGAAAAGCAACTTAGTGTTTTTAGGACACACTGAAGAACAGTGTTATGGTAGAATTAGCACCTATATGTGAAATAAAGTTGACACTGTAAGAAATACTACGAGGAGCTCTGTATTGCAAGTAAAAGGAATACAATTAAATTCTTATATTTTCATGTAAACCATTATGTTAAGGACAGATTTTTATTTAGTAGGATTTTTTTTCCTTTAAATCCATCCTCAAAAAAAAAATCATCCTCTAACTAGGATATTTTACAGTTTTAAAAAAGAAAGCAAGCTTTGTTAGTATTTGAGCTTTCTAAATAAACAATTATCTTTTTTTATTTTATTAAAATTACTAGTGACCATATTCAGGGACTTATGCATTAAAATTAACTCATATGTATATACGTATTTGTGTGTGTGTGTGTGTTAGATAAAATATATATATAATAGATATATAAAATATATATCTAATATATATATATTAGATAAAACATTGTTATTCCTTATTTTTCAGCTAATTATATCTGAAGTGAGGAAAAAAGCTTATACTTCTGTTCTAATCAGTCATGCCTGTTCATTTTGTAGTTTAAATCTGAATCAAATATTTAGTATATAAAACAAGTATAAGCTCATAGGACTTGTTTTAAAGTCAGAAATACTTTTTAGTGAAAGAAAAATGACAATAACATCTTGCATATATATACATTCTCTGCTCTGGTAACTGGTCATATTGAGAATTTATCTAGTCAAATTAAGAAGTAATCTGAAAAATGAAGGCAATATCATTCATTTGGCGCTCTTCATTGGAACTTTATTGGTCAGGATGATTTACACAACTCATAGAGATCTAACAGTTTCCAACCCTCTACTTTTTCTTTTTTCTTTCTGTTCTTTCTTTCTTCTTTCTTTCTTTCTTTCTTTCTTTCTTTCTTTCTTTCTTTCTTTCTTTCTTTTTTCTTTCTTCTTTCTTTTCTTTCTTTCTTTTCTTTCTTTCTTTCTTTCTTTCTTTCTTTCTTTCTTTCTTTCTTAACAGTGTGTGCATAGACAATGTTCACGACTACATGGACAAATCTTTTTGGAAAAAAAACTTACAAAAATAAATCCATGTGGGACAATATCAACTTTTATATTTATGATTAATTCTATGCTTTGGATAAGCGCTCTCAAAAAATGAAACATTCCTGGTGGCTATAACTCTGTGTACTATTCTGGCTGATTTTTTAAAAAATATTCTTGACAATAATACATTTTGTAATATTTTATCACCACAGTTTTTAGAATTTGTGTGGTAAATTTAATAATATTACCTTGCAAGTAATTTTTTTCTTTAAAACCAAAAAAAGTTTTTGTGTGATGAATATCTATAACATTTCTATCATTTGACATCTGGATTTTAAATCTTTAGATCATAGGATGGTGATGGTATCTCTTTTCCTCCCTCATGTTTTTCAGAACAGCACTGTGTAAGAATCCTACTTAAGTTATACTATTTAATAATGTTGTTGATGAAGGTATGATGATGATGGAGTTGGGACAGAACAGAGCAGTATTAATCATGGTATCTGCGTTAGCAGTTATCTTTGTTGTTGTTTTGGTTGCCATAGTCACCTGAGCCTCATGATTCACTTGGTGTATTAAAACATACTAATAAATATTACCTTAATCTGGTTAGGAAACTGCAACTTGACCATTAATTGTACTTGACCTTTCAAAAGTATTTGTTGAACTTTAAATAATAGCAGGACGTGAGCATTTTACCTCAATACTCTAATGGGGGTAGCATTTTACTCACCTTTTTAACAGGGGCAATAATATCTCTGAACTATCACTTTTGTAGTAAAAACACCACAGCCTGGAGACAGTCCAATTAAATATTCTAAGCTAAATAAACATATTTTCTTCAACCCCAGATGCTTTCTTCATCACTTCATCAGTCACTAAACTGTCTATTTTTCTGTTTCGCAGTCATATTCCCAGAGGGTTACCTGACTGTGGAATTAAACACCCAACTTGCCACAGGTGGGTGTTGGGGATGAGTTTTCAAATCACACTGCATTTTGTTAGAACAGAGAAGTAAAGCATAATATCATGTTCTCACTAAGATGCAATGTCACTATCTGTCTCCAAGCCATCAAGAGGTCAGATGCCTTTAAAACAAACTCACCTAACCAGCAATCTCTTAAACACTGAAATAATACCAGCCTTCTTATTTCACAGCCAAATTGCTGCTTTACTGGCTCTCTCTTTATAGAAAAGTATAAACTAGAGGGGAGAAAAATAAGGAAGGAAAATACCAAGAGAAGAAATAAAAGGAAATAAAAGATTATGCTTCAGACAGGATTTCTAGACACTTTAGTAATTTCTCTTCATTGTGTCCATGATTCCAGACATAAATTTGGGGTACTTTATTATTTCCGCATTATTACGGCTAACTAAATCTATTCCGTCAGTCTTTTAGTTGAATTAACTCAAATCATAATTTGCCACTCTAATAAAAAGAAAATTATATTGGCTAATATAGATATTATATTGAACTAACAGTATTATAGAACTAATGAACTATCTGTCCTTGGAGAAATCACTGATATTTTCTGTGCCTCAGTTTACTCCTCTAGCATAGGTAATCTCTAGGGTCCCTTCCAGTCTTATCAGCTTGTGATTCTATGAATTTTCTTAGGACAAATGAGAATCATATTCTCTCTTTATAAAGCAGTCCTTTAATTATGCTTTATTTATTTATTTTTATTATCATAACTGCAAATTAGACTTGGTTTTTTATCTTTGAATCTTTGTATTGGATTATTACAAGGTAAATGTTTTCAAAAATAAATTCTTCCATTGATTTCCTTCCTGCATTTTCCCTTCTGTTGTTAGCCTTCTTCTCAATAGATGGTGCTCTTTTCTCAGAGACACTACTTATCTTATACCTCAGCAAAAGATTAGAGAAATTAGTTTTATTCTTTAACAATCATTAATTAAAGAGATCAGGCATATAAGAAAGAATCGATTACAAGCAACTTGCAGCACCTTGATCATGAAAGTATAACAGGGAACATGATTGTTTAATGATTGAGGAGCTCCATTAAGCCCTACAATACTTGCTGAATAGATGGAGTGAATATTGTAACTAAATATGAAAATACCATGTTCACTACATACAAATAACCCCTAGTAGGAAGAAAACCCCATTTTAAGGTGTTAAAATATTTATTTACTTTAACAAAAATGAATATATCATATTCCATATTAGCATGTAGGATTTGAATATACACACCAGCACTAATGCAATCTACATTAATCTCAATTAATATTGAAAACTCGTACACTCTTTGCCAAACAAACCTGGAGCATATGAGTAAACAGAATATGGCCCACAAATTCTTTTGACATAATTTCACTGAGTAAAGACACTTTTTTCCCCATGAGCAACCACTGTAACTTCTTTATATTATAGTTTATAATCCAGAATTATGTCGCTTTTGGTCACTTTTAACTGGGTCTCATTATCAGAGGATTTGAAAAACAGTCATACCCTGCATTTCTCCTGAACCACACTCTATTCCCAATTCGGTTTGTGACTCCCATAGCAGATCTACAGCTGCCAACTGCAAAATGGTCTAGGCAGCCCAACTGTCATATTTATTACAACAAAACAACATTATTTACTGTGGAGAGACACAAGAAAAACTTTCTCACTGAGTGTGGCCTCAGGATGGCCACAAGGGAAGTGAGACAAATGTGACAAGGAAAGAGGAGGGCAGGGGGTGCAGCAAAGTACAGGGAAACCAGCAGGGGTAGGAGAGTTGCCAAGGTTCTTCTCTGAAAAGAACTCAAAAGGAGATTGGCCCCCAAATTAGGAAATCTTACTAGAATTCCTCTTTCATTATTCACAAATTACTGTGTCCACAGCTCCTGTGGAAGGGACTGAGGGTTCCTGTGTCCAAGAGCCCCCTTGGCTCAGTGTAAGTGAGCTCTAACACAGAGCTTATTATTATTATTTTTTTTCCCCGGAGCTTTACAGCTTCTACCAAAGCAACTTCTCTGTTTCTGAAATTTTTGATTCTTTAACAGTGGAGAGAAAAACAGAAAAGTAGATTTTTGCACTCACAACAACCACTCTATCCACTGTCGCTCCCATAATACCCCCCTGTTTACCTCTCTTCTCTCATCCTCCCGCCAAACACTACCCAGGGGTCAGGTGTCCCTTTACGCCCCTATTAGCTGCTGAAATCTCTGCTGGGAGCCCTGGCGCCTTCCTTACCTGATAATCACATACATGACCAGGAAGTTTCCGAAGAGACCCACGACGCACACGATGGAGTAGAGGGCCATGATGGTGATGGCTGTGATCATGGAAGGACTGCCGGTCGAAAGGCACGAGCTGTCGCTCCCGCCCAGCTCCGTGCGGTTAGGACCGCATGGGTCGGACAGGTTGCCATCTAGGTGGGAGAAGTTGACCCAGGAACCCGGGCTAGGTGCTGGGGAGCAACTTGAAGAGTGCAAATAGGGATCAGTGCAATTGCTGGCGTTCGTGGGGACGGTGCTGCTGTCCATGGTGCTGACGCCTGGCTGGGACCTCGTTGTGAGGTAACAGCGAGCACCCAGACTTTTCCAGGTTCCACGCGTCTCAGCTGCTTCCTCTCGCCGCCGCTACCACAGTTCCTGCTATTTCTTACAGAGACCAATCCTGGTGCAGCCAGAGAGGAGCTTCAGGCAGAAGGGGAGAGCTGGGCATCTGACATTATCCACTGTTTGTAGCCCCCTTTCGCCTTAGTAGTAGAGACACATCCTCAACCCAACACCACTGTAGGGAGGGGAGGGAGGGCTGTGCGGGATCCAGAGGCTGGAGGGGAGGGAGAAGAGAGAAGGGGGGTGGATTTTGCGCAAAGCGATCTAACGAGTTGGTCTGTCTCCCCATTCGGCACTCGTCCCTGCAAACACATCTAAGGAGGAGCAGAATGGGGAAGGGAGTTGGAGGGAAGGGTTGGGGGGAGAGAGAGTTAGTTCTTGGCAGCAGTAAAGCATAAGAAAAGGGGCTGACATCACTCTATTTTCCTAGCGCCGTTTTCTCTGTATAATACAATACGACAGGAAACACATTGGCCTGGTGCAACCTGAGTAATCCTTACCCCCCAACCCTTTTCCAGCCCTCTAGTCTGATGAAATCTTTTGGCATAGGGCACACAAATTCCTCGTCTTTAGTCTCCTTGTCTCAGTCCTGCGTGTCTACACATAGCAAAGGTGTTTTTACATCACTGAACGAGAATTTTCAACCCTACAAACCTGTCTGAAACAAATGTCCTTTTTCTGAAAAAGAAGTGAGAAACAAACTTTTGTGTAGGAAACTTATTCCATTCAGTCCATATTCCTTTAATTTCTGCTAGAGCAGAAGCTTTAGTTGCAACTGATTTTTATCCTGGTGGGGAAAAGGCACAAGAACTGGCTACAGCAATCAGGGGATTGTGGCATTCAGGAAAGTCAACGAAAGGTAAAGGTGATCCTCCACACTTAAATCTCACAGATCTGTTTAGAATTATTTATTACCTCTTTTATTGCCAGGCACATGAACATGTGCTTTTCAGTAGAAGCGTGTCAACATCAAGCATTTGCATTATTTCAGTCTGTTTCCTCCTATAGAGATTCCTAGAGGAATTTCATAGATATCTGGAACTGGTTGATATCCACACAAGGTTGAAGAATATTGATACACTTAAAAATTTGATACCTCACTTCCAAGACCCCAAATATTTTTATTTTAGAAATAAAATTTAAATCAACCAGGGGTAAGATGTTTTTGTTGTTGTTGTTTGTTTCTTTGTTTTTTGGTAAGTTAATACTAATTCTGAAGTAATTCTCATATCTGTACATGTGTGTATTTGTGTATGTATATGTCTTTTAACAATAAGCATTCGGATTAGGTATCCCCAGTTGGCTGTAAAAAGCAACCTTCTTGGGGAACAGAGAGAGGAGTAGGTTAAGGTGCTTGGAAAGAACATTTAATTCCAATTTTTTTTTACCATTTTCTTGAAAACAGATAACTCATTAGTAAACTCCACTAACCATAAGTTACTTGGTCAATGTTCAATATTATTTTTATCCTTTTATACTGAAGAGTGTAATTTCAGCAATAAAAGTTTACAGAGATTTCCCAAAGACTAATAAAAATACCTTACCACATATTCTTGTATGAACTTGTATATCAATTCATTCACAATGAACTGAAATCTCTCTGGCATTATTTAGTCTCTTGAGGACACATAGAAGCAGTCTAAGCTTTACTTGATGTGAAAGACAAATAGGGACAATGGAATAAGCCCTGGCCTTTGACTCAAATCATTTTGTGAATTTTAGATTTATAACTTTTAATTGTGTGAATCTGAATATGTTACTTTCTCACACTGAGTGACAGTTTTCTTATCAGTAAAAAAAATGTTAATAATACCTCATAGGTCTGTTAGCAGGATTAAATGAGATATATAATACAATAGTAGTTAATAAATAACTTATTATTATTCCACTTCATATATTTGACAATAATTAAGTAGTCTCTTCTACAATTTAAATATTACTTTCTTTTGGCTGTTCCTTATAAAATGTAGTTTTGGTTTTTTTCTGTAACCTTGCCTTTTTTCTAGTCACATTATAGTTTGTATGTCCTTATTTCCTTTTTCCTTCCTTCCTCCCTCCCTTTCACTTTCTTTCTTTCTTTCTTTCTTTCTTTCTTTCTTTCTTTCTTTCTTCCCTTCCCTTCCCTTCCCTTCCCTTCCCTTCCCTTCCCTTCCCTTCCCTTTCCCCTTTCCTTTCCTTTCCTTTCCTTTCCTTTCCTTTCCTTTCCTTTTTTCCCTCCCCCCCGCCCCCCCCATTCTTAAGGTACAGCTCCAGAGCTAAAAACAGTGCCTTAAGTTTGGCTTGACCAATAAAAACTTAGCAATATTACAAACTTTTCTTTCTACCAATATAGTTATTGGAAGGCCCCATTGACTTTTTTTTTTTTTTTTTGAAGTCACATTACTTTCTTGACTTTCCTTATGTCCTTATGTTTAGTATTGACGACATTCCCTAAACATGAGCCAAATGAGTTCAATAGATATTTATTAAAGGTCTACTTTGGGCCAAGTTCTGCAGTTTTAAAAGTTAGATACAATTGGAGCTTACTTCTTATGCCTTATAAGTCATGTTTCTCCTGTCCTATAAATTTATAGTTGTTTAGAGGGATCTGAGCACAACACAATAGATTTTTAATTTTAAAATGACATCTTGTTAGATCTAGTTCATGATTCAAATCTAAGAAAATCTTTTGGAATATGATTTTGTCATCTTTTGTATGCCTACTTCCTACTTTATATATTTTATTTACTCTCTCAGCTTTATACACTGTGCAGGAAGATTCCTGAGGGTAGGCCCGTTCACTACATGGTATTTAATACGTAGTGGACTTTTTCCTCTGCATGTATTAAATGTATAATATATTTCCATCTATAATATGCTAATTTAATTGAGACATAATTAGTATATATTTTTTTGTTGTTATTTTTATTGAGAGAGCAAGTGAGCAGGAGAGAGGGGCAGAGAGAAAGAGAGAGAGAGAGAGAGAGAGAGAGAGAGAGTCCCAAGCAGTCTCTATGCTCAGCGCAGAGCCTGATGCAGGGCTCAATCCCATGACCTGAGCCTAAATCAAGAGTCGTGGCTCAACTGACTGAGCCACCCAGGTGCCCAGCATATGTTTCATAAATGTTATGGATGGAATGTTTGTGTCCCCCCCCCCCAATTCATATGTTAAAATCCTAACACTCAGTGTGGTGGTATTATGACATAGGGTCTTTGAGAGGCAATTAGGTAATGAGGGTTGAGCCTTTAGGAATGAGATTGTTGGAGTGCCTGAATGGCTCGATGGGTTAAGTATCAGATTCTCATGGTTCATGGGATTGAGTCCTGTGTCGGGTTCATGCTCACAGTTTGGAGACTGCTTGGCATTCTCTCCCTCTCTCTCTGCCTCTTGCCTGGTCTCTCTCTCTCAAAACAAACAAATAAACATTAAAAAAATAAAAGGAATGGGATTATTGCCCTTATAAAAGAAACTCCAGAGAACTCTCTAGCTCTTTTTTCGCCATATGAGGATACAGTGAGAAAAGATCAGTTTGGCAATCTGCAACCTGGAAGAAGACCCTTACCAGAATCTGACCATGCTGTCACCCTGATCTTGGGCTTTCAGCTTCCAGAACTGTGAGAAATAAATTTCTTTTGCCTATAAGCCACTTAGTTTCTGGATTTTATTATAGCAGCCCAAACTGAGTAAGACAATACTTCATCTAAAATAATCTGGGTGATTTTTAAATGGCACAGCTTGAAAACAAAACACCTTTATGAGTATAATAATAACATTTATTTTTTTAGAGTCAGTATATTCTGTTAACTAACCAGGACTCAGTGTATAGACGTATGGACTAACCATGTGACTTTTCTCTTAGAATTACTGTCACAGAGTACAAATTCCCACTGTCTTTCTCTAGAAACATTATTTGTTTTTCATTCTATGGAGTAGGAATTTGAACTCTGGGCTTCAACTATATATTTTTAACTGAAATCTGATGTTTTCCTTTTCTGCTACTCTTTCTCAAGTTTCATTGAGAAAATTATCATTTCTGTTTTGAATGTGGGATATTCTGGACATCATGATAAGTCTTTCCTTAAATTATGTTAATATCTATATCTCAGTATCTCCCATGTATTCACTATACAGTTTGAGAAAATGCAGGACAAACTTAATTTCTCTTTCAAATAAATATCTTAGGAAAGCCTTGATAAAACCGGGGAAGAGCTGTTATGGGAATAAAAATTAGTATCACTTAGCATATAGTATAAAAGGACCTCATGTTCCAGCTTCTGTTATATTTTAGTTGCTTTATGGGGTGTTCTCCCTTTTCTCCATAATTGCATGTTTCATACCAGAGTGGTCTTAAGTCTGCTGTGAAATCTCAGGTCTCTTGTAAAAGGAGGTGAAGTGTAAATATATAAGTCAATTTATTACATGCTTAATTATTTTATATAACATGGATTCTAGCCATATAATATTTAGTTTCCTTAAGCCTTTAATTTCCTCAATCTGTATATTAGGAATATGTGCTTTTTTGTTAACATTTCATGTTTAGCCTAGATTTTTCTATCTGAAGAGGGAAAAACTTATCCACCAGTCAAGATTTAACATTGATATCAAACCTTATCATAAAACACTTTTTTCACAAAAATATTTGCTTCAAAGCAATGCATTTAGTAATGGAATAGATTCTAAACAAGTGCTAAAAGCCCCTCTTCTTTGAATTTCAAAATACATTGGCTTTATTCATATAAATGCCTTTACCCCACACATATTTTAATAGCTTAGTCCTGATTTTTTTGAGACTGTTAATGGAACACAAGATTAACAGCTATTAGTGAAGAATACATAAATACAATGCGTAAAAGTATTACAGTGGTTTGATGTTCCGGAAAAAAAGGGGGCATCTAAGGTTTCATTAGAAGAACACTTTATGTGTTTATTTACTGATATTTTCTACGTCATATAATATCTAAATGTGTATACTAAAGGACTTAATTGCATTATGATACAATATTATCCTTGATTACTGTATTGTTGCTTTTACATTCAGTAAAATGGAACAGGTACACTTATTTACATGGTAAAAATAGAACAAAAAATAAAAAATAACTTCACACTACCTCAACTTGATAAACCTAAGAGAGAGACGTCTGAGATAGGGTGGACAAAAGCCTTGGACTTTATTTATTTAAAACATTAAAAAATTTACTTATTGAATTATAATTGACATATATTAGTTTTAGGTGTACTACATAGTGTTTCACATTTTGAGGGGGTTGGATAATTCTTTATTTGGATTGTACAGGTGCTGTCCTGTTTTTTTTTTAAATCGAAATATAGTTGACACACAAGTTATGTTAGTTCCAGATGCACAACAGAACAATTCGAGAACTCTATATGCTGTGCTCACAAGTGTAGCTACCATCTGTCATCATACAATGTTCTTACAATGCCATTGACCATAAACCTTATGTTGTACATTACATCCTTGTGACTTATTTATTTTATAACCGGAAGCCTGTACTTCCTACTCCCCTTCACCCATTTGGCTTGTCCCCCCACCTTCCTCCCCTCTGGCAACTATCAGTTTGTTTCTATTTTATTTTGCTTGTTCACTTGTTTGTTTTTTAGATACGACATATAAATGAAATCATATAGCATTCGTCTTTCTTTGACTTATTTCACATAGCGTAAAACTCTCTAGGTCCATCCATGTTGCCAAAAATGACAAGGTTTCATTCTTCTTAATGGCCGAGTAATATTCCATTGTATGTGAAAGTATTTATAATTTGCCTTTTGGCTTTTTATATCTTGTTGTGTGTGGCTTGAATATTATCAAGAAGAATTAGTGGAAACATTACACTATATTTAATAGTATAAAATTGACCTTAAAGAGCTGATTGCTTTAAGGACCTGAAGGTAGTATTTATGCGTCCAGTTAACTCTTTTGAGCTAGTTTAAGCAGCTAGTTTAAGTGATTCATTGTTCTAAATAACTTTCTTAAAATCTAGATTCTCGTTTCTATTTGAGTCTTTCTCTTCAATTTCCAGTTATAGAGGTTAGCTATTACTCTATTTCTTTTTTAGCTTTATGTTTGGACAAAAAGTTCTCAGATATTTTTGGTCTCAGGACTCTACACATTTAAAAAATATTGAGGATTCAAAACAAACTTTGTTTTATGTAGGCTATCATTATTACAACTTATCATATTAAAAAGTAAAACAAAAAAAAAACTTTAGAAACATCCATTCATTTTGGGGCGCCTGAGTGGCTCAGTCAGTTAAGCGTCCAACTTTGGCTCAGGTCATGATCTTGCTGTTCTGGGTTCGAGCCCCAAGTCGGGCTCTGTGCTGATAGCTCAGAGCTTGGTGCCTGCTTCAGATTCTGTGTCTCTCCCTCTCTCTGCCCCTCCCTCACTCACACTCTTTCTCAAAAATAGATAAACATTAAAAGCTTAAAAAAATAACTGTAAACTTATTATAGGTAAACATAAGTTTTTAGAAAAATACTGTATTTTCCAAAGTAAAATATTTAGTGAAAGAGTGGCATTGTTTTATATTATGCAATTATTTTTAAATGTCTGGTTTAGAAGAGGACATTTCTTTATGCAGTCAGTTGCAATATGTTGTTTGGTTGAGGATATGAAGAAAATACAGTCTTACACAAATATGCGGTTGGAAAGGGGAAGAGTATTTTAGTGGCCTTTGCAGATAATTGTGGATATTTTTCTTTGATACTAAACCTGAATTTAGCAAATGCTAGTTGCTTAAAGGTTAGTTGGAATGTGGAAATTGAAATAGTGATTTGTGTGTGTGTGTGTTCTGTTATATTAAAAGCCATTGGTTTATCTTCCACTTTGCGCGAATCTGCTACTCATGCATGATTTTGTAACATCATGCACTGATGATTTGGAAAATGTTGGTTTACTGGATTATGACAATTTTCTGAATGCTGAAACAGTCTACTGTATGATATCAAAAATGCCACCACTGGTATTCTAGGAAATTTATTCAGATATTGGGATGTTGTCAAACTACAATGGAAGACAAAAGTTTTCTAATTTCCAATTTTGCCTGAAAGCCTGAATTTTATCATTGGTAAGAAATATATTCAGTTTTCCTTAAAGTGATAGAAAAAGTTTAGTTTGCACTAAATCACAGAAATGCTTTTCCTGGGGAAAACCGTTCTACCCTGGGATGTGGCAAAAGTGCTTCACTTCCCACTTCATCATCTGAAGTGTCAAAAAGACACATACTCAAGGGTCAAGATTTAATAAAACCGATTATTTTTACTGATCTGTCAACGACATTTTAAAAGTGAATTTTTTTTCTTCTCTGTGAATGTGTATTCATGAAAAATACAGCAACACACTTTTGAGCTCCTGCCTCGATTCCTACCAAGGTGCTAGCAGTTTTACCCATCATTTTTTTGCACTATTGATGCAAATTTCAACATGGTGAAAAAGCTGTATAACTTTCTAGAGTTATTGTAATAATAGTGTTGACTTCATGGATCCCTTGAAAGAGTTAGAGACCTCCAGGAATCCGTAAGCCACACTTTCAGAACCACTGATTTAGACGTTTATAAATATTTCTTGTTTTCTGTTTCCTGTCAATCTACTGACCATATGTGTCAGTGCCGTGTCATTCCTTGAGCAAATTATTCGTTTGCACCATAGCCTTTAATGACTCACCCAAACCAACTTCATTAACCTGCATTCTTATCTACATACTACTTTGTGTTTCCTTTTTCTTGATTCATTGCCCCATTTCCCCCCTCCTTGAACTTCCATGCTTCATAGATCACATAGAAAGTGATGGTGGCAGGGGCGCCTGGGTGGCTCAGTCAGTTAAGCGTCCGACTTCAGCTCAGGTCACGATCTCACGGTCCTTGAGTTCAGGTCACGATCTCACGGTCCTTGAGTTCGAGCCCCGCGTCGGGCTCTGGGCTGATGGCTCAGAGCCTGGAGCCTGCTTCCAATTCTGTGTCTCCCTCTCTCTCTGCCCCTCCCCCATTCATGCTCTGTTTCTCTCTGTCTCAAAAATAAAATAACGTTAAAAAAAAAAAGAAAGTGATGGTGGCAGCTTTTTTCCAGCATGTTATTTCTGTATTCAAACCATAAAGACCCTTTTACTTTGGTGCTAGTAAAAGGATGCCATTCCATTCTCATTAAAATGGCACTTTATTCATGTTTTTATCTCTAACCCAGGCTCTGCCCTTAATCTTTCACCTCTTTTCTCACAGCCTCATATTCCTCAACACTTTAAAATCTGACCTTCATTTCTAAGGGCATTAGGGACTTTCATAATGCTAACCTCTTGGCATTTTCAGTCTTACAGGATTTGTCTTCTTGAGTCTCTTCACTGTCTCTCTCCTCAACTCCATTTCTTGATTATCCTATCACTCTGATCACACCTTTCAATTTATTTTAATAGTTCTTTCTTCCTGTACTTGCTCTGTAGATGCTGATGTTTCTCAGCATCCGGTCTACTAACCTTCTCAACACGCTTTTCCAAAGTAGTATCAAATCATTCTTGGTTTTTACCTATAGGATGATGGACCCAGTCAATTTATATCTCCAGCTCTGACCTTTATCTAAAGCTTCGGATTCTAATACCCATGGGTTTGGTGGACTTTTCCACTTGAACAACTCACGGGTACTAGAAATGCCATCCTTTGAATGTATTTTTCCCATCTTGTCCAAACATACTTCTGTTCATGGTGTCATTATCCCTGGAGTCTCCCAACTGAGAAACTGGGTAGCCACCCTCAGCACTTCTAGGTGGGCAGAATCCTGTAGTGGTTAGGCGCATGAACTCTGGTGCCCCGTTTGTTGGTAAAATCCCATGTTAATCGCAAACAAGCAATGCAACTGTGGACAATTTACTTAACCTGCTAGTGGCCAGCTTTTTCATCTATAAAATTGAGTTCTCACTAGAGCTTTAATGGGTATTACATGTGCTGCTGTTAATAGAAGCACTTACAAGAGTCCTTCGTGCATTAAACATGGTATAAATATTTGTTAAATAAATTCATAGACTGCTCCCACTCCCCTTTTATCCCCAGATTCAATTACTGTGATTGCTGATTCTACCTTTTAAATTTCGTCTCATTCTTGCTATCAGTCTTCTAGTTCAGGCTTTTATTACTCCTGTAGAGTTGAATAGTAATCTCAACGATTCTCTTTTTCTCTCTATACATTCACCTTACACAGTGCTGCCAAAGGAGATGTTACAAATGGAAATCTGACTGTGCCACTATTGGTTATGTTTGTTAGCTCCTTATTATTGTAGGATAAAGTTGAATTTCCTGTTATATATAGTCCTTCAGCATAAACCCTTTTAGCTTCATCTCTGGGGTACTCACTGTTTGCACTTTGCTCCCTGTGAATACTAAACAACTTATAGTTTTCTGCACTTGCCATTCTCTTTCTTGTCTCTGTATTTTGATCATTTTCTTCTCTGGCACACAGGAAGTATTTAATAAGTGTTTGTTGACTGACTGTAAGGCACTGTTTTGGCCCCATTGGATGATATAGACTGGTCAGTGATAGAATATAGAAAATCTTCAGTGAACATTCTGTAACAACTGATTGCCAGGAACATGGTGAAGACCCGATGGTGAGAGGCATTCTGGACATAGGGAGCAGAGTATCTCAGAACTTAATGCACTTGTGCCAAACAACTGATTGGTCATTTTCCCCGTAAACACTTTTAGCAAAATAATAATGTAAAATTGTCTAAATGCCAATATCTGTATATTAACATTCAGAGACTGTGTTTTTGAAATAGGATTTCAAGAGATATAGACCCTCATGGAGCTTTTGATGGTATTAAACTATTATAGATTTTTCTTTTCTTATTGCTTTTTTTTTAAAAAATATTTTATTTATTTTAGAGAAAGAGAGTGCAAGTGAGGAAAGGGTGGAGAGAGAGGAGGAGAGAGGATCAGAAGCAGGGTCTGTGCTGACAGTAGCAAGCCTAATATGGGGCTGGAACTCATGAACAGTGAAATCACGACCTGAGCTGAAGTGGGACATTCAACCAACTGAGCCACCTTGGTGCCTCTTTTATTATTTTTAATATAAAATTAAAACAAATGTCTATAAAAACCCTAGCATTAGGTATCACTTGGATTCTTTGTGGCTGTAATTTCTGGCCATTATCTTGGATTACATATTCTAGCCTTTGTCTGTATCCATTTGCAGGTTCAGAGATTGCCCTATTTTTTGGTCTTTTATGTGACCCCCTTTTTTAACGGGAACAATGAAAGCAATACATATATTTTTAAAGTTGTTTTTAACTCTGGATCCTTCTGACATTCATATAATTTTCCTCTTTTCAGTGAATAGATTGCACAAAATTTGATGTAGGACAACGTGCATCACCCAAACCTCTTGCTCAGTCTCCCTGTACTTTCTAAATCCTGTGAGGAAAATATCCCCAAATTGTCTTTACCAGAAAAAATTTGTGAGAAGAAAGCTGAGCACATATCTTTGATTAACTATCTATTTTTCTTTCATTTTTAGCTTATAATTTTACTTTTCTCTGCATTTCTTTTGAAAGAATTCAGACATATAGTAAGACTTGATTCAAGAAAGCTAACACTTCTAAGCTTACACTTGATAATACACTCCTATTAAAATTTTTAATTCCTAAAGGCACCAGACATAGTCCTATTTTGAATTTTTACAGTATTTCTCAGCATAAGTGAAAATTTCTAAAATCCTAGTGTTTCCATAATACTTGTCAAGTTATTTCTTTAAACGAGTTTAAGAACTTCAAGATCAAAAACCAGGGCTTACACTTCCCTGTAAATATGTTAATATGTCTTCTTAAATGTAAATACATATCTGGGTAACATGAGGAGACTCTCAGAAGGGTAATGTCAGGTATACTCTGAATATTTAAGGGAATACTCCTGAATATAAAAATAAATGGGAATTTTTCTCATTTCCTGATAGAACATTTTCTGATAGAAGCCTTCAGAATTACCAATGATAGCCCATCTCATCTGGATAGAATAATCTCATCTGGAACTGTGCTTTTTTATAATTATTAATGTATCCCTCAATATAGCTGCAAATGTTGGTCTTCTTTCTTTGATGTTAGGATTGATTTTCTCATGTAATAAAAAAGTCATTTAGAGCCAAGTTTATGTATTGTTTATGTCATTTTACATGGGGTTTAAAATGAGATAGCCTTAGACTATGGAGCTGAATTTTTAAAAAATATTTGGTTTATACATTTTTTGAAGGCAATTTGAAGATTGGTCCTTGAAACAGGAAGTATTTCTAGAAATATAACCTCACAAAATAACCATATAAAAAGTACTTTCATTTATGTTATAGAGGGCTTAACTTAAAAAAAATTAATTTGCTGTCGTGTTGCATATGTACTACCTTAAAAAATGTCAGTCTTGTGTATATTAAAATGTTTTAAGGAAAGATCAAAGCATAAAGGGGGAATTATTTTATGTATGAATTTTTATTTGAGTTCAGTGAAGCCCCATGGAAGGGATCTAGAGACCTGTACAAAGAGAATAGGAACCTATAAACTGGGCCAAATAAGATGGTCATATTGTCAGAAATATATAATGAAAAAAAATTCTGTGAGGGAGAAATTCCAAGTTCAAAAAGAGAGGAGAGAGATATTAATGGGGTGCGAGTAGGGTGCCTGGGAGAAGAGCTTAATGATGGATTTAAGGAGGGTGAATCTTACATCTAAATAGAAGATGCTCTCTTTTTTCCAAGATGTATGAACCACAAAGAGAAAGGTTATCATAGGTCTGGGCATAGTAGTTTTTTCAGGACTTGAGTATTCATTCCTGGGCTTGAAGTGTGGGTAAGACAATGGCACTATGCTTCAAAGAGAAATCTAATGCTTTGTCCTTGGGCAATAAGTAACCTTAGTTTATTTTTATTATTTCCCAGAGCTATAATAGCTTTTGGACTCCCATATTTTTGATGAGCATGACCAGAAAAGACAAGAAAGGGAGTTTCTGCGGGAAAATGGAAAATGAGAAAGAACTTTGAACCTAGGGATGTGTTGTGAAAAAAATCTCTTCCATGTTTACATGTGGGTGCCCGCAGCCAAATGCTAAACTAAAGTCAGAAGACACTGTTGGATCCATTTATGGTTTCCCTGGGCAGTGCCATGAACAGCTAAATCATTGCACGTGGTGAAGAATTCAGTGCTTTTCACATGGTGTGTGAAATATGTACTATTTGATAGAGCAGTAGACTTATTTGATTGAGCAGTAGACTTATTTGACTAAATGGTTTGAATGGGTAGATGGCATACGACACAGCACAGTTGTATAGTGACATGGTTTGAAGTGTTGAGGTTTGGAGCTGACAGCCAAGAAAGAATTCTTGAGACATCTTTGGTGCAAAAAGATGGTGTTCTTAAAGCATGGGGACAGGACCCATGGGCAGAAAGAGCTGCACTGCAGTTGTGAGGGGTGATTGATGATATACCTTCAAACTTGGAGGAAGTTAGGGAGAACATATGTCTCTAAGGTATTTTGGAAGTAAAGTTTCCAGGACCTTGAGGCGCTAGCTGCTGCTAGGAAAAGGTCATTTATTACTATTTAGGAAAACTCAGGCATGAGACCCTTCAGATGTATATCAGGGGGCCATAAGCTTGGAGGATGATTGCCAACCTATATCTTGGAGGATAGAGATACAATAAGTTTCCAAAGACATTTTTATATGTTAAAGTTGACTCACAGGATCCTGGGTGGGTCAGGATAATGTTAAGCTAAGATTGCCTTTGGCCTTTAGCAAAGTGTCATCACGGAGGCAGCTGAGTTCCCAGAAGATCACTCTGTCTGTCTCAAGGACTTGTCAGTGGGTTGTAAGTTGTAAGGAAATTTAATTTTTCATTTGCCTTTGTTTTCCACATCATATAGTAGCATAGCAATTCCATTTAGTTGTCTGATTTGATTTTTGGAAGAACCTGGGTATGGTAGCTGATTAGGAATCATTTCATTTCCATTTTACTAACTCAGAAACTGAAACTGAGAATAGTTCCACAACTTAACAATGATCACCTGTATGGAACATAGTAGAACAGAGACTTCAGGAAATTAGATGTTAGGGGGCCAATTCCCTTTCTTTTCTCAATCTCTTCTCACAACATATGAATATGAGTAAGACATTTTCTGGGAGCCTATTGTATGCCAGGCACTGTGGTAGGTGCTTTACCTGGAATAGCCTCATGAGGCAGGTACTATCTTGAATTTTTCTATACAGGTGAGTAAAGTAGGCTCTGTGAGAGGGTGGAATGAATTGAAAGCCTAGAGGTTAAGCTGTCCATCATAAATACCTGGGTTTATACACATCGTCAAACACACTAGGACCATATCACTTCTTAGGTAGATATGTGGCCATAACATTCACACATTCATTTATTTAAAAATATTTATTGGGCAATTTGTATGTGTCAGGCACTGGAACCAGGTACTAAGATAAAAGAATGGCCAAGTTCCTGCATTAATGGAGTTTGCATTCTACAGGGAGGGAGGGAAGAGGGGGTGGGGAGCAGTTGGAGAGGGAGAAAGGAGGAATAAATTAGTTTATGACTAATTTATGATTAGTCAGAAGATAATAAGTGCTAGTAAAAAACCAAGTCAATTTTGTGTTAAAATCAGATTGGCAGTCCAACGAAGAACCAGATTGAGAGGTATATCGGGATATTTGCTCTCAATCATATAAATGAGATCATAGCCCTTAAGAGAATGAAGCCCAACCATATTTTTATTTCCTTATACAATTATTTACTATTGAGGTTATTATTTCTAAAGAACTCTTTTTTAGTTTTGGTGATAACCTGGTTTTCAACTGAGAAAACTTTCTATCAGTCTCAATTTCCTTCTTCCCTGTATAATGATGGAACACCTATCACAGTGAAGATAGGTCCGTACATACTGTGCTTTCACACATACCAAGGCATCTGTTTATGTATGACTAGCTGTAGAAAATAACTTAATGTTATGTTAACAAAAGTTGAATTAGAATTTCATACTTGAGGGGCACCTGGGTGGCTCAGTCGGTTAAGTGTCAGGCTTTGGATCAGGTCATGATCTCACGGTTCGTGAATTTGGGCCCCGCATTGGGCTTGCTGCTGTCAGCACAGAGTCTGCTTCAGATCCCCTATGTCCCCCGCTCTCCCCTGCTCACACACACTCACACACACACACACACACACACACACTCTCTCTCTCTCTCTCTCTCTCAAAAACAAATATTTAAAAAAATTAAAAAAAAGGATTTCCAAATTTGAAAATGACTTTCAATATAAATTCTTAAATTCAGTTCTAAAACTTATTAAAAGATGTTTTATAAGCAATTTAAACTCTTTTTAAAACAATTTTTTTAGGTTTGTTTATTTTTGACAGAGAGAGAGACAGAGTGCGAGCAGGGGGAGGGACAGAGAGAGAGAGGCGGAGATACAGAATCCAAAGCAGGCTCCGGGCTCTGAGCTGTCAGCACAGAGTCTGAAGCGGGGCTCAAACCCACGAACCATGAGATCATGACCTGAGCTGAAGTCGGATGCTTGTGTGTGTGTGTGTGTGTGTGTGTGTGTGTGTGTGTGTGTGTGTATGTATGTGTGTGTGTGTATACACGGTATAGCTTTCTGTATGTTAATTTTTTTATACCTGTTACTTTATTAAGTTTCATTATTGTCTATGGTAAAGTTTTTTACTTTAGGGGATTTCAATTCATTTTTGCATGAGGTTACATGTTCTAAATTATAGCACTGGGAAATTACTTCAGTTTAAAATTCAAAGTCCCAGAAAACTTTTCAGAAATGCATATACTATATAACATAGAGAATATCTGTGCTCAGTGAGCCTCTCAGTAATAAATCCAAGGCCATAGCTCATACTGAAGTCTGAAGTCTCTGTTTAGTTGGGCTATTTTCTAAATTCAGCACAAGAATGTTGTAAATAACCTTACTTTGAATATTCCTTTAAGGTCCTATATATAGTAGTCACCCCTTACGTGCAGTTTTGCTTCCCATGGTCACTCGTGGTCAACCAAAGTCTGGAAGCAGATGATCCTCCTTCTGAGATAGTCAGAAGGTCAAGAAGCTCCTAATGCTATGTCACAATGCCTATGCCATTTCTTTCACTTTATCTCATCACATGGGCATTTTATCGTCTCATATCATTACATGAAGAAGAAGAAGGGTGAGGACAGTACAGTCAGACATTTTAAGCGAGAGAGTATATTCACATAACTTTTATTACAGTATATTAATATAGTTGTTCTATTTTATTATTAATGGCTGTTGTTAATCTCTTACCGTGCCTAGTTTATAAAATAAACTTTATCATAGGTATGTTTGTGTAGAAAAAATACAGTACATATAGGATTCAGTACTATCTGGGGTTTCAGGCATCCACTAGGGGCCCTAGAACACAATTTCTGTGAGTAATGGGGGACTACTGTATGTACTTTTGTATATATGATTCCACATGTAGAATTTACCCATTCTTCTTATTGTCTGTAGGCAATATTTCTCGATGGCTCTCAATTTTTCAATTTTCATGACAATTTTTAGCCTGCCCTGCATTTTGTGAGATGTAGTCCCCTTAAATATAAAGTTTGTTTCTCCTTATCTCATAATCTTTAAATGGCTTTCATCTTACAAAAAAAAATGAACATTCTTTCAAAGGCTTACAAGGCCCTATAATATCTATTCCTCAAACCACATCCTTCTATCATCTTTGTAACCTCATTTTCTACCTCTTTTTCCTCATATCCTCACTGCCTCAAGGCCTTTGCACTTGAACTATTTCTCCCATTTATCACAGTGTCTCACTCCTTTGGCTCTTTAAGGTGTCTGATCAATTGGATCAAATAGATCAATAACCCCTTTCCTGACCAATCTTTTCAAGTAGCCTACACACTGTGGTTCATGTATCCCTGGCTCCATTTTTTTTTTACCCCTCCCTGTGTCCATACCCTTACTATTAATTCCAGTTCATTCTTGAAGCCAGTGGGTGGGATGACCTATACTCTTCTTTGAGTCTTAAGTTCAGTAATATGACTTTTTGTGGCCAGTAGAATGAACTAGAAGTGACACTGTGCCCATTTCAAGTCTAGGTCTCAGGAAGCCTTGGCTGTTTCTATATGTTCTCCCACTCTTCTTACAAGGCCCTGAGAACCTGCTCAGACTGGCCTGCTGGACTTTTGAGAAACATGGATTAGAGATAAATTGCCCCAATCCCTTGGCCAAGATTGACCTTGACCACTCTATAGTCAGCCAACCCCAGTCAGATCAGCAGAGTTGACACATGTTCAATAAACGCTTATTGCTGAATGTCACAACTTGGTAGTAATAGTTAACTATCGACACACCATTGCCACTTGATTTTACTTGATAGCTCTAAGCCTTATTTAACACTTACCACTATCCACCAATTACAGTTGACCCTTTAACAATGCTGGAGTAAGGGGTGCTGACACCCACATAGTTGAAAATCCATGTATAACTTTGATTCACCCCAAACTTAACTGCAAGTAGCCAATTGTATCATGGAAGCCTTCCTGATAATATGAAGAGTTGATTAACCATATTTTGTATGCTGTATTATTATTCATTGTTGCAATAAAGTATTGGATTCTTACAATAAAGTAAGCTATAGCAAAGAAAATGTTATTAAGAAAATTTCAGGGAAAATCTCAACACTATGCTGTACTTATTGAAAAAAAAAAATCTACCTATAAGTGGACCCGTGAAGTTCAAATCCATGCTTTCAGGGGTCAACTGATTATATGTTACTTTTATGTTTATTGTGTTCTACCATTGAATACTAATTCCATGAAAGCAGGGAGTTTTTCTGGCAAGAGTAGTTTCTCAATAAACATTTGTTAGATGAATAAATTCCCAAATTGTTTCCACATATTTTGTTAACATGCATTGATTATTTGACACTTGAACGACATCATTAATAGATTTTCTCAAACTACTCTCTCACACACATTTACACTGTGATTTAAATAAAATGCACATAGCTGTCTTTAACTCTTCTTAGAATTTCACGTCATTCTTTGAAAATACCCTGGCTGGAACTGGTTGGTACTCTACACATAGCCATCTTCATTATTCTTATTTTCTCTGGATTATTGGCTGACTTAAAAAGGCAGGAATCAAAATATTTGGGGCTCAAGGTTAACACACACTTGAAACTCTCCTCTCCTCTTGCACAAGCCTAACTGATTAAGGATAGTGAGCAACATATATTACTAAAAAAATTATCTCATATTTTTTTTATTTTTGGAAAACATTTAATTTAGCCTCTGTTATTTTTGAACATTATTGAGGATGAATAGTTTAAAGATAGAGAAAATGTCTTTAATTGCCTGAGCTGTAATCAAAACCTGAAGCCAGTTTTGACCCAAATCCTGCTTTTAAATGTGAGACGCTGGGCTAGGCTCACAGGTGTTAGAGTATGGCATTATTTGCCACATTAACCCTTTAAAGGCATGATACCCAGGAAGGGTTCTGGAAATCAGACGTCATCATAAATGCCACTGTTTTGCCAATAGTGGGAGCTCCACAAATTTGTATTTTCGGCTTAAGTTTACCCAGCACCTCGTGGAGGAAGAAAGAGATGTAGCCATTGATAATCTAGCAGAAGCTGATGGATCTGCCTGCTGCTCCTCTTTGAGTAGTATAATTCAATAATGTATGTTATGGAAAATTTCCATCATGACAGCAATTAGAAGACAAATGTTTATTTCTGTTGAGTTTTACTTGCTTGGGATTATTTTAGAACTTTGTCAGATATTCAAACCCACCTTTATGAAAATGTTAGCATGTTATATTTTTATTATTTAGCCCATATTAAACCACTTGTTGAAGCAATGATTATAAATTGTCAGTTCCATTGGTATTATTGAATTGATCCCATCACAGAAGTGTTAAAGATGCAATTATTTGTCTGTTTCAGCTGTGTCCTCAAGACAGAGACTTCCTGGTATCAGGAGAGAATTATGTTTTTACATTTGGAAATGGAAGTTCAATAACTTAAATTATTTTGTTGATAGTTACAGTATGGTCTAAGTTACTTAAAAGGTTGTCTCAACTTGACTCTTTAAAAAAACTTTTTTTTAACTTTTATTTATTTTTGAGAGACAGAGAGAGACAGAGCATGAGCGGGGCAGGGGCAGAGAGAGAAGGAGACGCAGAATCTGAAGCAGGCTCCAGGCTCTGAGCTGTCCATGAACTGTGAGATCATGACCTGAGCCGAAGTCAGAGGCTTAACTGACTGAGCCACCCAGGTGTCCCTCATCTTGACTCTTAAAGTGCAATTCTTTTTTGTTCTGAATGAACGTTTTCCCCCCATGTTTGAATTTAAATCCCATCTCTGTGCAAACATTGCTGGAACATAATTTTAGTAGCACCATCTGTATTAGAAGTCCATCTGTGAAAGAAATAAACCAATGGGCCTATTTTAGTCTCCATTCCAACAGCTGCCAAAGATTTATTTTAAATAAAAAATGTCCTAAACATTTTAAAGTGGTCTATGCATGATTGAAATGAAAAATTATTATGGTCAGAATATTTTTTATTTTTTCTTGTAGCATCCAGATAATTGAGACGTATGTATTACTTCAATTCAAATTGCTTGCCCTTGAGTTCTATGTGTGTATAACCACGTGTGAGTGCACAATACGTGTGTATAACCATGTGTGAGGGCACGAAGACACGCACACAGATAAGCATACAGTCAGGATGCAGTTTATATTTATATTGGAAAAAAAACTTGCATGAAACTTTCATCTGTTGAAACTTTTCTTTCTTGTCTTTTCTCTTAAGCTGATTTTTCTAAATATTTAATTCCTAGAGCTAGGAAATCCAGATTTCCCTATGTTTTCCAAGGTTCCAAATGTATAATAAAATCAATATGTAACCACAGGAACTCTAAAATGATTTCTATAAAACCATACTTCGGCATAGATATTACTTATTCCATAGCCACTCAGGAGAAACACAGGTATGCGTACATACATGTCTTTTCATTTAACTCTCAAAGCTGTTAATTACTCCTTTTGTGCTTGCTGTCCCTCATTTGTCAGCTCTTCCATCACAGGGACAAGGCAGAATGCACGATATTCAAAAGATGAGTCTTCAGCAGTCCTTACACCTGCTTTTGCAGCAAATTCAGTGGAAAAGGTTTCTGCCACAAAACAAATCAGCTCTGTCTCCCCTGTGCTATGTTATTTCGGTAACGTGCCTTGTACTGTTGCTTTTCTGCCATAATATGAGAGGGTATGTATGCCCCAGGTTTTTCGGGGAAGATTTTGATGGGATGCAAGCGCTGGTCCTTCTCATAGAATGACATTTATTGTATGTAACAAACACAGGAACAAGGGG
This sequence comes from Panthera leo, assembly GCF_018350215.1. Lineage (NCBI taxonomy): Eukaryota > Metazoa > Chordata > Mammalia > Carnivora > Felidae > Panthera > Panthera leo. Next base: position 137,895,318 of record NC_056683.1, on the reverse strand, counting down.
CTGCAATTACATAAAAGATAGGCGTCTTCTTCTGTCTTCTCAGAACAACATAGTTCTGCCACATCTACTTGACTGAATTCTCTTGTTCATAAAAGAAAAGGGCAATTAATGCAGGTAAAATCGTTACCGCGCACGGCACGGAGAAGCCCTTCCGGACCCAGCTGCTCTGTCTTGTTCGCTTTTGCTTTTTCCGGTGAGTTTTTAGAACGCAGACGTAGTGAAAGCTTACAATATTGTGACAGATCACACTTCCCTAAGCTTTGTGGGTACTCTCCAAATGATCTTGGAAGACTTCCCAGCTTTGGTGCTGATTGATTTAGTCGCGATCCTTCTCTTTACAGGCAGACAAAGACTTATTGGGGGCTGGGGAGGGGAGAGCCTGAACAACAAGCAAACATGTAAGCAATGATGAGAGAAAGACAATTTTGTCCGTATTTTGAAATTAAAATTCTAGTTGTCTGTGTTCAGATATCAGATCAAAAGCGGCTTAGGGTGATTTGACCGGAAAGCATGTTTGCTTCATGAAGTCACTAGGAACGCTCTCTTACAAGGGTGACTTTACTAAAGATAGAATTATTCCTATACGAATGACCACCATTTATTGAAATCCATGGTCCAAGTCCTGTTTAAATTCATTTAATTTACATACCAATCCTATGAAGTAAATATTATCTTCCTTTTATATGTGAGAAAACTGACCTGGAGTAGAAGAAACAACTTGCCCGAGTTTACAGAGTTAATTTGGGGTTGAGTTAGGGGTCAGACTCAGGCAGTCTGGTTTCCAGCCTACAATCCTAACCTCTTCCCTCTACTGCTAATCACTATGCCACATCTCTGGGAGCATGGGCCTTGGAGTTGGACAAGCTGGGTTTAGACCCTGGCTCTGGTACCCACCAGTTGTGTGTCCTTGGGTAAGATGTTTAACTTCCATAAACCTTAGTGTCCTCATCTGTAAAATTAAAATAATAAGGTCAACCTCATTGTGTTCAGTAAGAATGAATGGAATAGGCTCAGTGTCCTTACTTGGGTGGAAACTTCTAAATTAAAAAATAGTCCCTTCACTTAAACTTTGTATGTTTTCATAGTAAATAATAAGACTAGTTTCTCGATTGCTCCTTGCAACAACATGCTCTGCTCAGCCATTCACCTTCGCTTATTTATGGACTTTTCACCTCTCTGTATCTCACCCATATTGGGAGACATAATGAATTCTCTTATTTGCTGAAAATATCCTGTGAATTTGGCTCTTTTTGAAGTAAAATTATGGGAAAATCACACCTAGAAGTTAAACCTGAGGTCTATTTTGTTCTGGTTGTACGTAGTATTTTTGTTTGTTTGTTTGTTTGTTTTAATGGTAATGCTTAGTTTTATACAGTCAGAGAAAGAAAGCTTTCATAGTGGCAAAGGTCACATGACTTACTGCAATTTTTAAGAATCTGTGTCAAAAACCATTTCTTCTTATTAAATAGAAAGAATATCTTCGGCTAGATAGGTGTTTTGTGACATTGTGCTGATACTAATGAATTTTTGCAATAGGTTGGTTTGCACAAATATTGATAGACTGAATGGATTTCCACATATCTTTCAAGACTATGGACCGCTAGGCATATTTCCTTCCTTGATGATGCTTGGAAACTTTTCTTTCTTTCCCTAACTTATTTATATGCTTCAGGTTGGTACCATGGCAAATATTCAGGGTGTATTTTAGTGAGGAAATATATCTTTATTTGCACACTCACACACACACATATTTCTTTCAAGATCATTTTTCCAAGTTTGTCACACGTGCAGTCTCTACTTCCTCGCTTCTTACTTCTTTTCACCCTATTCAACCTGGCTGTCACTTCTAATGCTTCGCAAAAACTGTTCTTCACAAGAGTCCGATTGGGCTTTAGGACCGATCAGCACAGGTCTTTCCACAACCTACTCACATTACCTTTCTCAAAATACTTTTCTCTTTTGGCTTTTCTGTCACACTGTTCTCTCCCTTCTTCTCTGATTCTTCTCTTACTCTGTGTGGAATCCAGGTGTTGGAGTTCCTTGGTGTATGTTGGTCAAGGTTCCCCAGAGAAATCGAATCTGTCTACCTACCTACCTGCCTATCTGGTGTTGTATCTATTGATCGTGGAGACTGAGAAGCCTCATGATCTTCCATCTACAATCTGGAAACCCAGGAAGACCAGTAGCATAGTTTGAAGGCTTGAGAGCCAGAGGGCCAGTGGTGTAGATTCTAGTCTGAGTCTAAAGTCCTGGGGACTAGAGGTGCTGAAGACAGGAGAAGGTCAATGCTCCCGTTCAATATTCAGAGAGAGAGAGAGAGTTCTTCTTTTTTCCTTTTTCTTCTATTCAGGTCCCCAGTGGATTGGATGATGCCTACCCATACTGGGGAGGGCAATGTATTTTACGCAGTCTACCAATACAAATGCCAATATCTTCTAGAAATATCCTCACAGTCCCACTCAGAAATAATGTTTAAGCAGATAACCTGGGCATTCTGTGATCTAGTCAAGTTGACACATAATATTAACTATCACACTTGAGGTAAGTCCTAGGTTCCTCTGATTACATTCTCTCCTTAGATGAGTTTATTAAATCCCATGCCTTTAAGTATAATTGAAAATTTTACAGCTACCAAAATAACAGTTCCATTTCAAACTCCTCCCCCAAATCATTTTATTCAGCTGGCTACTTGACATCCCTATTTTGATAACCCACGAACATTCCAAACTTACTGTGCCCCAAACTGAAGTGATTTCACTTCCAAAGCTTTTTCTCACTTAGTCTTTTACCATGTCAGTAAATGATGATATCATTTCTAACTTAGTTGTTGAAACCAGAAACTTGTCCCCCCGCTCCATCCCCATCCAGACACAAACTCTCTGTCCAAACATATAGTCATCTACCCCATGCATCTTCACCGCCTCAGTGTATTCCACCATTGTTCTTATCTGGACTCCTGCATTAGTCTCCCACTTGACATCTTTGCTTCTACTGTTGCCTTCCTCTGATCTATTATACATATGGAAGTTAGAGTGGTCTTCTAGGAACATAAGGTTGGTCCTGCTGTCCCCATGCTTTAAACTCTTCAGTAACTGTAGCATTTAGGACCTGTACAATATGGCTTCTGCTTCTCTTTCAACCTCATCTGCTTCTACTATCCCCTTTGCTATATACTTCAGCCACAGTGGCTTTATCTCATATCTTTGAACACATCAAGTTAATCTTTTTTAATATTTCATCATAAACACATCCCCATGCCCATTCTCTTTTGTGCTATTCGTGTGATTGATTCTTTTCATTCAGTGGGTCATTTTACAACTAACTTACTGTCTTAGATAAGACTGTTCTATATTATAAAAATTGATTTTTTAAAAATTTTGTAGCATAGCCCTAGTTGATTTCCTTTACAGCACCTAATACACCTTGTATTTAAATACTTATTTGCTTACTTGTGCTATCCATTTCTTCACTAGATTATATACTTCACTAATAAAAAGACTATTTTTTGTTTCATATATTACAACCTTGGTGTCTCACACAGTGTTTTGACATAGTAGTCATTCAATAAATATCTCCTAAATAAACACATAAGTTAAATAGAGTGGGAAATTTTTTTTGAGATATGGGTGTGTGTCAGAATTCCTTAGAGCAGAGCAAAATAAAGAACAATTACAGTTGTAGAGTTTCAGATATGGTTTATGAGTTCCCGGGGTATACATTTATTAAAACTTCTATGAACTTCAACCCAAGTACAATATAAAGTCCATAAAGCAGTAGTAAAAAAGGGAAACACAACAGAACACTATTCACAGTCTTCCCCAAATTATTCCCAGAGTGATTGTCTGTGTTGTTCTCAATGCAAAAAAACAGTGTCCATACAGAATGACAGCTGGCCAGTCACTCTATTTGGTGAAATGTTCTTCCTTTGAAGTAGCTGATGGGAAAATTAATAGACCATGGAGGTTGAAAGAATAAAAGTAGGGGCAGATTCAGGTATCTTTAATGTGAGAAGTCTTTCTTCTTCCCTTTACTGTGTATGAAATGAAAAAATATTAAGATAATGTCAATCCTTACCATTCTTAGTAATCATCCATTTTCTTGTACCAATAATTATATCCTTGGGAAGAATCAGGGTATATTACATTAAAGTTGGAGTCTATTTCTATCTGGGATCAGTCCTTTGTAAATTTAAATCTTCAAGTCTGGGACTTCTGCTTTCAGTGGAAATGCAATTAACCTCTTAAATAACTTAACCTCCTAAATAACTGAGGAAATGTGAAATATATATGAAAGTGGTTTTTAAGATATTGGACATCAGCTAACAAAGGATAGTGATGCCTCAAAAATAGGAAACAAACAAGGTGAACTTCAACATTGTCCCAACTCCTTGCCTGAAAAAAATTTCATATAATACAAGGAGGTAAGAACCCAGAAAGAACTTGCTGGTCTCCTTCAGCTGAGAAGAGAGGGCTGGGGAGTCCATGGAGGTCAACATGGTTTTATTTGTATGGCAGATTACCAGATAAGAGACAGCTGTATTTAGAGAGACCTGTAGAGTTCCTTCTCAAGTCTTTTTATATAGGTGTATTCTGGTAAGTACATGCATGTGAGGCCACCAAGACTAGAGGAAAAAAACACCTAAAATATTAGAGAAAATAGTACTTGAACTAGGACTGAGAATAGTTTCACCAGCCAGTATAAAAAACCTCTTAATTCATCAGATATCAAGACTTCTATTGCAATAGTGGAGAAAATTCACCATAGGTAAATACTGCTTTGGTCTTGCCTAGCAAAGGTGAAAATCAAGACCTGAAAGAATCATACAAAATAACTTATCTCTGTCCAAGAATAAAGGTAAAAAATATTTATAGAAATACAAAAATATCCAACATATAAGGTGAAATTTATAATGTTGACAAACAATAGAAAATTACCAGGTGTACCAATGAGAAGAAAAATATGATCCTTAATGAGCAGTAAAACTAAAAATTGACTAAAACAACTCCCAAATGATGCACATGACAGAATTAGTAGATAAGGATGTTAAAACAGTTATTGTAATCATAATCCACATGTTCAAGAAGCTGGGGAAAGATTAGGCATATTAGATAGAGAAATGGAAAAAAATGTATATATCCCCATATTAAACTTCTCAAGATGAAAGATACAATGTCTTAGAGAATAAATACACTGGATGAGATTAACAGTAGGTTAGATATTGCAGAAGAAAGAAATCAGTGAACAGGCATATGTAGTGATAATACTTATAATGAAATAGAGGTAAACAATGAAAAAAATGAAGATAATATCAGATAGCTGTAGAAAAAAATTCAAGCAATGGAATCTTCACATAAAGGGACTAAGGAAAAGTATAAAGAAATATTGTAAAAAATGACAAATAAATTTAAAGTAAAACTATGGGAAAATATACCATGATAACAGTAATCGAAAGAAATCTGGAGTGGCTACATTAATATCAGAAATAGTAGATTTCAGAATAAATATTACCAGCAATAAAGAGAGCCATTTCATGATAATAAAGAGGTCAATTCATGAAGAGAGCTTAACAATCCTAATTAAATGCAATTTATGCATTTAATAGTAGATCCTCAAGTAAAAACTGAAAAACTCGAAAGAACTGTAAAGAAAAATAAACAAACCCACAATTATAGTTAATCATTTCCTCTTCATATTAAATGAACAAGTAGACAGAAAACCAGTAAAGATGTAGAGAACTTAATACTTTCAACAAGTTTGAACTAATTGACATTTATAGAACAGCCCCCCACCAAGACTCATTGAATAATCTGTTAATTGCACATGGAACATTTAACAATGTAGACCATGTTCTAGAATATAAAATGACTCTCAATAAATTTTCAAAGATTCAAGTCATAGGATGTTCTCTGAGCACAGTGGAATTGAATTAGAAAGAAATATTAAAAGTAATATTTTTAGAATCTTAGAGATCTTCTAAGTAACCCATAGGACAAAAAATTCAAAAGGAAAATGAAAAAGTATCTTGAAGTGAATAAAAATGAAAACACATCTTGTTAAATTTGTGCAATGCAGACAAAGCAGTACTTAAAGGGAAACTAATAGCACTAGTCTTAAAAGGGTCTCAAATCAATGACCTCAGCTTCCACTTCAGAATATTAGAAAGGATGAATAATCCCAAAGCAAGCAAAAGAAAGGAAATAATACAAATCAGAGAAGAAATCAATGAAACAGATGATAGCAAAATGATAGAGAAAATTAGTAAAAACAAAGGCTGATTTTTGAGCAGATAACTAAAATTATAGGAAGATCACTTCCTGTCCCAAACCATGTACTTTGTGGTTTTTTGACTGGTAGATTAGAGGGCCTTGTGAATATTTTACTCAATGCTGCATGAAATATGATGTTTTTCCATTTGGCTGGTAGGAACGGGCACTGTATTCAGCTCTGTGTGAGTATCAGGTACTGGTCCCTCTAATTCTTTTGGGTGGTTCTTTCCCCAGCCTTCCAATACCTTCTTCACACACACGCACTGTTCAGTACTCTGTTGAATACTCAAGAGTGATCTTCTGCAGGTTTCAGGGTCCTTTTCCTGGGCAGCCCTCTCGTCTCCAGGACTCTGCTTGGTACATCTAACTGTTTGGACTATTATTTCGATGTCACAACTCTGATTCTCTGCCTATGTTGCCCCTTCCTGTGGCAGTTGACTGGGAACTATTTCAAAGCAGTAAGCTCGAGCAATTGTAGGGTTTACCTCAATTTACATTTCTCAGGAATCCCTGCCCTTTGTTGCCATGGTCCAATGTCTTGAAAGTTTTTGTTTTATACATCTCATCCTGTTTTTGATTGTTTCAATGGGAGAATTAATTAAGTCTCTACTGCTCCATTTTGCCTAGTAGGAGATATTTTCATCTTTTTTTCAATGCATTTGGATGTATGTTTGTCATTTTCTTTTCTGTGCCTCAATATGTTTGGCTTTTCTCTGTCTCTTTTTTGTTCATCATTTGAGTTTTTAACTGTGTTGTTCCATTATCTCCTAAATTGAATTTAAATTTATACATTCTACATTTTTTTGATGGATGCATTAACAGTGGCAGTTAATAAGTGTTTGATTGCTGCAGAATACTCACAGGACCTAGAATTATAATGATTACAAGCCTACAGTTTTCTTCAGGAAAAGGAAACAATATAGCTACTTGGGATTAATTTAATAACTTCCAGACAGCAATTTGCTGAGTGCTTTTGATATTCAATATTGATTTTAAACCATAAGAAACTAAAATAAACATTGAAGGCAATCAGTGTATCATTGAGAATTATTTAGGCTACAAAACTTTTATTGGTCTTTTAAAATTTCACATTTTATGCTGCTGTTGTTTAAGCATTGCATGGCACCTTGATTTGATCCAGATATCATTTAAGGCCACTGATAATATATATAACAAGTTAAGATTGCAAATACTGTCTAGCCAGACTATCAGAAATATAACTATAATTGAACAACTTGGGTTTATTGCTCGTTTCAACAAGGGGAAATCTGCACCATCAAGAACTGTGAATCATCTAAGTAAGAGAGTTTTAGAAACAACTTTTCAAAATAAGATTTGGGCTTGGTTTATCAATTTTGAAGAAGACTGAGGAAGCAGACTTTGTTCTGGATTGGATACTGTCAGAGAGTGGAGGTAATTCTATCTTCATAAATCTTATCAAAAAGGAAAGAAGACTAGATTAAGGTTAAAATTGTAGTCATTTGTATCAGCCAGGATAGGGGGACGTTCAGACATTTTTGCAGTTTGGAGAATGTTAATGTTTTTGTCTGTACTCAGACATGGTTATGGTCTTGTCTTTGTGTTGATCCACAAGAGTCACAGATTGGCCTTTTCTGATGTTGATGTTCTCTGAAATTAAGTTCCACAGGAGAACACCAAGACCTAGCTATGAGTGCCAGGCTGCCTCCTGTCAAAAACTGCTTTTCTTTTTCCAAAGACATATTGAAATGAAACCAGATAAGAGAATTCAAAGAGACATTAATAATAGGAAAGTCTATTTAAGCTAAAAGGATGCACGGTATGCAAAATGTGCATCATTGTATCAGTCAGGGTTCTCTAGAGAAGCAGAACAAATAGTATATCTATCTATCTATCTATCTATCTATCTATCTAATGAAGTATATATAACCATGTAAGACGTATGGTTACTGTACTGGAGAGATCACATGGAGAGGACGAGCCCTGAGACTACAAAGGAGAGAGACCCAGGTTTTCAAGATCTTAATCACTATACAGCAGCTACTGTGTTAATGACATCAACTGAGACCAACCAGATAATTGCTCAGCTAACCCCAGTCAACAAATAGAAAGATGAAAATAAAAAATAACCTTATTTTTATAAGTCACTATGCTTTGAGAAAGTTTGTCATACAACAATAGATAATCAGAACGGGGATGCGGAAAGGCAAAAAAAAGGAAGCAGCGAGAGAAGTTAGAGGGCTAGTCAGTTGTCCAGGTGAGAGATGATGTGACCTTGAACTAAAATTTCAGGAGATAAGAAGAGACTGAAGTCAGAGATAACAGGATTTGTTGAGAGGTTGCTGGATGTGAGATAAAGAGAAGAATCAAGGTATTTTATGTTACTGGTTGGAACAACTGGGATCACAACAATACTACCTAGAGGTGAAAAAGTTTTTAAAGAAAAGTTTATTTACGTAGGGTAAATAGAAGTTTAGCTTTTAGATATCACTATCAGTATGACCACTGGACATCTAGTAGAACTGCCTTGTGAGTAGTTGGATCCATACTAGGGAGTCTGTTGGAGGCACTAATGTGCGGATGACAAAGGAAATCAAAAAGAAATGATTAGTGAGATAAGAGGAAAATCAGAAAAATATGATGTCCTTAAATCCAAGTGAAGAGGTGTTTGAAAGAAGAAAGTGTGTTGGGTCAAATGCTCCTGAGAGGGCATGTACGAAGAGGGTCAGTCATGACCCTTGGATGTGACAACACGAATGTATTTATTGACGAAGAGCAAGATTGATTTCAGTGGAGTAGTAAAGACGAAGGCCTAAAATTATGAGTTTAAGAGAGAGTGGATGATGAAAACATGAAGGCAATGAGGACAAAACAGTTTTTGTTAATTTTGCTAGTAAAGGGGGCAAAATTCCTCAAAATTGGAGGTAGGTAGGATTGTAAGGGGATTTCTTTTCTTCCCTTTCTTTTTTCTTCTTTTCTTTTCTTTTCTTTTCTTTTCTTTCTTTTTTCTTTTTTTAAGTAGGCTTCACACCCAACGTGGAGCCTAACGTGGGGCTTGAACTCATGACCATGAGAGTCAGACACGGGATGCCTGGGTGGCTCAACCAGTTGAAAGTCTGACTCTTGGTTTTGGCTCGGGTCATGATCTCACAGTTCATCAGTTTGGGCCCTGCATTGGCCTCTGCGCTTGGGATTCTCTCTCTCTCTCTCTCTCTCTCTCTCTCGGTACATCTAACTGTACTCCCCTTCTTGCACATGTGTACTGCTCCTCCCCTTCTTGCACATGTGTACTGTCTCTCTCTCAAAATAAACATTCAAAAAAAAAAAAAAAAACAAAAACAAAAACACAGACACCCAAACAAGGGACTCTTTAAAAGGAAAAAGATGTCCCACGTTTATTTTGTCATGAGAAAATCCAGTGAAGAGGGAAATCCTGACAAGGGATATAAGTAAGTAATTTCAGGAGCTGGGATCCAGAACACAGGGAGAGGCATTGACGTGCTCTGGAAGAAAGGCCATTCACCAAAGGAAGCAGTGTGTAAAAGAACAGATGTTTGATCTTGGTGGATTTGGTGGAATAGGATGAGGAAGTTATCTGTTGAGCATTTCTAATTTTGCCGCTTGAGTGATGTTTTGGGGAGGAGATGTTGTCATTTTGGGGAGAAATAAAATTTTGTGAAACAGTCATCTGAAGAGAGTAAATGCTTTAGACATCTGGAAGCAATTAGGAAGTTCTGCTTTTCTGTTTCTCCACTGAAGAGGGATCGGATCCTGACCCTCTGCCCTGTTGTTACATATTCTGATGTTTTGCCCAAAAGTTATTGTAGAAATTGTTCTGAATTAAGGTTGCCATAGAGCTTGGGTATGCAGGCTTAGTGAATCACCACAAATTTTCATATCTGTTGTGGATAGATTCAGGATAGGTGTGATCTCAGTCAGGACTCCTTACTGGACTCTGCACAGGCAAACTGCTGAATTGTCTTGATCATTGTAAAAGTTTTAGCAACACCACCATATGGCAGAGTTATTTCAAAGGATAGGATTCCATTTTAGAGTTAGAAAATGTGTTTGCTCTGCATCTGCTGAGTTGTTGAAGCCATTCAGCTGGCCTCAGGGTGGTTCCTTGTTTTTTGGCTAACTGTGAATTACTGTCAGTGTGATATCATTCTGTTTTGCTGTCCCAGAATTTTCTGCCAACACATTTTCCTCCATCAACAATGGTGGTTTGTTTTTTTTTTTTTTTTTTTTTTTTGTGGCATAATCCTTATTTATCAGCAAGGAATCACAGAGCTACAGGAGGATTTCAAACTCTTGAATTTCATACATTAGTGGTGTCCAGAAAAACCTGGAGATAGATATATAGTATATATTATATGAATTCTCTCTTGTATATAATATATATATAATCTCACTGATTTTTCAAAAACAATCATTCAATTATTCAAGTGGTAAGTAAAAAAAATGCTAGCAGCCTAAATTTTAAAAAGAGATCAGTTACTGCACTAAAAATAAGTAAATAGAATTATCCAATGTTATAGAGGAAGCAAGGCGGGGTGGGGGGATGGTATTAGTGATGGAGCCCATGGAGAAGTAAGAGGAATATGTGATTTATCTTCCTCAGCACCAAAAAAGAAGTACCATGACAATCTATTTTTGAGCCATAACTTAAGTAAAACCAGACCTGTATGAAAACGAAATCTTACTGGTCAGGCAATAAATATTGATATGTCATGAAGCACGTACTGATACGGAGAATGTATTTGTGAAAGATAAAATTTTGGTGAAAGTTCAGAAACGCTCTAAGTGCTCTGATGTTAAACAAAACTCTTTGGCCAATTTCAGAATGTCATTTTCTGCACTGCAGTGTATTTGTCATTTTAGACTAAATGTAGGACTTTTCACTTGGGGATAAAAACATCTGGCTTTGAGTCACTGAATTGTCTAATGGAATAAGCACTGGAAGTGATAATAGGCAGACGATTGAAACATGCTCTTCAGCTTCCCTAGCTCCCCTAGGGGATAAATATTTCATTCGATGGAATGAGAATTAGCTTTTGAAGTAACAGTGAGAGCACCCAGAATTTTCCCTGTTCTATGTCTCTAGAGAAACTGCTTAGTCCAAGTAATTGAACTTTTGGAAATGAGACTGGTGCATGCTCATAGGCTGAGGTGAAACTCAGACCAAAGTATGGCCAAGTTATTTGGGGATGTGATAAGTTAGGGTAACAGGCTTGGCCATAAAAGCCTAGGGGGTGCTTGAGGATGCCTGCCTTTGCAAGTGGAACAGAATAGAAGTGATATATTCTGGGCTCTCAACATAAATACTGGGAATTAGAATTATAACTATTGCTAAATTAACCAATGTTAAAGACTCCTAGTCTGCATTTCCTTATCTGCATGAAACAGACACATGCTATTAACTTGCATTGAATTGTCACAGAATGTTTCACATTTCCCATAAATGATGTACAGGATTGGTGTACTTTTGGGTATTTTTCTTTTTTCCACCCCTATTCCCCTTTTGTGTATGTTTCTGATCTATGGATATTGGACTTGGATGAGGAACTCAGGCACAATGTGACAGTAATAGGGAAGCTTTCATTGTGCAGGGAGAGGTATTCCAGGATTCTTAGAGCTCCGAAAGAGACAGGCCGAAGCCTCTGAGAACACACAACTGCTACCGTAGATCAAAGATGATGTGTGTAGCAAAGGAAAATATTTTTTCTCTCCCTTATATGTATGTTTTTTTTTTCCAGAAGACATGGGGATTATGGTTCTAATTCTATTCTGTCTGCCACAGGAAATAAATAAAAAATCTCCTAAGAGATTTGAAAAATTAAAATGATTTAATTTAAATGAAACCATAAGGGCCAGGACTACTAAATGCTGGCAATTGTAATAACCCTGGCTTGAGGTGCGTAGAGAAGCAGTATGCAGAGGACAGAGACTTTAAAATAATTTGAAACCTGGGCCATGAGAAAACTTTTATAGAGTAAGGGCTATGACAATAACAATAACAACTGACCTGCTTTTGGAAAAAAAAGTACCATTTAGGTGGTTGAATAAGTACAGCTCTCAAAATATTCCTCTCTTTCTCATAAAAGCTAAATGAGGAACAGAGTAGTTGAAAATAAAGCAAAAATACGGCAGCAATAGGCCCATAGGAAATTAGGTGCAAGTGAAGCCTTGGGCTCTCTTGAGGTCCATGCAGACAGAACTGTGCAGAGCTTCTGAACTTTGCCTGGAATTCTGGGATAAGCTTTGGAAAGCAACAGATGGAGCAATACTTAACCATCAGGGATATTAGGTTCCCCATCACCCGGAGGGGCAGAAGGGACGAGGGGAGGAATAAGTCATTTCTGTCCTCGAGGCCAGTGAAGCTCAAGATTCTGAGGAGAAGAGAGGTTCTTCCAGGTCCATTGGCAGGAAGCATGCCTAGTTCTAGATTACAGCCACTTTGCTTTCCACTGTCTGTGACAACTGGACAAAGAATAATACATCTCATCTAAGGGAATCCAATAGGGTAAAAATGATTATCAGTGAAGACAAATAAGATTATTTGGTGTAATAGAATTGATTTTATAGGCAGGAAACAATTTTGGGGGGACTCCCCTGCCCCATCTTTTAAGGAGATATAAATGCAGCACAAAAATGATTTTTTTCCCTTTTTGGTATTAGAAACTACATTTTTACCCAGATACATCCATTTAGTAGATGACATGGAGGAACATATTGTCACTGTGGAAACTGAATTAAAGACTTTGAGTTTAAAGGGCATAAATTGTCTCAAAATTCAGAGTAAGGACACGGAGATAACAATGATGAGGGAAAAGATGAAATATTTGGTTGGTAGATCCAGGAATCTAACATGTAGATAATTTAAAAAAGAAATAACAGATTAAGGATATGCGCTCCTTTAAAAAAAGAAAAGGATCTCTGAGCCAAGGATAGAGTTGAATCTATAGATTGAAAGGACTAATCAGGGGTGCCTTGGGTGGCTCAGTTGGATAAGTATCCAACTCTTGATTTCAGCCCAGGTCATGATCTCTCAGTTCATGGGATCGAGCTCCACATCGGGCTCTATGTATGGAGCCTGCTTGGGATTCTCTCTCTCCCTCTCCTTCTGACCCTTCCTCTCTCACGTCAGCATGTGATGTGAGTCACAAAATAAATAAATAAACTTAGAAAAAAAGAGAAAAGGACTAATCAAATTCCTGGTAGGAATGATGGAAAAAAAAAGAAAGCTCTGAACATATTCTGGTAACATTGGCTTCTAAAATTACAACAATCTGGCAAAAGTCTATAGGGAGAGAAAAAAATTATAGTCTGACAATTGACCATTTATTTGCCAGTCAGCTATAAACAATCTCCTGACCACTGACAGAAAAAATCGTGATTCCAGAAATCACTGCTGTCAGCGCAGAAGAATTCAGACAGGCTTTCCTGGAGTAAGTAACCCTGACACAGAAGACAGAACATAGCTATGGATGAAATGCTTAAAGAAATAGATGGTGACATGAAAGTAAGCAAAAAAACACTAGAAAATAACAGATTGATCTGAAAGATAAGCAAATAACACTTCTAGAAATAGAAAATGTTGAAGTAACTCTAATAATGCAGGTTAGACATAGCACAGAATGAAGGTGCTTGCAGACACTACTTGAAGGAATTAACTAGACTGCATCCCAGGGAGACAAAGAGACGAAAAATATGAGAAAAGGTAGGATATAGGGAGGAAAGAATGAGAAGGCTCAACATATTTTAAGTGGACTTCCAGAAAAAGGAGGATAGAAAAAAGTGGGGAAAAGAAACTACTTGAAGAAATAATGTCTGAAAATTTTATAAATTAAAAAACAAAAAACAAAAACAAACCTATAGGTTTTTAAGAAAGTGAAATATTCACCAATCTGGATAGACACTAAGAAATTTACACTTAAATTAATTGTGGTGAAATGGCAGAAAATAAAGGTAAAGAAAAATCTTAAAAGCCATCAGAGAAAAAGCAAGTCATATACAGGTTAAAAATGGGTGAGCTAAGTAGCCAATCTAAGAGGCCAGAATAAGAACAGAACAACTTTCCACTATAAAATGAGTAATGTCTGAGGATTGAATACAGAACATAGTAAGAATAGTTGATAGTACTGTATTGTATTATTAAAATTTGCTGCGGGGCACCTGGGTGGCTCAGTCGGTTAAGCAGCCAACTTCGGCTCAGGTCATGATCTCGCGGTCCGTGAGTTCGAGCCCCGTGTCGGGCTCTGTGCTGACAGTTCAGAGCCTGGAGCCTGTTTCAGATTCTGTGTCTCCCTCTCTCTGACCCTCCCCTGTTCATGCTCTGTCTCTCCCTGTCTCAAAAATAAATAAAACGTTAAAAAAAATTTGCTGAGAGTAGAACTTAAATGTGTATTTATATGTAATACATATAAAATTTTCCTATCTATATATCAGAACAAAAAGTTTTAGAGGTTGCAGAAGGATATAAAAAGTTTATGGTAGAAATCAATAAAATAGAAACTAAAGATGACATAAGAAATCTCAACAAACCTAAAGTTAATTCTTTGAAAAAAAAAATAGAAAATATTTGTAAAATTTTAGCAAGAAAAATATTAGGCAAATAAAATAAGATTAGATGGATAAAATGGGAAGAAATGTAATTTACTATAATTTATTAAAAATTAATAGAAATCCTGGGGCGTCTGGGTGGCTCAGTTGGTTAAGCGTCCCACTTCGGCTCAGGTCATGATCTCGCGGTCCGTGGGTTTGAGCCCCGCCTCGGGCTCTGTGCTGACAGCTGGGAGCCCGGAGCCTGTTTCAGATTCTGTGTCTCCCTCTCTCTCTGACCCTCTCCCATTCAAGCTCTGTCTCTCTCTGTCTCAAAAATAAATAAATTTTTAAAAAAAATTAAAAAAAATAAATAGAAATCCTAAATTCCCCTATAATCATTCATGAAATTAACTCTTCCATTAAAAAAATTTTCCCCAAGGATGACACTTGAGCCTGATAGCTTTACAGGCTGATTCTAATAAATTCTTAAGAAATAGAGTATTGCAATCTTATACAAACTATTGTAAGAATGGAAGAAGAGAATACTCCCAGTTCATACTTCAAATTTGATAGAAACTTGATTTCCATATCAGACAATTTTAGGCCTATCTCAATAAAGATTCAAAATTCCAAAGCAAAATCTACAAGAGAAAAAAGAACGTATTGTAAACAAGTTGAATTTATCCCAGGAAGGCATAAGTGTCCAGAAATATCTTTTACCAATTAACGTATTAAAAAGAAAAAGACGTGTGACCATACTAACACATGGATGAAAAAGCGTTGATGAAATTCAACTTCCACACATGATAAAAATTCTTATTAAACTAGAAAATAAGGCTTCCCTTTACCTGACAAAAGATACCTAACATAAACCAAAAGCAAACCATTCTGAATGGTAGAATATTTTAAAAAATTGTTTTGTTTCAGGAATAAGACAAGATTACTACTACTACTATAAGATAAGAAAATAAAATAAAGGATCGGAAGATTAAAAAGAAAGAAACTGTAATTATTTTCAGATTTTATGTTATTTACATATAAAACTCAAAGGTTATACTTTGAAATCATTAGAAGAAATAAGAGATTCAATAACATAGCTGAATATAACATCAATATATAAAAATTCATTGGATTCTATATACCAGAAATTAAGTTGGTAAAATGTAATTTCTTTCTTTTTTTCTCTTTCCTTTCATTCCTTTTCTTTTCTTTTCTTTTCTTTTCTCTTCATTCCTTTTCTTTTCTTTCCTCTTTTTCCTTTTCTTTTCTTTTCCTTTCATTTCTTTTCTTTTCTTTTCTTTTCTTTTCTTTTCTTTTCTTTTCTTTTTTTTTTCTTTTCTTTTCTTTTTAGAAAGAGGGAGGAGAAAGTCCAAGTGGGAGAGGGACTAAAAGAGAGAGGAGAATCCCAAGCAGTCTACATGCTCAGTACAGAGCCCAATGTGGGGCTCTGTCTCAAGAACTGTGAAATTATGACTTGGGCCAAAATCAAGAGTTGGATGCTTAACCTACTGAGCCACTCAGGCACCCCAATAAAATGCTATTTTAGACTAATATATAAATTACCTAGATTTAATGCTAGCAAAGAATATGCAAGTACTGTATGGGAAAAAATGGAAATATTTTCTGTAAAGCAGTCAAGAAAATAAATGAAGAAATATATTGTGGTTTAGGTTATAAAAATGTTGATTCTTCCCAAATTGATCTGTCAGTTGAATTCAATTCAAATCAAAATTTCAATGGGGTTAAAATTTCAGTAGGATATGTGAGTGAAATTTGACAGGGTATTTCTAAAGATGATGGTAGGAAAATGCCTTACTGGTCACCAAACCTTTAGAAAGATATGGTAGTTAGGTATTTTTGGCATTGGACTTCATGAAAAGAGAGACAAACTGACAAATCAATATGGACACAATGGATATGAGAAGTGGAATTAAAGAGGGGAAATTGAATAGACAGTATTGTGAAAATGAACCTTATTTATACAAAAATTGATTTCAGTAGATTAAATCATTTAATGTAAAAAGCAAAACGAAAACTTTAGAAAAGATGTAGGCTGAACCTATATGAACTCTGGGTAGTAAAAATAAAAAAATAATACTTATAAAGTGACAATAATAAGTAAATCATTTGACAGATTTCCCTAAGTTAAATCTAAGAACCCCGTTCATTAAAAGGCATCACTAGAAAAAGTAAAAACAAGTCACAGAGTGGGAGATGCCATTTGAACATTTTCTGATAAAAATTCAATAAAAATTAATTTATTCACAAAAGACCTGGAGAATAAGGCAAATATTTATTAAAATAAAATTGAAAGAGCAGAAAAACAAAATGAATAGATAAAAACCTCTCCTAAAGAATCATTTGGTAAAAGAGGAACTTTACACCAAAATTGCAAAATATCTGGAACTTAAACATAATGAAAAGACTACATTTCTGAACCTTTGACATACAGATGGAATAAAAGAACTGTGACTAAATACTCAAAAAAAATGAAAGGAAAATATTAGGCATTCAGCATAA
Organism: Panthera leo; assembly: GCF_018350215.1. Lineage (NCBI taxonomy): Eukaryota > Metazoa > Chordata > Mammalia > Carnivora > Felidae > Panthera > Panthera leo. The sequence continues at coordinate 137,878,009 of NC_056683.1, read as the reverse complement.
TGACTTTGAAAAACTAAAATTAACCTGAGGAAACAAAAGGGAGAAGCAAATAAAAATAAAAGCAGGAAATAATAAATGAGAAAATGAAAATCATTGGAAATAATGAACAAATCTTGTGCCAGTTATTTGGAAGGGTAAAAAGCAAGACCATAAACTTGTTTGCAAAATCAATCAAGGAAAAAAGAGGAATAGATCAATAAAGTATAAAAAATGATAACGGGGAAATGATAAAAGATACAAAGGAAATGTATAGATGTAAAAGAAATATTTCCATCCATGTTATACATTTTATTGTGATGAAATACGTTTTCTACCAGAATGTAAATTGTCTTAATTGCCCCCAGAAGTGTTGAAATAATAGTTCTAATAGTTCTGTGCCACATACTCTTCTGAGGGTTTTACATAATAATTCTTTTAATCTTCGCAACAATCTTGTGAGGTAGGACCCTGCGCGCGTGTGTGTGTGTGTGTATTATATATACATATATATGTGTATGTATATGTATATATGTGTGTGTATATGTGTGTGTGTGTGTGTGTGTGAATATATATATACATATATATATACATATATATATATATATATATATGTATATATATATAATCATTCCTATTCTCCAATGAAGACATGGAGGCACAGAAGGACAAGTGATTTGTCTAAGGTCACACAGCTAGTAAGGAGTAGAACCAAAATTCTAACCATGGGCTTCCAGCACCAGAGTCCGTGCTTCCAGCCAGTTTACTGCCTTTTCTTTAAGAAAACACAAGTCAAATGCCATAGAAGAAAGGGGGATTGCTGTTACTTCCTGAAAAAAGCACCAGGCTAGAGAGAGGCAAAAAGAATTCTACCTTGCTTGGAATGAGACCTAATCAATATTATTTGAAAGCTCCAGAGGAGAGAAACAGAAGACATTTCCAATTTTTTCTAGGAAGCAACTATAGCCTTCATATGAATGCTCCCCAAATACAGCACATTAAAGTAGGTCAACAAGATCACATATGGATACCGATAGAAACATTCTGAGTAAACAGAATTCTAAGCAAAAAGAATGACCAACACATTAACAGAATAATAAACAGCGTTTCATTCTAGTTATATAACAGATTCAGCACTGGGAAATCTGGTAATCTAATTCATCAACTAATACATTAAAATGAAGCAATTTTACATACACAGAAATGCTGAAAATAAAGTTGACGAAGGTTATTATATGTGATTAGAAAATTTTCTTAAATAATGTCTTGGAGCAGTAAATTGACTCATCCACACTGATAGTCTATATGCAAAAACTTTAGTACTGTGGTATTCCAGGCACTGATCTCCTCTAAACAACTGAGAAGCCAGAGAAATGAAGTTAAATATTGAGAAAAAAAAGAAGAAACACAAATGCAATTCTGCCACACACTCATGAGAATGCCGGTAATTAAGCACATCAACAATACAAACTCTTGGCAAAAACGTAGTACAATTAGAGTCGTGCAATTTGGATGTAAATTGGGACAATCACTTTGGAAACTAAGTTTGCAATAATTACTAATACTAAATATATACACAACTCTGGACCCAGAAATTTTATATACACTTACGTATGTGTTATATAAATACATTCAAGAGAAATGAGTACATATATCCACTCAAAGACATATGTATAAAATTTGTTTGTACAATGTGTAGTAGCTTATTCATTGTAGTCCCAAGGTGGAAACAACTCAAACACCCATCAGTAGTAGAATGGGTAGATACAATATGGTGTATTTATTCAATGAAGAACCATACAGCTACGAAATAAAAGTACCGCTACCTGCCAACAACAGAGATAAATCTCACTGTCATAACAATGAGTGGAAAAAACTAGACAAGAGTACAGAAGCTAGGATTCCATTTACATGTAGTTAAAGAGGAAACAAAACTCATGTCTGGCTATAGAATGGTTGCAGTCTAGCTATGGGCATAGGGTGGGGAGTGGGTTTTGGCTGGGAAAAGGCACAGGGAAGTTTCTAGGATTATAGAAATTTTATATATATATTTTTAAAAAATGTTTATTTATTTTTGAGAGAGAGAGACAGAGACAGAGACAGAGACAGAGAGACAGACAGACAGAAAGTGGGGCAGGGGCAGAGAGAGAGGGAGACACAGAATCTGAAGCAGGCTCTGGGCTCTGAGCTGTCAGCGCAGAGCCCGATGTGGAGCTGAACCCACTGACCGTGAGATCATGACCTGAGCTGAAGTCAGACGCTTAACCGACTGAGTCACCCAGGCTCCCCAAGAAATTTTTATATCTTTATCTGAGTGGCAATTACAAGGGTTTATACGTATATAAACATTTTTAAACATTGGTCGAACTGCCCACTCAAAATTTGTGCCCTTTGTACATCCTTGACCTGAACAAAACATTAAAAAATAAAATGTGCAAGAAATACAAAAAGGCAATATTTGTGGGTTTGAATACCACACAAGTAAAGATTTCTGTTATACAAATAGCATGGACAAAATTGACAGACACAGACTTGGAGATGATTCTGATATAGTCTGCAACTAAAAAGCGTTCTTAATATTTGCACGAAATCTTAAATGTGTAAGAAATTCAGTTTAGATGGAAGACAGGAAAATCTCTAATTAGCCAAGAAAAGATGTAACAGATGAATTACATGCATGGAAAGAAACATGAATACCTAAACAGTAAAGATTATTCAATCACAGTAGTGAGGAAAAATTTCACATTAAAAAAGCAATGAAATGCAATTTTTTTTTTTTTGCCATCAAAATTAGGGTCAGAAAATTAGGTATTAGGTATTAGGTCAGAAATTAGGTATCATAGTGGAAAATCTCTTCCTGCTTCTGAACTATAAATAGGTTTGACAGTTCTGCAGAGTAATTTGTAGTGGATTTGTGTATGTACATATGTCGTCACTGACTCTGTTCCTCGAGATGTTCTTCTGAGAAAAACCATTCTACATATCCATGAAGAAATGGTCCAGCTTTGCTGGTAAAATCAGAATGGGAAACCATCTAAATGACCATCAATAGGGACTGAGAAGGTAAAATGTCGTACCACAAATGATGGAATACTATGCCACGGTGAAAACGAAAACTACTCTATCTATAGGAAGCAGGATGAATGAGTCAGAAGTATTTTGCATGAAAATTATAAAGTAGCATAAAGAGGTGAATAGCCCCAAACCATTTTATAAATTGTAGTCCATAATTTATGGTGACACAATGGGTTGGTGACGTTAGGGATGATACACAAAGCCATTAAAGGAGGGAAAAATAAAGCAGATGAAAAGAAATTTAAAAAGAAAACTGCAAGAAGCAGGCATTATAGCCACAAACTGGCCGGTAGCTCCAATTCTATGTGCCTGAAGCCCAAAAGAATAAAATAACCTCCCACAAAACAGAACCAAATAACCTAAACTATTTTCTATTTCCTTCAAATTGCAATTCATGCAGTTAAATCATATGAAAAATGAACAAATTGGACAAAGCAAGAACCACATCAGAATAATATCGTTTGTGACATATTCTGCTGCTGGAATTTATCAAGGCTCCGTCTATGCTTAGCTTACGTCCTATTTTCTTCATTTTGGGTTTTTGATTAAAATTAAAATATCATTAAATCTGCTGCAGTTCAAAGGACAAATCCATGTAAATCTTTTGATTTCTAAAGATCAGGGTGTCAGAAAAGTTAACCAGATTTATTTTTACTGACGTAAAGCTTTTGGTATAGCTACTGTAATTTATTTATATTCTCTTTTTGTAATTACATTCTTTATATATTACTCTTTATACTCTTTACATATTACTCTTATTGACTACTCACATTTTATATAAGATGATAAACTGAGAGTATGCTTGAATAATAATCTTCATAGTGGTAATTACTTTAAGTACTTTGTGATTTCCCGAGTGTAGTTGTGACTTTTTGTGTTGTTACAAGAGAATAGGGAAATTGTGTTGCTACACAACGTTCTACTTAAGCTCTAATTTAACGAATGACCAGTTTTGGCAACTAAATTCTACTTGTTTTACCTGAAAGAAGCCACAATGTCATTGATATAATTAATACCATATTAAAACGCTGAAGCATTTAAAAGTACTGTACAAACTACAACTATAATTGTCAGGGTTTTGTCTTACAATCTAACACTGAACTTGTAGACAAACTAGTTCTGAGTGTATTTTAAGCAAGGAAAAGGCAGAGTCATGATGAATTGTGAAAGGCCATTATTTTCTTTCAGTGCACATCTGCAGACGTCTTTGCTCTGTAGATCAACAGGTCACACGCTGGAGATTGTTAATATCAACACAACATATCCATGGTTCTCAATTGTGCCATTTTTGTTTCACCTTGAGAAAATCAGTGACCATCCCCAGTGTGTGGAGCCACATTCCCTTGTTTCAAATCCTAACTGCCCACTTAGCAATCTGTGTCGCTGTGCATAAGACGTTTGATCTCTCTGTGCCCCAGTTTTCTCTTGTGTTAAATTGGGCAAATGTCATTATGACCTCCTATTTGGGTCTAGTTAATTAGTGCCCAGAAAATTGTGAAAAGAGCCAGAGAATCCAGCCATATAGAGCTTAGCCAAACACGTCTCCCTGCTAGTTGCCCCTGCCTTGGCACAAAGCTCCCCCAGAGCTCCTCAGAGCAGGATTGTGATACACCCACGTTTTCTGCAGATGATGGGCAAAATCTGCCACTAATGACTTCACTGCCACACACCAGTCAGTGTCAACCACCCTGACAACTTCTTTGGCGGTCAGCTGTGGGATATGTTGCTGCCCATCAGGAAGAAGGGGTTTGTATGCTTCAAGGAGAGGTGGTGTCTCAGGCATACAGGGGTTCATGCAGGCAGTCCTAGGTTGGTGTATGGGGGGAGACAAGGGCTTTTGGGGGTGCACTTGCCCGGTCTCTGAATTTCTGTTTTTATTTATTTTATTTTATTATTTTATTTTATTTTATTTTATTTATTTTATTTTATTTTTACTTATTTATTTTGAGAGAGAGAGAGAGAGAGTATGAGCAGGGGAAGGGCAGAGAAAGAGGGAGAGAGAGAGAGAGAAACCCAAATCGGTTCTGCACTGTCAGTGCAGAGCCTGATGTGGGGCTTAGAGTCACAAACTGTGAGATCATGGCCTCTGCTGAAATCGAGAGTCAGACGCTTAACAGACTGAGCCACCCAGGTGGCTCTGAATTTCTGTTATGTTTTGTTTTGTTTTGTTTTTTTACATATAACAAATACTTTTATCTTTTTGTGGCTGGTATACCCATTTTATGATGTTCATGCTGGCTATAGAATATTGTTCTAAAAATGCATTGCATGTGTGTTCTACAAATGAAAACTTCATCAGTAAGTTGAAATACTTGAGTTGACAATGGATTTCAAAATCCATTCCCATTTCCATAAGCAATCTCAAAATTAATTTTACTTTGAAAGAAAAAAAGGAGCTGTTGCAATCTTCAAATATAATTTCCACTGTAGTAATTTTATTTTTTCTGCAAACTTGTTGTGGACAAAGTTTTATTGATGATCACATAAAAACTTGAATATATCATCATTTAAAAGCCTTGACCAGGAACTTAATCTTACCATTTCAAGTATAAGATCTGATATTAAAAAGACATGTTTACAGAAGCAGTTCAAGTTTTTCATTTAAATTTTCAACAAGTTAGAGTTTGAATGTTTTATAGAAATTTGGCATGCAATATATGACTGAAAATACTGTTTTTCTAATAATGAAGTAGTAGAAAAAAGTAACATTTTTTTCCCACCAAAAACTATACAGATGTCACAAGTATGACTAAATCTCCGATATTCATTCCATTTTACCACTGAAATATTATTTTTCTTGTGTGCCACGCTGTGAATAATTTTGGGAAGTACTTACTAAATATAAGCCCAAACCGGGATGTACTGCAAACATTCAAAAAGAAAAATCAGACTTACATTAATGATAAGGGAAAATGTGTAGGTATTTCCCTAGTTCTCATCACTAGTTCTCACCAATATTGCACTCTTCCCTTCCTGGGTGTTTGGTTGAGCACATTTCCCATCTTTCTCAAGGTTAGGTATGTACAAGTGACTAGAACTACGTATTGTCATGTGAACAAAAATGACATGTATCGTTTCTGGTGTGAGCTTTTCTCTTTTCTTTCTTTTTTCCTGCCATGGTAATAAACAGCATTTCAAATGGTGGACCATTGGTCACTGTGGGCTTTTGAGGAACTCTGTGGGGTAAAATAGCTGTCCCCACGTCCAATGACCTAATCTTAACATGCATGTGTGAATCCACTGCTCATTGAAGGTTATTCGTTCTCTTAGGATGAGCTTAACTTACTCTGAAAAACTCATCAAAATACTAAATAAAAAAAATAGATTGAAAAATGAATGGGGCTGATATTCAGACCATAGTAAGAATTATTAAAAGAAAATAATCAAGATGGATGATCCCGTAAAATTAATAGGCAAGTGTCTTGAACAGGAAAGAGGATACCCGATGTTCAATGAATATACAGAAAGGTGATTACTGAAATGTAAATGAAAACATAATCACACACACACACACACACACACACACACACACACCCCAGAATGGCTAAATTCTACAAGCTGGCAGTACCAAGTCTGAATAAAGATGCGAAGCAATGGAAATGCGAATAGAAATGTGAATGGGAATAACCTATTTGCAAAACTGTGGCTTATCTACTAAAGTGGAATATACTTAGTCCCAGTGACTCAGCTATTGCACTGCTAAGTATCATCAGAAATCCATGTGAAAGAGCCAAAACCTGAACACAAAAGTAGACTAGATAATTAAATGGTGGCATATTCATATAGTAGTGTGCTTGTCGTCAATAAAGGAAAACCAATTACAGCAAGGCAGAATTACATGGATAAATATCATAAACATAGTATTTCCTAAAAAAGCCATATCTAGAAGAAGATGTAGCATATTTTCCCTTTTCATAAATTTTAAAATCTCATAAAAGTAGCCATTATGTTAGAAGTCAGGATCATGTTGTATGTGGGGAGAGGTATGGTCACCAGAGTGTTCACTTTGTGATAATTCACTGAGATGAATATTTGTTCCATACATGTTTTCTATGTTTGTTATACTTAAATAGAAAGAGATAAATGGAATATTTTTAAGACAAAATCTCTTTCTGATAAATACGTGTGCAGACAAAAATAGTCTGGGAATATGTATTTCAAACCCTTTCCTTTATAATTTTTAAAACTGCTATATCTACTTTCACTTATTTTTTCAGAAGCATCAAATTTAGTATACTATTTTAAAAATCTTTACATTTTTGTTTTATTTAATGACAGATTTTAACAATGATTTTTAAAAAAGGTTTACTGTATCATCAGTAATTTTATTTCAACTTTATCTAAAAAATTAGTAAACTTGGCTGGGAAACTAAGCTATCATTTTTATTAGTTTCTATTAGTAAGTACATCCTGAGTTACTAAGAGTATAAACTTTTAGAATGTGAAATATGTTTGGTAGTTTGAAGCCTTTGCTTTTAAGAAAGTGTTTATGTGAGTATCTCCCACAATTTGTGCAACAGGAAGGCATTTTGGTTAAATGCATGAAAGTGTGCATAAATTTATATTTTGTTATTTTAATTTCAAAGAAATCTCTTGGCCCAACGTGGGGCTCAAACTTAAGACCTCAAAATCAAGAGTCCCACACTCTCCTGACTGAGCTAGCCAGGCACCCCCTAAAATGCATATTTTAAATTTTGTTTCTCTTCCTACATTATATAGTTTGTGTGTGCCTATTTTATTGTCTTAGGGCAAATTTTGTCATAGAAGATTATAACTGAAGTAGTATTTTCCAAAATATGTTTTGTGGGAGCTAATCCTGAGATTTCTGTCTCTCTCTCTCTCTCTCTCTCTCTCTCTCTCTCTCTCTCACACACACACACACACACACACACACACACACACACACATCTTGTTTTCAAATGTATCTGGGAAAGAAGATACAGTCTAGCTCCCTGTAGAGGTTAACAAAGCATATGAGAATATTTAGGACTTTAACTAGTCTTACAAAAAATGAGCCTTCTTTATTAACATTAACACATTCTTCCTTAAGTTTATTTGCAGTTCTCCAACATTCCTACTTTATGAAATCCTGGTTTACCTCTCTAAGTCATAACCCACTGCCCCATATTCTCAAATGTATGATGCATTGGTTTGTCCTCTGACTGAAAGGCATCTGAGTAATTCCTTGCCATAAATTTGAATAAACATGGAAATGATTCTTGCCTTTTATCTTTCCTCCTTCAAATGCCTTTGTTTTATTCAGTTTTAATCTTAGTGGTAAAATCAGGATGCGGTCTGGGGCCAACAGTTGAATATGTTGTTTTATGTTTTATATTGTTTTTGCTTCTACAGCCAAGGGACCACACCACCTCTCTTGTCCTATACCTCACTCCCTGTCTCTCCTTGGCCACTCTGCACCCACCCTACAGCCCACACAGCCTTTCTCAGTGGTGATCTATTATCTAAAATGGGGGCGTCTCTTCTCCCTTCTAACCCATTACAACTTCCATTTTCTGGGTATAGTTGTTAGGAGAAAGTCATTTTCACAATTCCACACAATGAGAGATAGCATAGCCTAATGCATTTCTGTCTCTTAGAATTTTAGCTTTTTTTTCCCCTGGCAAACAATGAGACTAAGTATAGAATTAGAGCAGATAAAATAATCAAGTGCATTTCATCCAGAAAGAACATGGGGAGATATTTTTCAGAATCCACATATCAAATCACATTGTATAAGTTCTGTACCAGCTCCTCTGCATCCCAAAGGCAGTGGCTTGGACAACAGGACCCAATTCCAGTAGGTATATTTCTGCTTCCACTTGAACTCCCTAGTACAAGGTTGGAAACTATGATCCAAAGCTCATTTAGGGGCAGCCTATGAGCTAAGGCATCCCAAGCCTAGGATGACCTTTACATTTTTAAATAGTTGAAAAAATATCAAAAGAAGAATATTTTGTGGCCCACAAAAATTACATGAAATTTAGCTTTCAGTGTCCACAAATAAAGTGCATAGCCACAGTCATTTGTTTACTTAGTGCTTCTGGCTGCTTTCAGACCATAGAGTTGAGTAGTTATGACAGATTCCATATGACCTGCCAAGGCTAACTGGGTGACAGTCTGATTCTTGCCACACAAAGTTTACCTATCCTAACCTTTTAGTAGAAAAACACCCACATGAAACTGTGGCATCAAATGACCGCTTCCTCATCTATAACAACACTATGCGTCTCTATGTTCACACTAATACATAGGTCCTTCAGGGAGTAGGGTTTTATTTTGATTTGCTTTTTGAGATCTTAAGACTTTGTGTTTTAAATTGCCAGGCAATACTTGCTTTATACAACAAATCAAAGGATTAAGAGATTCTTTCCGAACAAAATAAAATCTTTTTACCACGCCTGTAAAATCTCCCTCCCAGAAATAAGCGATATGAACAGTTTGATGTATATATTCCACAGGTTGCTCTGTGATCAATCAAACAGAAACAAGCATGTATAGAATATGGGTATTGTGTTGTGTGTGTGTTTAAGAATTATCCGTTACAGGGGCACCGGTGGAGGGGGGGCTCAGTTGGTTAAGTGTCTGACTTTGGCTCAGGTCATGATCTCAGGGTTCGTGAGTTGGAGCCCTATGTCGGGATCTGTGTGGACAGCTCGGAGCTCAGAGCTTGGATCCTGGAGCCTGCTTAGGATTCTGTGTCTCCCTCTCTCTCCGCCCTCCCCCACTTGTGCTCTGTCTCTCTCTCTCCCCAAAATAAATAAACATTAAAAAAATAATAAAAAAGAAGTATCCATTATGTATAAATCTGCAGCTTAGAGGGCAGCCCCTGGTAGATTTTATACAACTCATTGTTTTTAGTAGTTCCTTGTAGCTTATAGTTGGATACACCATAATTTAGGCAGCTACCCACTTGCAGACGCACGTGCATTTGACTTTCAATCTTCTAACCCAGCCAAGATAGACAACATTACATACAAATCCTCACATAACGGAGATTTACTTCTGTAAGACAGAGTCTAATGTTAGATTGATGTAGCAAAAGATTTATTTAATTTTAAAAATCTAATTTTCTTATTAATACAAGAAAGGCAAACACTCTTTTAAGAATGCTAAAGGAAATGTAAATACATTTTATAGCATCTTTCTTTTTAAGAAAGAATATTGTAGAAAGGTCAAATCTCCCTATCTGTATTAATTGACAAATGTACTGTCCCTCTTTGATTTATTTAACAATATCTGTTGTGAATTCAACCTTATTATTATTGCAATTTCAAAATTCTTTTTGTTATTCTTTGCTTGATTTAACATTTTTACCCTTTTACCTGCAATCTGTCTGAGACACTTGGTTTTCATTGTGTCATTTGTACAAAACACATAGCTTGTTTTAGTTTATTGGTTCAGGTATGAATCTTTATGTTCCAATAGAGTTTATCTTCTATTTCAGATTCCTCATAAAACTGGGATAACTACTCTTAAGTTTTAAGTCTCATTTGTTTTGTTTTTTGAATCTTTTTTTTTAACATTTTTATTTATTTTTGAGATACAGAGACAGAGTGCAAACAGAGCAGGGGCAGAGAGAGAGAGGGAGACACAGTATCCAAAGCAGGTTCCAGGCTCTGAGTTGTCATCACAGAGCCTGACGCAGGGCTTGAACTCATCAACTATGAGATCATGACCTGAGCTGAAGTCGGATGTTTAACCGACTGAGCTTCCCAGGTGCCCCAAAATCTCATTTTATTTTCTGTTTAGAATGTTTCCTAAACATTTATTTTTGCTAGTTGGATTTCCTTTCTTTTTTTCTCTTTTGTTCTCTGTGTGGCAGGCAGAGTGAATGTGTGAGTTCATGTGTGACTCCAGTTTTAAGGTTCATTGTTTTTACTCTTCTACTAGATATCTTTGTATCCATGACACCTAACCCTTGATCTTTTCATACAACCACTGTAGATGCATCTATTAATGTTCTATCTCAAAGATGAGAAAATCAACACAATTGTACTTCTGCCTGCTTCCTTTCATAGATTTTATTTCTCCTGTTTTAGTAAGTTTATCGCATTGGCTTACACCATTCATCCTTGATTTATCCATTACAGGAGGTGACTGCTGAATTTCCTTTAAGAAATATGAGGAAATTACACGTATCCTTCAACTTATTTTCTGTTACTATTTCACAGTAACACAAAAGTGTCTCACAGTTTTTACTTATCAAAGTGTGATTTTAGTTTCTCCCAATGTATTGCTTTTATCTTCTGTGACCATATCTCCCATGGCTGCTTAGATTTATTCCTTATCATTAGAAAACAGTCAACAATCATAAGGCACCAGACTTGACTATGACATGTCCTCCTATTGCTTGGTCACCTGCATTCTATTCCTGAGTTCTGTTTTTATTAAGAATGACTCAAGTTATTTAAGAATGACCCCCTAGGTTTCTTTTTTTTTAGATTGTATGCCATCCTCGTAGAGTGATCTTAGTCATACCTTCCCTCTGGACTTTGTTATTCTAGCTCAGTAGTTCTGAACTAGAGGGCAGTTTTAACCCCACCTCCGATCACATGGATTTGTCTTAGTACATTTGAGCTTCTGTAACAAAATATTATCAACTGGGTAGCTTCATGGCACTGGTTCTCAACCTCAGTTCTGGAAGCCGGGAAGTATAGGATCAAGATACTGACAGATTTGGAATCTGAGGAGGGCCCACTTTCTGGTTCTTAGAGGGCACTCTCTCGCTGTGTCTTCACATGTGGAAGGGGGCAAGGGAGTTTTTGGGGGCTTCTTTTATGAAGGCATTAATCCCAATCATGAGGGCTCCAACCCCATGACTTAATCACCTCCTGATGCCATCACCTTGGGGGTTAGGATTTAAATACATGAATTGTGGAAGGACATCAACATTCAGACCATAGCAAAAACCTCAGGCATCTGGAGTCTTTTTTGGGTGGAGGTCAGTAAACTATGGAGCTCATAGGTAAAGGCACAGGGCAGCTCTCCTACAACAAAGAAATATCTGACCCACAATATCAGTAGTGCTGAGGTTGAGAAATCTTTGTTTCATTGCTTCCAGAATTGAATAAACCTGGGAAGAAATATAAAGCCAGCCTGGTTTTTATAATCTCATTGTAACAATTACTTGATATTTTTGCACGGATACCCGAAGAATTCATTTTTCAGCTTTGAGATTTCGGTATTAAATGATCTACATCATTTTTTTTTCCTCTCCAAATTAGCCCTACTTTTAAGAAGAGGCTTTTTTTTGAAGTCTCATATAAAAAGCCAAGGTCTTCAGTGCTTTCTCCTCACTTTGGATGGTCAGGGCTACAACCTGTGCCAACACAATGTGATCGCCCGAATCTCATTCAGCCAACGACCCCCAGGATCTGTTCCTTACCTGCCGCCTTGCAGTCTTGTCTTTGGGATGAACAGCTTGGTCTGTGGCCAAAATTGCAAATAGGGATATTTCTTAATCAGCCCTTCTGAGAAGTTTCTACCCGAGTTCTAGTCACCCCAGGTCCTTGGAACCTGATTTCTGTTTCTTTTCCTCTGTGAGGCTGATCCTGCCTCTTAGGACTCTGCTTCCCTGGGCCACAGCTTACCAGTTGCCATCACACTTGTAGTGAAGATGAATGTTGAGATCATTTTGTGTGTTTCCCTTCTCTCAAGCATCACAGACCTTCAGTGTCAGCTGTTCAAGTCCTGAAAATGGGTGCTTTATGTATTTTGTCTTGAAGGGTGCTGGGTTTACTCCATCATGGCTGGAACTGGAAGTAGGTTTTACCCTTGAAACTGTCCTCTACTTCAGTCATGGAAATGTATTCTCTTATATTTTAACTTTATTAAAATAATATCACACTTTTTAAATGGTCTCTATGTTTATAGATTGTATTTTTAATACATAAGCTATCAGAAGAAATAGGTAAATCTCAAAAAGTACAAGATATGGAAGATTTAAAAAATGATTTATAGAACTGATCTAAAAGATATAGAGAGAATCTGCATTGAAGAAAGAGAATATAAATTCATCTTTACCACAAGCACAACACTCCCAAGAAAATCAATCAAGTACTAGATCTCAAAGAAAGCCTTAGTATATTCTAGAGCACTCGCAGTATACATAAGGTTTTTTGTTGCAATGCAATAAATTTAGGAATCGATACCATTGATTTAGCATAAGAAATGCCAATTGTCCAAAAACCTAATCAATTACTTCTGAATAACCTCCATTTCTTTCTGTGATTGTTCTTTATATATGGAATTGCAACCTCTTTCGGTTATTATATAATAATAATAGTTTTTAATTAAACCTTTTAAATTAAATTTTAAATTTAATTTCAATTTTTAATGAAATTTACCCTTTTTAATTTTTTAAAATTAAATTTACCCTTTACATTGTAAAAACAAGATCTTTTGCATTAGAGAAGATACATCAACTTAAGGTCTGTAAAAGAAATTTTAGTAATATTCATTTACTTTGACCAGTTTCCAGTTGTTTCTACATTAGCAGTGAGATACAATGAGTGATTTTTCATTTTTCCTTTCAGTTAAGCTTGGGAAGAAAAGCCAGCCTAGAATGTTTGTGATAGGAGATATATGTGAATACATATTTTCTATAATGCAAACAGTTTGTATGTTTAAAAAAATAAGGATAAAAAGCATCTGTCACTTAAAAAAATGCTGGAATGGATTATTTCGATGATTTTTAAGTTACTGAAATTAATAAACATTTTAATGTATTTTTATGTTTATGGATTGTGTTTGTTATAAAATAATTGTCATTCAGTATATGTTGAGCTTGACCTTTACTATGATGGAGATTTGACAATTTCTTTTCTCTAGTTTTTCCCAATGTGTCATTAGGGAACTTCGTGATGTCTGTCAACATAGAGATATTTACATCTGTCTGTTTGTGGATATCTATCTCTACCTTTATCTCTATAAATATTTTTTTGTTTTTGAAAGAGAGAGAGAGAGAGAGAGAGAGAGAGAGAACAAGTGGGGGAGGGGCAGAGGGAGAGGGAGAGAGAGAAAATCTTAAGCAGGGGCTCAATCAATCTCAGGACCGTGAGATCATGATGTGGGCCAAAATCAAGAGTCTGATGCTTAACTGACTGGGCCACCCAGGTGCCCTGATATCTTTTATGTATCATAATAGTCAAATCCCTTATTTCCTGAGTGTGGTTAATGAGACTCTGAACAGTAACCTCAGATATAAAAGGGATATGCTGATATTCAAATCCATTTGGATACTGGATTTCAGAGAATGAGTAAGGAAATTTTGAATAGTGAAGCATGTATCAAACATTTGTCCAAAATTATTTAGTTCCAAAGTTGGGACAGTAAAATTTCCAGTTGCCGGGGATAATAATATGTGAGTATTTTACATAATACTAAGCGACATCAGAGGTTTCAGTATAGTTATGACAAAAGTTGACATACAGTATTAAATCTAAAGGAAATGTCAGTGATTTATTTTATTAACCAATTTCTGCAGTAGAACTCACACCATGTCAGGATTCACAGTGAAATTAAGTTGACAAAGCATTTAAGGAAAGCCAAGTCTCACGGGCAAAGGAGGCACGGTTCCCAGGAATACATGAAATTCTAATTCACAGTTTCTTTTAGTGTTACCCACTTTAAAAATGGATAAAAATCTCTGACTGAGGAAACACCTCCACCAGATTTCAATTATTACTTTTACCCATTGTATGGATTAAATTAGAGCCTTAAAAGAGTTTGTTCTTTCTATCTGCCTATCTATCATATCTATCTATCTATCTATCTATCTATCTATCTATCATCTATCTCTCCGTCCATCCATCCATCCATCCATCCATCCATCCATTAGTGGTGGGCAGCTTGAAGTGCAGTCCTAGTTGAAGCTAAGGATGCTACAAACTTTCTGCTATTTGTTCGTCACTGGTGAATTATTTTTAAGCCCCTCTCCAGTTCTTCTGAAGAACTCATAATATGAGAATTTCTAAAGACCAACAAACACATATTTTTATGTGAATCTGTGGCTTAAGATTATTTTGACTCCTTTGCCAACCTTTATTTGAGGAGGAGTAAGTATCACTTGCTTAGGAAAAATGCCATCTATAAGCCCTTTACATCAGCAAAACTTCAGGCAAGGCAGTTGTCAAATTATCTATATAAATGTAAGTCACCTCTATATTTATGGAACTATTTATACAGTAAAATTTCTTAGAAAATAAATAAAATCGGGGAATTATAGAGCTCTAAATTACACAGTTTTAAACAGAAGTGTAAGTTTATGTGGCTTCTTATAGATGGTACCAGAACTAGAACCTAATTTGTTTCTGCTAGTTAATGATCTCTTAGAAATAAAGTTAATAGATTTAAAAAATGCAAAACAAACTGGAATGGGTATAGAAAAAATATGTTTATTTTTTATATCCACATGGATCTTGCTAATATAGGCTTAAGTGTTTTCACAGAGTTTACCTTCTTAAGTTGGTTTGCATTTCTTTTGCTCATAATTTAGTTTACTCTGTATTTGGTATATCATTCATTGTTTTCATAACGTAATGAAAAGTGTACAATAATAGATTCTAAAGTACTGCAGTTAAAATTAAGAATGTTTTAGGCTTTAATGCATATATAAAGTGACTGAACAAATTTAGAATATATCATGAATAGATGGTACTGTTATATTTTCTAGTTTATCTGAGGGAAGCTATATTATATTATTATTAATATTATAATATAATATTATGTCAATCAGAAAGTCCTTTAGAACTGACTTAGTAATATGTTCAGAAAATGTAACAGAATGTGGCACATAATTAGGGCTGCCAGATAAATTATAAGATGCAAAATATAATAATATATATCACATATAATATATATAAAACATATAATAATAACTATGGAACCCAGTCAAACCTATATGCAAAGCCAGCCAACTAAATTACTTTAAGCGGTTTCATTTCTTTATGCACATTAGGAGAATGTTAGAGAGAGTGCTTTAGAAATGCAATTTAAGGACTTAATGCAAACAACTTTTGCTTGCATATATGTTATAATTTTTTAAAGTAATAGTTAAATATTGCAAACTTGAGCTTACCATTGTGTTTCCAAGTTGCCCTTTTAGAGTGGAAGCACATAAACTTAAAAGAGTAAAATGAAAATACTCCTTTATAAGACAATTTTTCTCCACATAAGATGAAACCAGCTCTCATAAAAATCATACATCTTCAGCAATGTCATACAGCTGGTTAACAGAACTGTAGGGACTCAGACCCAGGTTACCTGATCCCAATCCTTGTGCCTTTTCCATAATAGAATGGTATATAAGAGACAGAAAATTTTGTAATTTCAGGAATAAGTCAGTGCTTGAGAGTTAATTAAAAATTATTTGATGTTTCAGATCTATGTTATTAATATATACTCCTGCCCATCCGAAAGCTCTAACTAGAAGTTGTGTCAGGGAATTAACCTTAGCCAAGCTGATGCCAATGAACTATTCTAGTATTTTCTTGAGAGATGGGTGGAAACTAATATTTATTAGGAGTCAGTCCCTAGTTCAGGAAGAATGAGATTGTAATGTCATTTACCAGAAGCTAGCAGGGGACTACTTAGAAATTAAATTTCATTCCAGCTTTCATCTTTATTTGCCCACTTACTCGATGAACATCAAGTCCATTTTCACTTGTCCCTGGCTTCAGTGCACAGCTTTGACAGACCTGTTGTTCCCATGATGAAATGATCATATTTTGGTGTCCTGTCTTGTTATTTTTTCATTCTTTATATGGCACCTCTATTTTTTGCAGCCTGACCCTTCATGTTTGAGGCTTTCAGTCACTGAAAAATATTGGATGATTTTCCATTTGCTGCCACGTTGCAGCATAAAAACGCACTACAGAGAAACCTTACAGTATTTCTAAGTAGTAGCTCTTTTGAGTGGGCAAGAGAACTTGAAGGAGGATGATCCCTAATCTTGGTGAGATCTAATATAGGGGACAGCTGAGATAGAGACTTCTTAGAAGCTCACTTAGAAAATTATGCTGTATGAGCTTTACATTAGAATTTCAGCTTTGCAAGGAAAGTTGCTCTAAGATTATCTGTTTAAATCATTCAAATGGTGCTCCTAGTCCTGTAGTGTACATCATGTGGTCCTTTGTCAGGGATGTGGGCATCATCAGTGACAGGAAACCCTCATCTCCCCAGGATCAGTTGGGTCTGACTGGACACCTCTGACTGTTTACATTCCCACTTTAACTTGGGCCCTAATCTCTCCTTCTGTGACTTATTCTTTTGTGATAATTCATGGGGATGACTTTCATGATAATTCCTCTATGATTGAAGACAGTGAGCAATCATGTCTTCTAGACTCTTCTCTCCGGGTTAAATACATCTCAGAATTCTGTATGACATGGTTTCTGGGGCCATGTTCTTGCTGGGCCCATGTCCCCTCTGTTCTTGGTTTCCAGGTTTCTATAACTCTTTTAAGAACTGAATATTCAGGGTATTCTTACCAGTACATAGTAAGTATGATATCATTTTTCCTGTTGTATAAATTATCTCTTTATTGTAGGATTACATCCAATATTGGATCATTCACATCATGTTTTTGGCATGTATTCATTTTAATGTAGAAAAAACCCAACTAAATTGGCTTTATGCAAGTCACTGCCAAATCAAAATTACTCGGAACTGGAATTTGTACAATTGTTCTATCTGGATATGAATGTAGTCCTATAATGTCATACCAGTTAGATTCCAGTGTGTTAGATTTACCCCAATTATTGCAGTCCAAAAGATTATTTTTTGTTATTAAACCTTTTTAAAGTTGATTAATTTGAGAGAGATAGAGACAGCATGAGAAGGGGAGGGAGAAAGAGAGAAAGAGAGAGAGAGAATCCCAAGCAGGCTCTACATTGTCAGCACAGAGCTCGATGTGAGGCTTGAACTCACGAAACTATGAGATCATGATCTGAAGGGAAACCAAGAGTTGGATGTTTAATGGACTGAGTCACCCAGGCGCTTGCCACCCCCCCCCCCCAATTTTTTTTTGATACAGATTCTGTTTTCCAAATTATTCACACTCACCTCAAGTTTCTCTTCATTTACATATTTGGTAAATATTTTATTTCTACTTCCAAATCAATTGAGATAAAGTAGACGAAATAAGAGTTTTGAATAAAATTCCTGAAACATATTAGTTACATCTAAAAATTTATTTTCCACTCTGATTGCCATTTTATGTCACCTTTTTGTTCTATTATACTTGGGACTGCTTTTTTTCCCCCTGGAGGAAAATGTCTTAAATAAAATTAAGGATGAAAACAATAATTACTTATAATCTCTGCACTCAGAGAACCTACGAATAAAACAGCAGTTTTAGGCAGTGTGCTTTAAGTAGCCCATGAAAAATACTAGCACAATGTTAGAGATATTTGGAGGTAGGCAAAAATGCTTTTGACTGAAGTGAAAGCCATATGGAATTAACATTTCAATTACTAATTCCTTTATCAAATATTTATTTATTCTGTACTATGTACTAGATTTGTTTCATGCTTGGGAGAATAATAGAAATGAATACAACGAGAATTGAGCTTTAAAGAACAGAGAGATTATCTCCAGGCAAAATTTGGAGGGAGATCATTTCTAGCAAAACAAATAGTAAGAACAAAATCCCAGAGGCAAGAAACCCTGCTCTATATCTTGGGAGTGGAGATCTAGGCCATTCTCAAATGAAATAATAAGGATGTTTTGTGATAAGAGTTCTCATGGAGCAATTTTTTAAGACAAATCACCCAGAGAAATGCAATTTTAATATTTAATTGGATTACCATTCATAACGTTTCATTCCTGTGAACTAAGACATTGCTGTGTCCTTGCGATATATATACACACACACAACCCCATCTTGACTTCCATATGTGGTTTGTTTTTATTTTATTTTTTTAAATTTTATTATTTTTTTTACACTACTAAGCACTTTTATTTTTGCTTAGTAACAAACATGACTGGAAGGTGATATGATTATTAATCATATTTTATACATAAGGACACCAAGGCCCAGATGTGTTAAAATTTTTTTTCCCACATAAAGTTGAGATTCAAACCAGTATCCAGCCTGACTCCATGGCATTCCTAAACTCTATACCATACACCCTCCTAATAATAGTGGAAAGGGCACAGGATTTAGAATCCAGGGGCCACTACTTACTAGTTGTGTAACCTTGGTCACATTACTTTAACTCTTGGATCCTTAGTATTTTTGTATTTTTTTTAAATATGAAATTTACTGTCAAATTGGTTTCCATACAACACCCAGTGCTCATCCCAACAGGTGCCCTCCTCAATACCCATTACCCACCCTCCTCTCCCTCCCACCCCCCATCAGCCCTTAGTTTGTTCTCAGTTTTTAAGAGTCTCTTATGGTTTGGGTCCCTCCCTCTCTAACCTCTTTTTTTTTTCCTTCCCCTCCCCCATGGTCTTCTGAGACCCACACAAGGATCCACATAAGAGTGAAAACAGGATCCACATAAGAGTGAAAACATATGGTATCTGTCTTTCTCTGTGTGACTTATTTCACTTAACATAACGCTCTCCAGTTCCATCCACGTTGCTACAAAAGGCCATATTTCATTCTTTCTCATTGCCATGTAGTATTCCATTGTGTATATAAACCACAATTCCTTTATCCATTCATCAGTTGATGGACATTTAGGTTCTTTCCGTAGTTTGGCTATTGTTGAAAGTGCTGCTATAAACATTGGGGTACAAGTGCCCCTATGCATCAGCACTCCTGTATCCCTTGGGTAAATTCCTAGCAGTGCTATTGTTGGGTCATAGAGTAGATCTATTTTTAATTTTTTGAAGAACCTCCACACTGTTTTCCAGAGCAGCTGCACCAGTTTGCATTCCCACCAACAGTGAAAGAGGGTTCCCGTTTCTCAACATCCTTGCCAGCATCTATAGTCTCCTGATTTGTTCATTTTAGCCACTCTGACCAGTGTGAGGTGGTACCTGAGTGTGGTTTTGATTTGTATTTCCCTGATGAGGAGTGACGTTGAGCATCTTTTCATGTGCCTGTTGGCCATCTGGATGTCTTCTTTAGAGAAGTGTCTATTCATGTTTTCTGCCCATTTCTTCACTGGATTATTTGTTTTTTGGGTGTGGAGTTTGGTGAGCTCTTTATAGATTTTGGACATTAGCCCTTTGTCTGATATGTCGTTTGCAAATATCTTTCCCCATTCTGTCGGTTGCCTTTTAGTTTTGTTGATTGTTTCCTTTGCAGTGCAGAAGCATTTTATCTTCATGAGGTCCCAATAGTTCATTTGCAGCAACGTGGATGGAACTGGAAAGTATTATGCTAAGTGAAATAAGTCAGGCAGAGAAAGACAGATACCATATGTTTTCACTCTTATGTGAATCCTTGTATTTCTGCAGGATTGATTGTAATAAATACATTTTCATTCATTATTTTATCGACTTGGATCCTCTCTCTTTTCTTTTTGAGAAGCCTGGCTAGAGGCTTATCAATTTTGTTTATTTTTTCAAAAAAACAACTCTTGGTTTCGTTGATCTGGTCTAAAGTTTTTTAAGATTCTATATTGTTTATTTCTTCTCTTATCCTTATTATTTCTCTTCTTCTGCTGGGTTTGGGGTGTCTTTGCTGTTCTGCTTCTATTTCCTTTAGGTGTGCTGTTAGATTTTGTATTTGGGATTTTTCTTGTTTCTTGAGATAGGCCTGGATTGCAATGTATTTTCTTCTCAGGACTGCCTTTGCTGCATCCCAAAGCATTTGGATTGTTGTATTTTCATTTTCATTTGTTTCCATATATTTTTAAATTCCTTCCCTAATTGCCTGGTTGGCCGATTCATTCTTTAGTAGGGTGTTCTTTAACCTCCATGCTTTTTGGAGGTTTTCCAGACTTTTTCCTGGGTTGATTTCAAGCTTCATAGCATTGTGGTCTGAAAGTATGCATGGTATGATCCCAATTCTTGTATACTTATGAAGGGCTGTTTTGTGACCCAGTATGTGATCTATCTTGGAGATATCTTGGAGAAGGTTCCATGTGCACTCGAGAAGAAAGTATATTCTGTTGCTTTGGGATGCAGAGTTCTAAATATATCTGTCAAGTCCATCTGATCCAATGTATCATTCAGGGCCCTTGTTTCTTTATTGATCCTGTGTCTAGATGATCTATCCATTGTTGTAAGTGGAGTATTAAAGTCCCCTGCAGTTACCACATTCTTATCAATAAGCTTGCTTATGTTTGTGATTAATTGTTTTATATATTTGGGGGCTCCCATATTTGGTGCATAGACATTTATAATTGTTATCTCTTCCTGATGGATAGACCCTGTAATTATTATATAATGCCCTTCTTCGTCTCTTGTTACAGCCTTTAATTTAAAGTCTAGTTTGTCTGATATAAGTATGGCTACTCCAGCTTTCTTTTGACTTCCAGTAACATGATAGATAGTTTTCCATCCCCTCACTCTCAATATGAAGGTGTCCTCAGGTCTAAAATGAGTCTCTTGTAGACGGCAAATAGATGGGTCTTGTTTTTTTTATCCATTCTGATACCCTATGTCTTTTAGTTGGCACATTTAATCCATTTACATTCAGTGTTATTATAGAAAGATACAGGTTTAGAGTCATTTTGATGTGTCTATGTTTTATGCTTGTAGCGATGTCTCTGGTACTTTGTTTCACAGGATTCCCCTTAGGATCTCTTGTAGGGCTGGTTTAGTAGTGATGAATTCCTTCAGTTTTTGTTTGTTTGGGAAGACCTTTATCTCTCCTTCTATTCTGAATGACAGACTTGCTGGATAAAGGATTCTTGGCTGTGTATATTTTCTGTTCATCACATGGAAGATTTCCTGCCATTCCTTTCTGGCCTGCCAAGTTTCAGTAGATAGATCTGCCACTAGTCTTATCGGTCTCCCTTTATATGTTAGAGCGTGTTTATCCCTAGCTGCTTTCAGAATTTTCTCTTTATCCTTGTATTTTGCCAATTTCACTATGATATGTTGTGCAGAAAATCAATTCAAGTTACGTCTGAAGGGAGTTCTCTTGGATTTCAATGCCTTTTTCATTCCCCAGATCAGGGAAGTTCTCAGCTATGATTTATTCAAGTACACCTTCAGCCCCTTTCTCTCTCTCTTCCTCTTCTGGAATTCCTATGATACGGATATTGTTCCATTTCATTGCATAACTTAGTTCTCTAATTCTCCCCTCATACTCCTGCATTTTTTTATCTCTCTTTTTCTCAGCTTCCTCTATTTCCATAATTTTATCTTCTAATTCACCTATTCTCTCCTCTGTCTCTTCAATCTGAGCTGTGGTCGCCTCCATTTTATTTTGCACCTCATTTATAGCATTTTTAGCTCCTCATGACTATTTCTTAGTCCCTTGATCTCTGTAGCAATAGATTCTCTGCTGTCCTCCATACTTTTTTCCAGCCCAGCGATTAATTTTATGACTATTGTTCTAAATTCATGGTCTGTTATATTGCTTAAATCATTTTTGATCAGTTTGTTAGCTGTTGGTACTTCCTGGAGTTTCCTTTGAGGAGAATTCTTTCGTTTCGTCATTTTGGATAGTCCCTGGGGTGATGGGGAAGTATAGGGGACTTCCCCTGTGCTGTCTGGAGTAACTTGTGTTGGTGGGCGGGGCCGCAGTCAGACCTGATGTCTGCCCCCAGCCCACTGCTGGGGCCACAGTCAGACTGGTGTGTACCTTATCTTCCCCTCTCCCAGCGGCAGGACTCACTGTGGAGTGGTGTGGCCTCTGTCTGGGCTACTTGCACACTGCCAGCCTTGTGCATGCTTCGATGGGATCTGGCATATTAGCCGGGGTGGATCCGCAAGGTGCACAGGGTGGGAGGGGCAGGCTTAGCTCACATTGCCTTCGGTGGTCCGCTTCGGGAGGGGCCCTGTGGCACCGGGAGGGAGGCAGACTGGTTGGAAGGATGGATCTGCAGAAGCACAGCGTTGGGTGTTTGCGCAGTGCAAGCAAGTTTGTGACTTGTGACAGGAACTAGTTCCCTTTGGGATTTTGGCTGGGGGATGGGCGAGGGAGATGGTGCTTCCCAGTGCCTCTCTCAGCCCAGAGCCCCCACTGAGCTGGGGCTCAACAACTCTCCCTCCCGTTGTCCTTTAGCCCTCCTGCTCTCCGAGCAGAGCTGTTGACTAATAACATTCCAGATATTAAGTCCCGCTGGCTATCAGAACACACTCCTTCTGGCCCCTCTGCTTTTGCAAGCCAGACTCGGGGGCTCTGCCTTGCTCGGCAGGCTGCCCCTCCACCACCCCGGCTTCCACCACCCCGGCTTCCTCCTGCCAATCCGTGGAGCGCGCACTGCCTCTCTGCCCTTCCTACCCTCTTCCGTGGGCCTCTCATCTATACTTGGCTCTGGAGAGTCCGTCCTGCTAGTCTTCTGGCGGTTTTCTTGGTTATTTAGGCAGATGTCGGTGGAATCTAAGTGATCAGCAGGATGTGGTGAGCCCAGGTCCTCCTACGCAGCCATCTTCTCCTCTGTGGTTTATTTTTAAACACATGTTGACCAGTAGCTTCCATGTTCAGTAGTGAAATAACTGAATTTGTGTTGTGTTATGATAAAGTTTCACACAAATGCCCCTATTATTTTCACTTAGGATTCAGGCATGGTTTTGTGGTTTTTGAAAGCATAAGAATCTTTTGATGTCTTGTACATCAAGCTGAGATGCAAGTTTTTGATAACTTACCATTAGAAATATGTAGTGTCAAGAGAGGGTATTTATTATTCTCAGAATATCTAATGCTAGACATAGGGCTTCAAGACTTCTCAAGTCAAGGGAGGCTACTCAAGTCTTCTCTGGAGAAATTTCTTCCCTTTCCTTCTTTTTCTTTCTTCTTACCAGATTTATCTTCTAGTAATTTCCCACTATTAGGCTTTCTAAAACTTATAGACTTTCTCCTTTATTCTAATATTTCAGTTCTATCAAACTTGAAAATTTTATGTGTTTACTATAAAAAAAAGTAGAAAATAAGCAAAATGAATAAAAAAATCACCTGTAATACCACCACCAGAGATAACTATTGTTATCATTTTGATGTATTTTTAAAAGTGGATTTGTGATATAATCATCTTTTTTAAGATTGCAATGTTCAAGAAATAAGGAGAAACATTTTAAGGCTTTGTGAAACCAATTCTAAATGAACTATAAGAGTCATTATTAGAGTCATTATGTATCATTATTATTATTTAATATATGTAGTATAGTAATAATTTAATATATAATAATGGTTAAATAATTATAGTAATTATTATTGTAAGAATAAATAAATAATTATAGTAATAGTTTAATATATGTAGTATAGTAATAATCATTATTGCAGAAAACACTAAACAGAATTACTTGAAGGCAGAGACTATATATTATTTGTCTCTGGGACCTAAGTGCTTAGCCAAAGTCTGGATTGTGATAGCTCTACACTTTGTTTAATGAATGATTAAATCTTGAACATGAATGAAACCTTACATTTGGGAAAATAATTTGAATTCAGTATTTCTAAATCATTGTTTTCTCTTTCTATATTTGATATAAATATTAATACAGAAGAAAATTATCAGGAACATTTATCAAAATGATCTGAGATAGTTCCATTTTTTTCTTAATTTAATTCATAGCGAGGAATATAATCAGTATTGAAAATTATCTTCTGTTTTCTCATTAAGAGGACAAAGCAGAAATGGACATGACCCAAGACATCAGGATGTCAAATGCTGGCAAAAACAATCACCAGCTGTTTTGAATTGGTTGTAGTTCCCCATCATTCTGAGAAGACACAGAAATCACTTCCTAAGCTCTACTCTGTTAATAATTGTAAAATCAAATCCATAATTGGGAGAGGATTCTATTTCTGATATGTCTGGTGAGAATTTTGGAAATTATTGATTAACAATTATAAATTAGGTAATAGGTAATTTTTATTTTTTTTATTTTTTAATATATGAAATTTATTGTCAAATTGGTTTCCATACAACACCCAGTGCTCATCCCAAAACGTGCCCTCCTCAATACCCATCACCCACCCTCCCCTCCCTCCCACCCCCATCAACCCTCAGTTTGTTCTCAGTTTTTAACAGTCTCTTAGGCTTTGGCTCTCTCCCACTCTAACCTCTTTTTTTTTTTTCCTTCCCCTCCCCCATGGGTTTCTGTTAAGTTTCTCAGGATCCACATAAGAGTGAAACCATATGGTATCTGTCTTTCTCTGTATGGCTTATTTCACTTAGCATCACACTCTCCAGTTCCATCCACGTTGCTACAAAAGGCCATATTTCATTCTTTCTCATTGCCACGTAGTATTCCATTGTGTATATAAACCACAATTTCTTTATCCATTCATCAGTTGATGGACATTTAGGCTCTTTCCATAATTTGGCTATTGTTGAGAGTGCCGCTATAAATATTGGGGTACAAGTGCCCCTATGCATCAGTACTCCCGTATCCCTTGAGTAAATTCCTAGCAGTGCTATTGCTGGGTCATAGGGTAGGTCTATTTTTAATTTTCTGAGGAACCTCCACACTGCTTTCCAGAGCGGCTGCACCAGTTTGCATTCCCACCAACAGTGCAAGAGGGTTCTCATTTCTCCACATCCTCTCCAGCATCTATAGTCTCCTGATTTGTTCATTTTGGCCACTCTGACTGGCGTGAGGTGATATCTGAGTGTGGTTTTGATTTGTATTTCCCTGATAAGGAGCGACGTTGAACATCTTTTCATGTGCCTGTTGGCCATCCTGATGTCTTCTTTAGAGAAGTTTCTATTCATGTTTTCTGCCCATTTCTTCACTGGGTTATTTGTCTTTCGGGTGTGGAGTTTGGTGAGCTCTTTATAGATTTTGGATACTAGCCCTTTGTCCGATATGTCATTTGCAAATATCTTTTCCCATTCCGTTGGTTGCCTTTTAGTTTTGTTGGTTGTTTCCTTTGCTGTGCAGAAGCTTTTTATCTTCATAAGGTCCCAGTAATTCACTTTTGCTTTTAATTCCCTTGCCTTTGGGGATGTGTCGAGTAAGAGATTGCTATGGCTGAGGTCAGAGAGGTCTTTTCCTGCTTTCTCCTCTAAGGTTTTGATGGTTTCCTGTCTCACATTCAGGTCCTTTATCCATTTTGAGTTTATTTTTGTGAATGGTGTGAGAAAGTGGTCTAGTTTCAACCTTCTGCATGTTGCTGTCCAGTTCTCCCAGCACCATTTGTTAAAGAGACTGTCTTTTTCCCATTGGATATTCTTTCCTGCTTTGTCAAAGATGAGTTGGCCATACGTTTGTGGGTCTAGTTCTGGGGTTTCTATTCTATTCCATTGGTCTATGTGTCTGTTTTTGTGCCAATACCATGCTGTCTTGATGATGACAGCTTTGTAGTAGAGGCTAAAGTCTGGGATTGTGATGCCTCCTGCTTTGGTCTTCTTCAAAATTACTTTGGCTATTCGGGGCCTTTTGTGGTTCCATATGAATTTTAGGATTGCTTGTTCTAGTTTCGAGAAGAATGCTGGTGCAATTTTGATTGGGATTGCATTGAATGTGTAGATAGCTTTGGGTAGTATTGACATTTTGACAATATTTATTCTTCCAATCCATGAGCAGGGAATGTCTAATAGGTAGTTTTTAAAGAGACAACTTGTTTTTTACTTCCCTTTACCAAAGTAACATTGAAGATATTGCAGATAAGAAAAAAAAAGATGACAAAATCTTTCCTAACATATTGGTTCATCTTTCCAACTTCTTTCCTCATATATTTATAGAAATGGGATAAAATATCATTTTGTGCCTCTAAATGGATTTTATAAAAGATAAATTATATTAAGAAGATAATTTTGAAAGCTACTATTCCTTTTTCTCCATAGGTAGTAGTGATGCCAGAGACAGAATACAAAAATCAGGGTATTTTTATTGGCGAATATAATGAAAGAATAATTGTTAATGAATTTAATACTTTTCTAATCAATATAGATTCTTTTATCATAGACAATTGGAGCATAAGAATATATTGTTTAAGCATTGTGTTTCTTTCCTTCTACCACTAAGGATGATGGATGAGTAGGGAAGCAGGAATGCTTCTGCACAGAAGACAGAGCCTGCATCTAAATGGCAACATGAAACAGAAATTGATGTTGTTTACCTTCAGGAAGTATGAAGTTAAGTAAAGAAACCAGTGTCATTCTGTGTTCCCCAAACAAGGGTTTGATCCCAAGAGTCTATCCAAATATTATTTGTAGAGATTTTTTTTAGCTCCACTTATCTTTATTTTTTCTATTTCTCTCAGATATTGCAAAGTTCTTGGTCTGTTTAGCACTGGGCAGGAGTTATGGAATCTAATAAAAGGTGTCTGGCGATAGCTTTGTTGCTCGTCTATTTCTTCAGGAACTTCTGTCAGTTGGTTGAGTGACGTTTTTGAACCTGCTAATTTTTAAGCAGGTTCCTGAACAACAGCATCAGACAGTAACATCTATAGCGAGGATTCTAGATCCAGTGGAAGTTACCACAAGTACAGCCATAGTGCCAGCTCAGTACAGTCAAATTTGGGTGACACTTCACACCAAGAACTAAAGACCTTTGGAAAACCCAGACACATTCTGAGCCAGTCAACCTCAATTGATATGTGGAATTTGAGATGGAGTCCAAAATGGACTGGCTGAAACCCATGTGGAGTATTATACCTGTTATTTTTGTAACACATTCTTCATTCTCTATTGAACTTGTTTTTTTTTTTTTCAAAAAAATAAGAAAGGAAAGAGTCGATTTGCACTCAGTTGTTTTCTCCTATTAATTGCTGTTTCTGTAAAGCACATTGGCATCAAATGTGTTTGATCTTTATTAATTTGGCACAGTGTTCATCCCCAGGTCATAGGAATTTCTGTAGTCTACAGAGTTGAGAAAAGAATGCAGAGCTTAAAGGAAAAATAAAGCCAAGACTGTATCATACTGTATACATACCATGGATGTTAAGTGCAAGCTATTATCACTTCAAATAATTGTGTCACAGTTAGAGATTTGGACACTGATTTACATATGGACAAGGGAGACAGGGGTAGTGAAGAAGAAGGGGAATTCTGCATGCATTTGAAGAGCTCATCTATCACTATGGAAACAGAAACATCCTAGCAACAGCTGCTTGGTACATAGCTGACATGTAGAGCTCAAGACCTTAAACAAGAGGAAAATGAGCCATGAAGAAATCTTTAGTATATATAGCATTTATATTTTTAAAGATTTGAAATGGAGGTGGGAAATTCATACATAATTATGTCAAAGAATAGAAAGTTACAGAAATCAAAGTTTGTCTTCTCACCATCCTAGAACCCAGAATATTACTTGTATTCTAATAGCTACCATTATCCTGACTGTAAGACAAAATGCCACTTATCAGATAGCCAATGCTACTTGAACATCATTTGCTGAGTCTAGAAGATAGCATTCAACCATATTTTGATACACATTCTTTGTTCTCAGTGATTCTTAGAATCTTCTCAGTATAAAATATTTCAAACCTTCCTCTGTAAAAGGAGAAAATTCAGACAATGACTTAAGGTTTTTATTGAAGCTTGAAAAATATTATAATCGTGTTTTTTTTTTATTTTAGTGAATAGAATAGTTTTCTGATGCTTAAAATTTCCTGGCTAAGCATGTCTGCTGTTCATTTTACATGTTTAAATAAATATTTATATATATAAAATGAGAATAACCAAATATTGATTATAATTTCACATCCCCCTGTATGAATGGTGTGTGTGTGTGTGTGTGTGTGTGTGTGTGTGTGTATGTGTGTATGTGTGTGTCTGTCTGTTCATAGCAAATAGTTTCCAGGGACCAGAGAATTATTTTTCTGTAACTTTTTAATATCTGAATGTAGATTTGAAACGCATCGTGTGGACTTCCCCTTCTATTTTTGGAGCCATCAAAGTTAGTGACCCAGCCGTGGAACCAATCATATTGCTATAGACCATTTTAGGAACTCACACTGCTTTACTGTTTTACCCATCGCTTTTAACTTCCAGAATCATAATTCTAGTATTTAAAACATATTTTCATACTAACCCAGAGGACAGACCAGAAGACAGCTTTTTAAAACATAACCTTTTAGAGAGAGCAATTCAGAAAATTGTAGTAAATCGGTAGAATTCACTATGTATTTAAATGTCAACACTATCAAGTGTCCATCAGTTAAAAATGTCATTTGTTATATTAGTTTCAGGTGTATGATATAATGATTCAACAATTCTATACATTACTCAGTACTCATCAAGGTAAGTAAGTGTACTTGTAATCCTCTTTATCTATCTATTTGGGTGAAATAGAAATGTCATTTTTAAAATCCAGAACTTAAAACTTTTTTGTATGTCTTTACTAAGTAATAGAAAGGAATATTGTTAACTATACTGTCAAAATTGCAAGATTGGGGTGCAGAACGTTTAAATGTCTATCTACCATCACATAAAGAGTCATTTGCATGATTCAAAGAACCAAGTTCTGTGACTGTTGATTTTCACATGAAGTGAACACTGTTACCAGAATGACCTCCTACTTGTGACTTATAGTTCTTGTTTTGTGATACCCAGACATCTTATTAGCTCAAGAGGCATTAAGAGTCTCCGAAACCCTGAATAATTAATTCTATTTTATTTAATTTAATTGCATCCCCACTCATATAGGTAACACAACCAAATATCTGAGTCATCCTAGACTCTTTTTCTTTATTTCCGATCTCATATCCAATCACGAAGTCCTGTCAATTTTATCTTCATTAAATTTTTTCCCCCCGAATTACTGTAACAGGCTTGCTCTGCTGTTATCTGTCCTCACTTTAATCAATTCTCACAGTCGCTATCTGAGCTTTCCAGATCCAATTCCGGTGATGTTCTCTCTTGCTTAAAAATTTTTAATGGCTCCTCACTCCCCTTGCAATAAAGTACAGCTTTTTTCATAGGGTACAGGATCCTCCAAGATCCAACTTCTGTCACCATTAACCTTGTACTCCCTCTGCTCTTCAAACGCTAAGCACCAACCGTACAAATGACTTGTTTCCTGAATTTTGCTCCCTGACACTTTTACACGTACTCCTCTCAAAGAAACTTTCCTTTAACCTCTAATTTAAGTTCTGTTTGTCCTTCAAGATGATCAGGCATGTTGTTCTCACTTTTTTTTTAATGTAGACTGAAGAGTATAAGGAAACCCCTGTAACCATTACTCAATTTCAACTATTAATCCATGGCCAACATTTTTCAGGTATATCTCATTCCTCCTGTATTATTTTGAAGCAATTCCATTAGCCATTACTCCTTCTGTAAATCCTTCAGCATACGTCTCTTAAAGATAGCTCTTTTTAACCACTAACAATAACATGATCTAAAAGAATTACCAGTAACTTCTTGATTCTATGATATACAGAAAGTGTTCAATTTCCAACTGTTCCATGTGTTAACATTACAGAAGTTTTCTAACTTTTAAATCTTTTATGGTTTGCTACTTGAATCTGGATTGAATAAAGTCCAAGTGGTGCAAATGGTTTATGTGTCTGTTTCCTATAGGTTCTATCTCCAGGTTTTTCCCCTTGCAACCTAACTGTGGAAAAAATTAGGTTATTTGTCCAAGAGAATTTTCAATTAGCAGGATTTTGCTGATCCTTCTATGCTCTCCAGCGTTCTTCCCTCTTTTGTTTGTGTTGCTAGTTGGATCTAGAGACTTAATAATATATGATTCTTTTTTTTTTTGACAAGCCTACTGTAAATGGTCTTCCATCTGAAGCACATACCTGGTTACCTCTATTTTTATGGTACAATGAGCTGTGTACACCGTTGATTCATAAATGCATTAGGGGTTGTCAAACGGTCATATTGCAATGTTATCATTTCTTCCTCATTTGGTAGCTAGATTAATTTTATGAATAAAAACATCTCTTGGCTATCCATCATGAAGCTTATATACCTTTATTTACCAGTTTTCACAACATTTACCAGTTTTCAAAAACATTAATTGATCAACATTTTATTTTGAATTTTGAAATTCAAAATAAATAAAATAATAAATTGAAATTTAAGATTTTATTTGGAAACTATGTCATGGTTTTCAATCCATTTTAGTTATTTTTCTCATTGATGTTCAAATCTTCTCATTTTTGGTCAATGAGATCCTCCTTAAGTTGATCCTAAGTTCTTTTGGTGACCCTACAAATCTTTTCTCTTCTTTGTATCTGGTGTAACAAAACATTTTAGACTCTGCTTTCTTTATTTCCAGCCCAGGTCTGAAATCAGCCATTTCTCCAATGAGCTGTATTATTTCTTTAACTAAAGATAAGGAATATCATGTGTCACAGATATACTTCCAAACCAGTCATAATTACGGAGTTTTACTTAGTCTCTTACACCTTTTATCTGTATCTCTTAACAACTACACTAAGAATCCCAGTACTAAAGGATTTTGGCTAGGGTAGCATAACAGTTGTTTATTTCATTTACCTGATAATTGGATACATTCGTGTCAGAATTACAATATAAAACTACTTAACAACATACAATTTCCAAAAACAACTCAATTTATTTTTCTAGTTCTTGACTTTTTGTTCTTAGGGTATATGTATTGATGGTAAATCTCTAATGTGTTTTAAGTCAGTACAGTTCTTACTTATGCAGTTAAATTACCACCAACTATATATACAAAGAGGCTCATTTGTTTCATTAAAGTTTCTTAAGATGTTTTGATATTTTTTTCTAAAGTTTATTTATTTATTTTTGAGGTTGGGATAGGGGCAGACAGAGTCTGAATCAGGGTACATGCTCAGCACAGAGCCTAATGCAGGGCTCGATCTCACAATCATGAGATCATGACTTGAGCCAAAATCAAGAGTTGGAAGCTTAGCTGAGGAACCACTCAGGCGCTCCAAGGTATTTTGAGAATTTTAAAAATAATGCCTGGGTGGCTCAGTCGGTTAAGCGTCCGACTTCAGCTCAGGTCACGATCTCACGGTCCATGAGTTTGAGCCCATCGGGCTCTGGGCTGATGGCTCAGAGCCTGGAGCCTGCTTCCGATTCTGTGTCTCCCTCTCTCTCTCTGCCCTTCCTCCGTTCATGCTCTGTCTCTCTCTGTCTCAAAAATAAATAAAAACGTTAAAAAAATATATATATATATATATGCATATATATATATATATATATATATATATATATATATATATATATATATATTTTTAGAGAGAGGAGAACACAGGAATGGGGGAGAGGGGCAGAGAGAGAGAGGGAGAGAGTCTTAAGCAGGCTCCATGTTCAGTGCAAAGACTGATGTGGGGACTCAATCCCATAACCCTGGGACCATGTACTGAGCCAAAATCAAGAGCTGGATAGCCAACCTACCCAGCCACCCAGGTGCCTCCAAAATAAAATAATTTAAAAAAATGTAAAATATTTTCACAATTCAAAAATCAAAACAAAATATATTTAAAGGAGTCTAGCATCTACCTCTATTTGCTTGCAAATAACTCCTCCTCCACTTATATATGTACCTATTTTTAAAATGTTTATTTCTTTTCATTTTTTAATATTAAGCTTACACACACACACACATATATATATAATTATGTTAGGGTTTTTTTAAAAGATAAATTATGGCATATTATATATATTATATAATAATACTATACATATCAACTGTTTTGCACCTTGCTTTTTTCTTTGAAGACTATTTCCCTAAGAGTGATCCCTAGTAGTATAGAGAAACTCCTCATTTGTTTTTGTAGCTACACAGTAATCCGTTGTGTGGATATATCATTTAATTCAACCAGCTCCCTACTGATGTGTGTTTAAGTTGGTCTAACAAATATTCGTGCAATGTACAGGCTTAGGCAGAAGCTTTTCTCCCCCCAGTATATGCGTGATATAGATTCAAGCAACTGAGATTGCTGGGTCAAAATATCAATGCTATGTAATTTTGCTAGCTATTTCCAAATTATTTTCAATAGCAGTTGCTCCTTATTGCATTCTCCCTAAAGATATATGAAATTGCCTCTTTTCCCACAGTTTTGCCAACAGAGTATGTTTTCTGATTTTCCTCCAAATTAGAAAATGCTCTCTTGGTATAGTTTTGATCTGCATATTCTCATTATGACTGAGGCTGAGTACTTATTCACATAGCTAAAGCCATTTGCAGTTCTTATGTCTGTGAATTATCTATTAATCTCTGTAGCTGATCTTTAAGGGGCCATCAGCTTTTTCTTATTCTAGAAGCACTTAATATATTAGAGATATTAATTACTTACCTACCATTGAAGTTGCAAACAAGCAATTTGTTATTATTTTGTTTATGGTATTCTTAATCATTATGAGGTTGTTTCTTATTTTAATATGATCAGATTTTTATATTTCTTTTTGTCTCTGGATTTTAGATCTTATATCAGTGAGTTTTTCCTTTTTTAGGTTACAGAGTAATTTATCTACGTTTCTTCTAGTACTTGTATGGTTTCACTTTTTGTTTAATCCTTATTTCAATCTTTGTTTCCACATGAAACCTATCCTCTTGTATCCAAACTAATGGATCCAATTTTACTGTTTATGCATATGGCTATCCAGTTTTCCCTTTATCATCAATAAAAAAACCAATATCCACAATTTAAGATGGTCCTTTTATTGTACATTATTTGTGTATTATGAACCGTGCAGCAAACCTGTATTATTTTAATACAGAGGTTCTATAGATTGGCTTGTTTTAATATCTCCTGGGGTTAGCCCTCCCTCTCCTTCTTCTTGATTTTCTTCTGGATTCTCCTGGGTTTTATTAGCTCACCAGTGTGTGTCTTTAACGGCACTAACTAGACAGGTGTCTGTCATTTACCTACTGTCAAATTCTAGGTGTGGAGCTTTGGGGAGGCAGATCTACCTTGTGGTTCTGAGCTTTTTTTTTTTTTTTTAATAAAATGACTAAAGATAAATGGGTAAAACAAGATAATTTCTGGGAGCTCCTGGGTGGCTCAGTTGGTGTCTGAGTGTCTGACTCTTGATTTTAGCTCAGGTCATGATGCTGCTAGGATCGTGGGATGGAGTCCCGTGTCGTGCTCTGTGCTGCTGAGTGTGGACCCTGCTGAAAATTCTCCCTCTCTTGCCCTCTGCCATTCTCCCCTGCTTGTGCACATCTCTCTCTTTCTCTCAAAAGCAAACAAACAAACAAACAAACAACCTTCAGATAATATCTGACTTCATCCATTGACCACTGAAGTAGAGGGCATGCTCTTGCTAATGCCTTAGTTCCAGAAAATTTCAACTTGACCTTTTAAAGTTACATATCACAGAAGCAATCACTAAGCTCTCTAACAGATCATGACAGACCACATTCTGGATAGATAATCTGGATAATCAGTCTTTTTCTAGATAAACAATCTTTCTGGTAAAACATTGAAAATTAGAAAAGTGCAAAACAATTACATTCTTAAAATTTTCAACAGTGTTGAGGTAGACGTTATCTCTAACATTTGCATGATTTTATTTTGTTTTGTTTTATTTATTTTACTTTATTGTTGTTGTTTTACATTAGTTTCAAGTGTATAGCAGAGTGAATAGACAAGTCTATAGTTGTGCTGTGCTCACTGCAAGTGTAGCTACTATCTGTCACCACACAATGCTACTACGATACAATTGACTGCACTCCCTGTGCTATACCTTTCATCCCTGTGACATATTCATTCCATAACTGGAAGCCTGTATCCCCCACTCCTCTTCACCCATTTTGCTAACTCCCTCCTCCCTCCCCTCTGGCAACCACCATCTCTGTATGTATAGATGTTTCTGCCTTTTGTGTGTTTGTTTTGCCTTTTAGAGTCCGCATACAAATTAAATCTTAGCATTATTTTAATTTAAAAATTACTTGTGTCATTTTAATTTAGAAATTAATCCCTGAATTATTTATATGTCAATTCATCTTATGTGATAGCATAGATCTGACTCTGCATTTTATAGCTATAGAAAAGCTAAATCCCATAGCTATATCTAATTGACTAACATTTTGGCAATCAAAAATAATAATATACAAAGATAGACTCCTTTGTAGTATGGGTTGATGGAGTCTACAATCTCCCCTAGTCCCAAAATATATTTGTTTACTACCTGAAATGAGGGTCAAAATTTCCAGAAGACATACTTCTTTATGTGAGGCCCTAAAAAAGTTAGTTAAAATTCAATTATTTTTTTAAGAAAATGTCAAAACATAAAGATTTGTTATGTTGAACAATAACATCTTAGCTTGGAAATGAAGCTATCCTACCAGCAGGACTCTGAAGATATGGATCCCAAGATAAGCAAGTTACAATCTAACAACAGAAACAGGCTAATGCTAGTTACATTTTAGTAACTAACTCTCTGATATAAATCCCACCATGCTTAACAGAGGTAAGAAACTTGAGAAACCAGGTACTTAAACGAGGCAACTATAAGGTGTCAGCCTATGGTGTAGCCAGGAGGTAGAGTGGGCTCTCCTTTGAATGATATGACTCCAAAATCTACGTGATAATTTTTATATACTGTTTTGTTATATAGTAATTTATGTATGTGTATATACACACACGGATGCATTTTACATGCGTGTATGTCTATATAATGCATGTATAATAATGTGTATTGCTGTATGAGCCTCTTACGTGTTTGGACTCTGTCCGTCTGTCACTTAGCCCAGCATGTAGCACAGTACCTTGAGCAAAATAAGTGCTCAGAAGTTTTGTCAAATGAAAAAATAAAGGCCAAACTTCATCTGTCACTTGTGCCTATGTCTGACTGCCTTTTTTTTTTTAAAAACATTTTATTTATTTTTGAGAGACAGAGCATGACTGGGGGAAGGGAAGAGAGAGAGGGAAACACAGAATCTGAAGCAGGCTCCAGCTTCCCAGCTGTCAGCACAGAGCCCCACGCAGGGCTCGAACTCATGAACTGTGAGATCATGACCTGAGCCAAAGTGTCAAACACTCACCTGATTGAGCCACCCAGGTGCCCCAAGGTCTGACCCTTCTTAAACAAGAGTTACCTGTGCTTGGACACAAGCTGCAAACAGATTCCACACCTCAGAATTTAACAGATTCTCAAGAGACAGGATTTCTCCCCCTCCAAGTAATGTAATACAGAAGACAAATATTATTGCTGTCTTGACTGTTGTATTTCAGAAATGGTAGATTGGCTGTTGCATGGAAAGTTTTGCTATATAGGAAAAATCACTCTGCAGTCTGGAAGCTTAAAATATCATACCTCAATGAAGGAACGCCTATGGCTAATTTGCAGGTCGTCATCAAACATCAAAAGTGAATCTTGAAGGCCACCTGGGTGGCTCAGTCGGTTGAGCGTCCAACTCTTGATTTCGGCTCAGGTCATGATCCTGGGGTGGTGGGATAGAGCCCCGCATCCAGCTCTGTGCTGAGCATGGAGTCTCTCTCTCTCTCTCTCTCTCTCTCTCTCTCTCTCTCTCTCCCTCTGCCCCTCCCCACCGCTTGTGTGCACTCTTACTCTCATTCTCTCCCTCTCTTAATAAAATAAAATAATAAAATAAGATAAAATAAAATAAAATAAAAGCGAATCTTGAATAACAATGCAATTTGCTATCTGCTGGAATGACAAAATGTGAAGATCTTTATCCTTGAGTGGTTTGGGCTGCAGTGAAGGAGCCAGATCAGAGTTGTAAAAGGTCAATCAGTTTCAGAGTCAACAAAACTTTTAAAGAACTGTTTAATTTTTGCATGTGCCCACTGTGATGAACAAATTTTAAGGGTATTCTTTTTATGCAACTACATAGCAGATGTCATCCAATCATTTAACATAGCCAGTTTTACATTTTCAAATTCTCTCACGTTCTCTTGTACTTTTATTTAAGCACAGCGTCATTTTCAATGTTCAGAAGTTTATGTTTCTTTATTTTGGCAAGCAATTTTCAGTAACTTCCTTTCTGAGCAAGAAGATCAGAAATTAATACTTTGCTTCTTTATGATTACAGTGTTCATTCTTTCCTTCTAGAGTATTCAGAGCACAAGGGAAATAACTATAACAAGAAGAACAAGTACAGCTCTTTATAATTTAAACACAAAATGCCCGAGTTTAGCAAAAATATTCTGAGGAAATGAAAATGATAACATCTTGTGCACATATTAGCTATTATTTACAAATAGTACAATTTGGTTTATGCTTGATCTAACTATAGCAAAACGGAGTGCCTATTTTTTAAATGCTTAGGCATGGTTTACCCATAGAAGTTTTGGCTCAGAGGAGGCAAAAAACCAAGGAAAGTGGAGAAAAGGGAAGAAAGGGCACAAACAGAAATATGGGCAAAAAAATGAAGAAAAAGTGGAGAAAACACAGAGAAAAGACTGAACATGAGGTCAGACAAAATTAAAATGTATAAATACAAAAAGGTGCCTGAAACACACAAAAATTAAGAACTGAGGCAATTATTTGCATAAACAAGTACCCACTGCAACTCTGCAAGATGAGTATATCCAAAACTTCCCAATAATTGAGGATTTTGAAAGTGAAGACATATCTCAAGTCTTCACCTGACATTTACTTGTATGTAGCCTTGCCTCAAACACATTCATGGGTTCTCAGTTAAAGCTTTCCACTTGTTTGGGGGTGTGAGAAGGTTATAAATGCATTAGTTTGGCACTGACTACTCTAACATTAGAGTGTGGCAACAAGCTATTGCCAGATTTTTTAGCAGATGCAGGAAAAAAAAAAAAAAATGCAGCCCCAACGCCTTTACTGACAGCGAGCTGGCTTTAAGAATGACACAGGAATTTTCCTGGCTTGCAGTTCCAGTGCATGACCAGAGATGGCGCTGAGTGTACAGGGAACCTAGGGCCAACCTGAATCAGAAATGACAAAGAGATAGGCTAAAGTCTGTGAGCATGAATCCTAGGCAGCACATATAAGATAGTGAATATGGAGGAATGGAAAAAAAAAAAAAAAAAAAAGCATAAAGAACAAATAAGAAAAGACCTGCGTTAGGGGAATCGCATATGGGAAAGGAGATAGGAATGTAAATCCTGACAGGTTGATATGAGAAGTATGGACCCTGTGGAGCTTCAGGAATACGGATCAAAACACTGAGAGGATTGGAGCATCAGTGTATTTTCTTAAGTTAAATAACCCGTTAGGGAAGTTTTTATAATATTTAATAAGTCTTTATTTGGCAGAAGCACCAGGGGAGTTTCAGTGTTTTTATGTTCTATTCTAAAGGCATGTGGACTGGTTGACTTCTATCTTTAATAAATAAAGATCCAAAAGTAATTTGATGGAGTCCTAGAGTACAACCCCAAAAGTCTAACAAGGCATTTAAAATTTCTTTTCTATTGACTATTTGGCAAACAAAGATATCTCAAAGTGAAAAGGGCATGAGTGAACTGCTTGCAGCCACAGCTCAAGGGCCTATCTCTTCACCTGCATTAGAAAAAACAGAATTGAAGCCTCCACATAAAAATTAAAGAAAAAAAATTACTCAAAGTCACTCCAATAAGTATGGCAATTTTTAAAATTAGTTTTATGCTTTGGTGTTCTTAACCTTTTGTGTTTTGTTTTTTTTTAGAAAAAATAAAATTGAAAAAAGTTTTTTTTTTTTAATTCTTACTTATACAAAAGGATTTTAAATAGAAAACAAATTGTCCTTCCCTGCCTTCCACGTACGCCTCCCTTCTCCA
The DNA here is from genome assembly GCF_018350215.1 of Panthera leo. Classification (NCBI taxonomy): domain Eukaryota; kingdom Metazoa; phylum Chordata; class Mammalia; order Carnivora; family Felidae; genus Panthera; species Panthera leo. Next base: position 137,839,296 of record NC_056683.1, on the reverse strand, counting down.
TCTCTCCTTGGAACTCATAACTAGAGTGTGCAGGGCTGTGGTCAAAAGGTGCCACTCAAAGTGAGGGTTGTAAGTCAGCAGCATCAGCATCACCTGGGAGCTTGTCAGAAATGCAGAATATGAGGCCTCAGTCCAGATTTAATGGATCAGGATCTGTATTTTAGCGACATTCTCAAGTGATAGGTATGCACATTGAAATTTGAGAAGCTGTGCTCTAGATTCCAAAGACAGAACAATTGAGGTCAAGTCCTTCTCTTCCATTTGGGCAAGAGGCGGCAGAAATAGTCTAACTATACTGAATGTCCCTGTCTTTACACTATAGAGAGAGGGGACTAGGGAAGGGGAGTCTAAGTCAATCATCATCAGAGACATTGAGAAGTAGTGCTCTCAGAAAAAAACTGTTTCTTTCCAAGGAAATGAGAGGAGCTCTAAGGAAATCAGTCATAGATACAAACCGTGTTGATAATAAAGGAACAATTACATCTCAATCCGAGGGTGGATATTTATTTATTTTCAGAATCTCCATGGCCACCCTGGTACTTTCCTTGGAGTAAAAGGGAACATGCAAGTTCTTGGATGAGCCCAGCAGTGTTTCCCTAGACTTTAGGGACATATGTAAACATTAAGACTGTGCCCATTTATGGTCTTGTGATTTTAAATGTGGGAGACTTCATGTAGTAACCTGTGACAATGCTGTAAGAAGGGACTGTGGTGTATTATGGGAAGGAGGTGGGGGTCAGCTAGTTCCCCAAACTAGGGTGTCAGTCCTCTGTGTTCTTGGGAGGAGTCCAAAACAGGATTTGTGCCATTCCTGTGGTTCCATGAGAGGAGACACAAAGATTCAATGAGGGAGTATGCACCCAGGTGACTAATAAGCCTCACAAGGAGGTTTTGTCCCTTCCAGTGAAGTAATTACGGGCATGAACCCCTGTCCTAGCTAACGGGAGACATGGCTGCCATCTCTGAATGGGGCACCTTTGACAGAAGAGTGGGTGAACACTGGGTGAACGTTGCCCTAAGAAAGATGTACCATGACAGGTGGACTGCCAGCATCATGGAGGTCACCAGCAGCAAGAGAATGAGCTCAAACCAGAGCGAGACCAGGGTCCGGTGCCCAGCAGCAGCATTCGGGTAACTATATCAGATGAACCTCACTAGCTCTCCTTTTGCATGTTACCCTCAAAAAAGATCTAAGCAGGAAAAAGGGAGAGCAGGAAGACAGACCAGATCCCATTCTTCCCCATCACTCCAAGCAACTCAGGTCACAACTCAAATCTATTCTTGAAGATGAACAAGGAGTAGGAAAGGAAGAGCTAAGATTTAAGCTGAGTTATGTGCTTGGTGCTTGAAATTAGACTGGACTTCGATGACTGAGAGTGACCAGAAAGTTACAGAATCTTTCCAAGATTTCCAAGATTTCCATGTCAAGGGATGAGAAAGCATTCAACGTAGTGGGGGTGGAAGCAACGGTGAAAACCACCCCAGAAAACCAAGACCCCCATCCATTCACTTTTCTATAAAGAAAGAATTGCAAATGTAAATAACAAACATGTTTAGAAATCTTGGTAAATCATCCTTCTCTGTTTTCTCCGTGGTAAGCAAGATGAGGAAAGTGCAGTAGTCCTACCTCCCATCTCCCCCAAGTTCATAGGTCAATCAGGGGGGAGTTACGTTAGTGCTGCTTTTCCTTAGCGGATCAGTTTAGAACTTTGCTAAAAGTAATGTGATGTAAGTTACTGTTTAGGAAAAGAAGGTATACCTGACTCTGTGCAAACAAATAGAAAAAATAGTGAATATGCCTTTACACTCTCTCCACATTTTCTTTTAACATGCATGCATTCGGGTGAGTTATTTGGCAGGTACGCTGCATGCCCAGTCTTGGTCTCCTAAGAACATGTGAGAACTCACTTCCCAGTCCTGCAGAAGGAGTCGTGCAGCAAGCACCCCGTCTGCCTGCAGGGACGGCTGGAGGAGCTCAGGAAGTGAGGCTCCCAGCACCGTCCTCAGCCAGTGATGGCCTCGGCCTCGAGGATAAATGGCCCGCTTCCCTTTCCTTGTCTCGCAAGGAAGGACAAATCTGAGGTGTGTTCTACACCATTTCCCAGCAGTTTTTAGTGGGGAAAACGGAAATTATTAAAAATAAAGACTGTGACAGAAGGGGTCTAACATATGCATTACCACGTGAAGCTTGATTGACTGAGAGTCTGAAAATCATAAAGGTTAATTTGCATAATGGAAAATGGACCTTTCTCTGACTCGAAAAATGGGATAGGCCAAAAATATAAAATAATTTGGGGGAAGTTCACAGTGAGCAGAAAACTGTGTTACAAAATACTTTGAATAGAATCATTCCAAGCATAATACATTTTTACAGTCTATTTAGAGATTTTGCAGGGGTTGTCTGTGCAGTTTGTGTTTTTATTTCCCATCTTCCTCCCTGCAAACTGCATTTTAAGACATGTTATTATGTGGTTTTTTTTAATGTTTATTTATTTTTGAGACAAAGAGTGCACGTGTGTGAGTGGGGGAGGGGCAGAGAGAGGGGGACAGATGGGCTCTGCTCTGACAGCACAGAGCCCGATGTGGGGCTCCATCTCATGAACTGTGAGCTCATGACCTGGACCGAAGTTGGACGCTTAACCGACTGAGCCACCCAGGCAACTCATGTGTTTTTTTTTTTTTCTTTTACGTTTGAAAGAAGTTAGTTAGGAGACAGAGGGATAAAACTCAAAGCAGTTCGTTTCGCTGTTGATGAAACAGTTTTGCGGAAAAGGCAAGAAGGAAGGATCTGGAAACACCTAAAATATCTCAGACCACCTATGGACTTTAACTTTTTGTGGTAGTTTCAGTGTCTTAGGTGTGCTACTGATTGTCGGGAAGAGGGCACCCACACGTACCCCCAACACTCACATTCCTCCATCCATCAGGAGATTAGATTAGGTTTAGGATTTAACTCACCAGGACTACAAAAATGTTACTGATAGTAATGGGACGATGCAGGGCCTAAAAGCATAAATATATGCAATTGCAGGTGAAACTGCCAGCCATTTCAGGAAAAGGTCAATTCTTTGTGCTCTGCTGCGCTTTAATTTTGGGCCCTGCACTACGACTCAGGGAGAATTTATGCAAATCATCTGCATGCTGCCACTTGAGGCAGGTTTCTCCACTCTGAGCTACTGACTTTGGACCCGATGATTCTTTGCTGTCCTGTGAATTGCAGGTGTTTAGCAGCGTTTAACCCATCAGGTGTGACAGGGAAAACGGACTCCAGACATTGCCAAATATACCCTTGGGACTAGATGGCATGCAGCCGGAAACCACTGAATTGAGGTACCGTTTACAAATAGTTGGCTGGCCTAGCTCTTGCTTTACGCTTAGCATCAGTAAGGCAATGTCTTCATGGTGGGGGACAAATGGAGTCAATGCCCAAGACCTCCTGAGCTGTAGCTGCAACAGCCTCTCTCATCCCTGAAAGGTCATTTCCTCCTCCTCCTCCTCCTCCTCCTCCTCCTCCTCCTCCTCCTCCTCCTCCTCGTCGTCGTCGTCTTCTTCTTCTTCTTCTTCTTCTTCTTCTTCTTCTTCTTCTTCTTCTTCTTAATGTTTAGTTCTGAGAGAGAGAGAGAGAGAGAGAGAGAGAGACAGAGTGTGAGTGGGGGAGGGGAAGAGAGCAAGGGAGGCACAGAATCTGAAGCAGGCTCCAGGCTCTGAGCTGTCAGCACAGAGCCCGACGTGGGGCTCGAACCCACGAACTGTGAGATCATGACCCGAGCCCAAGTTGGCTCCTTAACCGACTAAGCCACCCAGACGTCCCAGTCAATCATATTATTAAGTGTTTACAAGGTTGTTCTGCTGATATGATAGTGTCATTTGATCATTTATCTAAATGCAGTAATATGTTTCTCAGTTACATCTTCCCTGCCATAATTCCTGTTTATAGTTTACCCATTCCACTTTTGTTAGGGTCTGTTTTAGTAAATATTGGCAATTTTATAGAGAAATAACATTATATTTGCTACCACAAAGATAAATAGACCAGCCAGTCATCTGAAGAGGGATAATAATTTATGCTGTAGTCACCACTGATAACCATAAACAACAGGTATAAGATATGAAAGTTTTGGATGAAAAGAATAAGCAGAGCAAGGTCTCTCCTCTAGAGTAAAGGCAGAGGCAGAGGCCCTTTTACTGAATTTATTCATTTCTTGGACATGCACCTTAATAATAATGACCCTTCACCAGGGCAGTTATAGTTAGTTTGAAAAATAAACAAGTCACTTCTTATGCACTAAAATACCTTTAATAAAAAAAAGCAGACAATAATAAATGTTGGCAAGGATGTGTATAAACTGGAACCCTCATACTTTGCAGGTGGGACCGTAAACCATTTCAAAAATCAGCCTTACCATTTCTTTAAAAAGTTATACATAGGGCGCCTGGGTGGCCCAGTCGGTTAAGCATCCGGCTCTTGATTTCGCCTTGGGTCATGATCTCATGGTGGTTCATGAGTCTGAGTCCTACATCGAGTTCTGTGCTGACAGCATGAAGCCTGCTTGGGATTCTCTCTCTCCCTCTCTCTCTCTCTGCCCTTCTCCTGTGCTCACACTCTCTCTTTCTCTCTCTCACATAATAAAGTAACAACAACAACAAAAAAGTTAGACCTAACCTTACCATAAAACCTGAAGATTCCACTCCTACATATCTATCCAAGACGAATATAAACATATCCACATAAAGACTTGTGTATGATAACAATATTATCTATAATTGTAAGAAGTGAGAAGAATCCAAAGGGCCATCCACTAGCAAATGGATAAACAAAATCTAGTCTATCCATATAGAAGAATATAACTCAGCAATAAAAATGAATAAAGCACTGATTCATGTCATAATATGAATTAATATAAAAACCCATCATATTAAGACATCTAATGCAAAAGACTACATATTGTACAATACCATTTATATGCAATGTCCGGTAAAGTCACATCTATAGAGACAGAAAGCAAATCAAGGATTTCCTAGGGCTGGGAGTAAGAATAGGGATTGATTGAAATTTGGCACAAGGAATCTTTTTTGGGTGATGGAAATGTTCTAAAACTGGATTGTAGTGATGTTTTCACAGCTCTGAAATTTTAAGAAAGAGTATTGAATTATATAATTAAAATGGGTGAATTTCATGGAATGTAAATTAGACCTTAAAAAAAAGTCTAAACAAATCAATGGGAAGACCGATTGCAAACAGAAGGGCCTGCTTTGTTGGCCGCTCTTAGATTATATTAGTTTATATTTGTAGACTTTGCATCCATCATATCAACTTCATGTGATTCTGTCCTTGTCTCATTATTGGTCACTAACGTCCCTGAGGGTCATTTTATTATAATTCTGGTTGAGTTAATCCCTCTTATTACACTTACTTATCATGTAGTGAAAAAGTAAGCTTACTCAAGGAGAGGTCTGGCTTTTACCCTCCTCTGTCAAGAAGCAACCTCTCTGTCCTTACGATTTCTTGCCTGTTCGAAATGTCTTTGACTGGAGGCTTTGACCACCGGCAGTCTAATGATGTGATATTATGATGGGGATTTGGGTTAGGTGGTATTAGTTTTGCCTCCAAAAGGAGCTGGAAGCTAAAGGTACCAGCCTGCTCTTTGTGGGAGCATGGCAACGGAAGATCAAGTGCATGGACAGTAACATGATCCAACGGTGGTAAAAATCTCCTGATGGCCAAGGTCATGTGGGCTTCCCTGGCTAGCAATACTCCAAGCATATTGTCATGCTGGGAAAGTACTGTGTCCTTGCTCAGGGAGAGAGCACCACCAAAGCTCTGCATCTGGTACCTTTCCTGGACTCTTCCCTGTGTACTTCTTTCCCTAGATGATTTTAATTTGCATTCTTTCCCTGTAATAAGCCATCACTGTAAACACATGCTTTCAGTGAGCTCGGTGAGTCCTTCCAGAGAATTATTGAAAATGAGGGTAACTTTGGGAATCTTCCAAACTTGCATTTGTTGTCGGACGTGAGAGTGGTGTTGTGTGGGGACTGTTGGCTGAACACTCACACAAGCAAAAAAACCCAATAGTTGGTTTTTTATATTTTAAAGCATCCTGTGCTTCATTTTTCAGCCCTTCAAAATGGGCAAACCTTGAGGATAGGGCCTTATTTAGTGACTTTTGGAAGCTAACAATTGATAAGTGAGTATTAGAACCATGGAAAAATGTTTTCAAGACCTGGTTTTAAACCTTCTGCGGAAAGGCTTTATGTGGCATGCTCCTCCTGGATCTGGGCAGTGTTCAGCATGGGGCTAAGTGGCTTAGTGTAGTTCAATATGTACTGAAGAGAATCACAGAATTTCTTGTCTCAGCTGAAGTAAACAAGGAGTTCTAACCTCATGGAGCACCTGGGTGGCACAGTCAGTTAAGCATCTGACTCTCTATTTTGGCTCCGATCATGATCTCATCGTTCGTGAGATCAAGCCCTGTGTCGGGTTCTCTGCTGGCAGCACGAAACCTGCTTGGGATTCTATCTTTTTAAACAAACAAACAAATAAACAAACAAACATAAAAAAAAGTTCTAACCTCAGACTGTTGGCTTGTTTGAGGGAATCTTTAGCAAGTACCTTATCCTAGAGCATTGACCAGAAGTTATTCAATCATTAATATACAGAGCTAAATGATTATAAAATTAAATTTTGCACATTTATATGATATAGATTACTTTAGAGATTTCAAATGGCTTTCACATAAATCATCTCATATGATTATTTCAAAAATCTTGTGAGGTAAGCATGGAGAGCTTAAGGATGCTAAATGACTCACTCAGATCTCCATCATCTTTGAGAGAGGTCTTAGCCACCAGGGCACAATCCTAAGTGCAAATTTCTCATCCAGATGCCCTGCCGTGGAGACCATGCGACCTTTCTGTGGGTAACTGATGGGACAAAAAGTGGCCATATGACCCAAAGACCAGCTAGAAATCTGTGCCATGGCTGATGGAAGAAAATGAGGATAGAAATCACACTACCTGCCCTGGGGATGTCAGTTGTGAAACAGAGTTGCTGGTGTGGAAGGGAAAGACACAGGGAGACCGTGAGAGAGAGCACAGTCTTATGGGCTCGGTGAGGCAAAATCATGGGGAAGACAGAGTTATGGGTGAAACAGAAGTCAAGACGAAGAAAAGAGAATAGATGAAAAGAAAAGTGAGTGGTGACAAGTCAGAAACAAGCAAACATCCACTCTGGGGGTGGACACAGGCATGAAAGTAGGCCCCTGGGTGCCTGACATCTCTAGACTTCTCTGGATTCTTCATGAAATATGCTTGGATTTTCCTGATGCCTGGATATTGGACTGGAGCTGGCTGCTTACTCATTTGTGTCCTTTCTATAACCTCGCTATATCATCACCACCATCATTAACATAAGGTCTAGCTTTCTTTCTTTCTTTTTTTAAAATTTTTTAAAAGTTTATTTTTGACAGAGACAGAGGACAAGCATGAACTGGGGAGGTGCAGAGAGAGAGAGGGAGACACAGAATCTGAAGCAGGCTCCAGGCTCCAAGCTGTCAGCACAGAGCCTGATGCGGGGCTTGAACTCACAAACCGTGAGATCATGACCTGGGCTGATGTCGGATGCTTAACCGGCTGAGCCACCCAGGCGCCCCATAGCTTTATTTCTTTAAGGTATACATCTTTTGCACTCAAGTGTACAGAGCGAATTTATTTATAACTTGAATTAGATATGGCTTATTGCTTCAATTCTTTTCAGAAAAAAAATAACAAGTTAAAATGAATTATTTTCCACAAGATGCATCCAACATATCACTCAGCTTTGTTCTGAAATACTTGCCTCATAAATACTTTAATATCGCCGCGAGAGATAGTGCGTTAGCTATTTAGCTGCATGTGGCTTTAATTTCCAAAGTTTGTCTTGTGCTATCTCCAGGCTCTATTACGGAATGCAAAGCTTACAAATGGCTAAAGACAAATTCTCTGAGCCTCAAGAAAAGCCCACTGGAAACTTACTGTGAAAAAAGCGCACGTGATCCTGGGAGTACACCACGGTTGACATATTTATACCTGCTCTTCACCTAGGCTGAGGAGCGTCTCATGCACACATTTTCTTGCTTTTCATTTCTGACTGAGTGGTGACAAAATACCCTGATCCATTCTGATGTCTTTGCAAAATGACATGGTGTTTACTGGTTTTGATTTCTAAAGTTGCCTTTATAGCCTGCTAGATGTGAGTCTTTTTAAAATTTTTTTTTATGCTGAGCAGAATTCTCATGCGCATTTAAAACACTTGCTTATTTTTTGGTTTTCAGACCCTGCAGTCACTGTTAACCTTTTTGTGTTCTTTCTCTCCACCTTTGTAAATTTTCACAACTCCATATGCATCCGAAGCTGCCTTATCTTCTTCGTTTTCACTTTCTTTCTTTCTTTTTTTTTTTTAAATTTAATTGATGTATAATTGACATTACAGTGTCCTATCAGTTTCAGGTGTACATCATAGTGATTTAATATGTTTTTTAATGTTTATTTATTTTTGAGAGAGAGAGAAAGAGAGCACATGGGGAAGGGGCAGAGAGAAGGAGAAACAGAGGGTCTGAAGCGGGCATTGCGCTGACCGCAGAGAGCCCGATGTGGGGCTCAGACTCACAAACTGTGAGATCATGATCTAAGCAGAAGTCAGATGCTTAACCGACTGAGCCACCCAGGCACCCCAATGATTCAATATTTTTAAACATCATAAAATAATCCCCCTGGTAAGTCTAGTTACCATCTGTTACCATATAGTTATTACCGTATTACTGACTAAATTCCCTATGCTGTCCATTGCATCCCCGTGGCTTATTTATTCTGTAACTGGAAGTTTTTGCTTCTTAATCCCCCGCACCTATTTCTCCTATCCCTTAACTGCTCCCCACTCTGCTAAAACAAACTGTTGGTTAGTTCTGTATCTATGGGATTGTTTCTGTTTGTTTTGTTTTGTTTTTAGATTCCACATGTAAGTGAGATCATATAGTATCTGTCTTTCTCTGTGTTATTTCACTTAGCATAATACATTCTAGCTTTGCCAGTGTTGCTGCAAATGGAGGGATTTCATTCTTTTTTTGTGGCTAATATTCTATTGTGTGTATACACACACACACACACACACACACACACACACACAATCTCTTTCATCCATTCCTGTATCAATGGACACTTAGGTTGCTCCCATGTCTCGGTTATGGTGTTCTCTTTCCTTTTCTGGGTTTATGAGAAGTTTAATTTTGGTGTTGGTAGAGAACATTATTCTCATTTTATTAGAGAAGAAACTGAGTCTTAAAGAGGAAAAGGTACTTATCTAATAAAAAATGTTATTAGGTGGCAGAATCTAGGCTTGAACCTGTTTCAGCCTGACTATAAACCGTTCCTAATGATTTCTGTAGTATTTATTGCTAGTTCTTGCAATCAAAACCACCAAAATAAGTACAAATTTAAAAACAGAATCTTAAACTGGACCAAGGTGTTCTAACTACAATGTCTGTGTTATTTGTATCACCTCAGGCTAGCTTCACAGAAATAATTCCATTTCATTTCACTTTGGCTTAGTATCTTCACATCTGTCATTTCAACTTGACCTCTGAGATGGGTAAGGTAGGTACTTACTCTACAGTTAAGAAAAGCCAGGCTAAAAGAAGTTTAAATGATATGCCAGGGGTACCTGGGTGGTTCAGTCAGTTAAGCATCCAACTTTGTCCCAGGTCATGATCTCACAGTCTGTGGGTTCGAGCCCCACATCGGGCTCTGTGCTGACAGCTCAGAGCCTGAACCTGTTTCAGATTCTTTGTCTCCCTCTCTGCCTCTCCCCAACTTGCATTCTCTCTCTCTCTCTCTCTCTCTCTCTCTCTCTGTATCTCTCTCTCAAAAATAAATCAACATTAAAAAAATTTTAAATTTTTTTAAGTCACAGAGCTAGTAAAAACTTGCTTTCATTAAGAACTTGGTATTTGTAATATATTGTATTCATGTGTCATCATGTATTTTAAAAATCAGACCAGGCTTAAACCCCAGAGAGAATCTTCATTCATACTAACACATGAAAAAACTACATTTCAAATCCTCTCCTTAATTAAGCCAGATTTTTTTTTACCCCAATTCCTCTTTCCTTGTCTTCATTGCAAACAAAGGAATAGACTGGGGTAAAAAATAAGAAGATGTGGTCGGGGGTGGGGATGTACCTCCAAGGGCACGATAGTACTTTGGTAGTGGTTATCAGTAAATATGTTTTTCTGGGGGTTGGCTTCCCCTTATTTCTGAAGTATGAGTGAAAAGAACTTCTTCAAAGAAAACCACCAGTACTGTATGGACAGAAAGCAGCTATAGGCTGGGTGTTTCACGGGGCAGGATTCTCAGTGGGTTCAGTTGGGTGCATAGTTAGCCAGTGGATAAGGCCATGGGGCATCTGCAGAAACATTCTGCATTCCATGGCCACACTTTGGTCCCATTAAAAAAAAAGTAATCAAGTAGCCAAAATTAAATGGGAATTAAATCCCCAAGAAACCATGGGAATAAAACTTAGCTTGTACTATTCAGTAATTCTTATAATCAAATTTCAATTTATTAAAGCAAAGAAAAGTACTTATTTGAGTAGAGACACATTTGGGCACAGTTGGCACGGCTGTCTTGTGCAGCCTCCAGATCTTTTCTCACTGAGATGGTGGAATAATTCTGGATCCTTCCAAGCACATTTTCTTGCCAGCAAAAAGGATTTTGTCACAAGAAAGCAGAGCTACATCTATGGGGGATTTTCTACTTGTTATGACCTTGAAAGTTCCATTCTTTCTTTGAAATAAACTTCTACATCATTCTGTTTTGCGTTCTTATTCTCTACCTGTTTAAAGCTGTGGAAAATAAATCACCAAGACTGACTTTCCTATATATTCTAGGAATGAATATATATATATATATTCTTAGATTCTTTGTTTGAAGAGAGACAAGTAAAAATGAGAAGCGTGAAAAGAGTCATGGCTTCCTAACAAGTCCCGGCTACTAAATGACCATTACAGATGACGATGGGCTACAGAGCAGCCATTATTCCCACTGTTTTATTAGTCCTGACAGCAGGTGGCTTCCAATATGAGCAAAGGCTCCAAGCGTGACAGTCCCTATTACCAGAGGTCTCTCTTGATTATAGTGAGATGTGGTGTTTTTGCTTATCCAGCATGTGTTTCCTTTTTGCCTGGTCGCTGTGTTCCGATTCCCTCGGGGGGAAAGGAACCTGTTCTTTTATTGTCAGCAGCCTTGCCCAGCGTTTCAGTCGAGATGCCATGGTTTCCCCTGGCAGAGCGGTAGTAAGCATGTGACCTAACTAGGCCAATCAGAGTCTCTTTCCAGGTGGGGACAAACCAGCCTAGGAAGCAGTTGGTGCAGAATTATTCATATGGTGATGTGAGACCTTCTTTCCTCTCTGTTCTCTCTGTGCCTAGATGTTCTCTAGTTACTGTCCTTTGGGAAGCCTAGTTTACCAGCTGTTTTGTTAATTCTATGTCTTTATCACATTTGCTTCCAATTAGTCCTTTTTTTTTAATTTTGTTGCTTAATTTAGCCATTTTTTTCCTGTTGTCTACAACCAAAGAATCCTAAGAGATACAGAAACTTTCCTATTCTGCTAAGGATAGGGCCAGCTATTGTTCTAGAAGGTAGAGGTGATTAACCTTGTATTGCAATTTGAGAGTCCATAGGACTCACTTCCAAATATCTTCCATTTTGGGCTCCCATGATGTTTAACTCCCACAGTAGGGTCACTGGATAATGGGAGAATCATAGTTGTCAGAACTAGAAGGAACCTTGTAAGAAATCATCCTTCTATTTGTACCCATGTGTATACAGCATCGAGTGACTTTTCTAAGGCCATAATGCTGGTAAATGGGACAGATGGCTCTAGAAACTGAGTCATTTGATCATGGGTCTCATTCTTTTTATGCTAACACATGGCTACCTCTCTGAGGACCTGTGAACATTTCCCCCATAGTCTCCTGTGTTGGCACAGATTAATTGAAACATCACATCTGAGAAGGTTCAGAAAATTGAGGAGGGGTTTAAGACAGAAAATGTGAACTCTACCTCCACACCTAGAACTTGTCCTGATAAGGGGAGAGGAAGAGTTCTGTCTGGGTCACTATCAAGAATAGATACAATTGGATAGTGATTTGGTAAGATTCAGAAGGTTTCTGAGCATCAAAAGCATTGATTTATGAATCCAGCTCACTGCTGGGCTTTGGGAGTCATTTACAGTCTCAAATTTCAAAAAATGGAATTTTTTATTCTACTTTTACAGATTAATTGTATACAATTCTATCAACTTTTATCTTTATGTGGGATTAAGTTGTAAAAGTTGCCTGCTAACTGGATTGCTCTGTGTAACTAAATTATGCTATTCATAAACTGAAATTAGCCCTGTAAATTGGGCTTTTGGAGTCTTGTTAAAGAAATGCTTTCCCAACTCAATCTCCCAAAGCAAGCTTCTTAAATTTTCTTTTAAGTGTTTTATAACTTTCCCTCTAACAGTTAGATATCATGCATTTATATTTGTATAGATCATGTTGCAGCAAAAACTCTTATTCTCTTCCTCTTATGGTGAGCCAGTTTTCTCAGTATTATCTAATGTATTACCTGTTCTCTTCCTTGTGATGCCCCAACTCATGATTCATCACATACATATGATCCTGTAGGGACTCTGCCTGATTCCATTGATCTGTTTGTCATTTCCTAGGCAAGAACTGCACATATGTAACACCGGTGGCTTTCTGATCTGTATTCATATCTGATAGTGTGGCTTTTCTCCATGTGTTATTATTTTTCAACATTTTCTTAGCTATTTGTAGACTTTTATTATTCCACATTCATTTTTGGAATGATTTTTTCACATTTCCCTAAAATTCTGTCTGAGATTAAAGTTGTAATTGCATTGATAAATTATCTGGGAGGAAATAACATTTTAAAAATACTAAGAAATCCCACCCATCAACCTATTATGTCACTTCTGTTATGTCTTTTGGCAGAGTTAAAATTTTTCTTCATTGTTGGCCTAACTTACTTTTATAAAGTCACTTCCTCAATAAAATACAGATTTTCCTTATCATTATAAAATGTATCTCATTTTCTATTTCATTTACTGTATCAGTCAGAGTGTTCCAGAGAAGCAGAACCAACGGGATTTATTTACTTATTTACTTATTTATTGATGAGATCGGCTCACATGATTGTGGAGCCTGGGAAGCCTAAAATCCACTGGGCAGGCTTGCAAGCTAGACCTCCGGCAGGTGTAGATGCTGCTGTCTTGAGGTAAAATTTCTTGGGAGGTAAACTTCAGTTTCTTCTCTTAGGGCCTTCAACTGATGACAATATATAGAAGAACTGTGTGTGTGTGTGTGTGTGTGTGTGTGTGTGTGTGTGTGTGTGTGTGTGTGTGTGAGGTAGGGGGGGGGGGTGCGGGGTGGAGCGGCACAGGGGAAGGGAGAGAGAGAATCTCAAGCAGTCTCCACGCCCCAAACAGAGCCTATGCAGGGCTCCATCTCATGACCGTGAATCATGATCTCAGTTGAAATCAAGAGTCAGACATTTAAATGACTGAACCACCCAGGCGACCCTAGAAGACCATTCTTGATTTGCACCTTGATACATATAGCAAACTTATGACTCTGATTATAACTTGATTGTAATCTCTTTTGATTATCTTGGGTTTAATACATAAATAATGACATACTGAGCACATGATTAGATCTTTTCCCCTTCCATCCTTATGCATTTTTTCCGTCCTCTTATTGCATTGGCCAGGATCTCCAGTTCTAGGGTAAATTATATGGCGAGGAATCCTATTCTTGTTTCCTACCTTTTATAGTTTTTCCACAAAGTAAAATGTTTTCTGAGGGGATTTGATAGGTTTTAACAAGTGAAAAAGCTCCCTTATATCTCTAGTTTTCTAAGAGCTTTAATTTATAAACAGGTATTAGTTTTCATTAAATACATTTTGACTCCTGATAAAATGACTATTTTAATTTTTCTTCTTTTGAACATTGGTGAGGTATATTACATTGTTAGATTAAAAAATTTTTTTAATATTAATTTTTGAGAGAGACAGACAGACAGAATGTGATCAGGGGATGGGCACAGAGAGAGGGAGACACAGAATCCTTAGCAGGCTCCAGGCTCTGAGCTGTCAGCACAGAGCCTGATGCGGGGCTTGCACTCACGAACCATGAGATCATGACCTGAGCTGATCATGGCTTAACTGACTGAGCCACCCAGGTGTCCCTCATTGCAAATTTTTTTTTAAAATGTTGAATAATTCTTGCATTTCTGAATATACTGTAATTGAACATGATGTATTATTTTTATAATATAGTCAGGATTTTTTGAAACTAAATTTATAACTAAAATAAAACTGGCCTATTTTTCTTTCTAGTTACTTATAAGCTTTTGTTATTGAGGAACCTGTCCCTTCCAGAGTTTGAGCAAGAGGACAGAAGGGAGGCAAGGGGAGGGGAGAATTCTAAGGGACTCATGTTATGATGGTGATCTAACATAGACACTCACCAAATAAGGCAGGTGTTCAAAACTGACTTTCATGGAGTGTTTTTGTGAGACTTTTGGGGTCCCTCCCAATATTGGACATCTCTCACCTTGCAATTTCTTTGGTGAGGCTGAATGTGTCTCTGTTTCTGCTGATTACATACTCTTTCCTCAGCTCCTGACCATCCAACGATAACTCCAGCTTTTTATTACTGGAATCTGTCTGCTTTTCTATAAGGTCTTGTAGAAAAAGACTCAAGATAAGCTCTCTTTTGCATGTGGCTAACAGTTGACCTGTAGAAAATATTTACTCTTTGTCTCAATGAGAACTAGGAGCACTGAATGCCCATTGCAGCCACCCTCTGTTATACTCTAACATTAAAACGGTTAACTAGCCTTTCACATTTTTACATAAATTAGAAGGAGTACTTCCTCCACATTATCCCCAAATTGCCAAGGAGTGATCAGCCCTAAATGATCTTAGTGAAGTGCTTTTATTAGCTTAAGGAATTATCCCACACCTGCAGTCCTCTGAAATGAAATGCTCTTCAAAATCCTCCTCTGATCTTTAGTCCCTGATTCTTTTATACCTTCAAGGAGTGGGAGAGTTTTGTGTCTCAAAACTAGATGTCCAAACATTTACCATAAATTCTGCATCTTGCTTTGGAATCTTTTCTTGGATTTTCAGTTAAACATTTCAGTTAAAAAATGTTCTTTGTAAGATGTTGTTATATACACATAATCGCTGTACCCTCATAACATGTCCAAGTATCACTACGCTATTACACAAAGACCTTTTCTAATGATGAGTAAGAAAACAAGCAGTAGACTCCGTGGTCTTTACTTCACCTCAGTGGATGGTGGCTCATGATGTTGGAAGGCACTGCCTGGAACCGGGTTTCGGCTGGGATTTCCTGGCTGTGAATTGTCTGAAATTATGGAAAAAGTTTTGTGTGCATTTGTGTGTGTGTGTGTGTGTGTGAGAGAGAGAGAGAGAGAGAGAGAGAGAGAGAGATGGAGACAACAACCGTGAAAGAGAGAAAGAGTTTGTAAATGTGTATACTTATTTTAGCTTTTATTGGATTGCCAGAGGGTCTCTGGAATCAAAATCAAGAACCATTGCCTAAATTTGTATATCCCTGCAAATTATTCAACATCAACACTGTTTTCACTTTTCATGAGGTCACAGTTTCAGGAGGTCTAATGTAATAGGTATTTATATTTGTATACAAAAGAGTTATACCAAATATATTTTAAAATACTATGTAATATCATCTTCCTACTCCATTTGAAATTCAATTTATTAGTGATTAATACCCAAGAAGACACTGTATCCTTTCATCTCCCACGATTCCCTAATCTACATGGAGCATATGCTTTCTTCACATTTTCTCATCTGCCTGCCAATTTTAGTTTCAGGGAATCATTGTGTTGAATTTCATAGAATCAAAATGAGTGGCCAACATGTGCTTTGAAAGAAAGCTTATTCAAGGCAGGTTTGTGGGCAATGCTTTTATACAGGAATTTAAAACAACAACAACAAAACAGGACATGAATCACCAAGGGAGAGAGAAGAGAATGCTTTGAATAGGGGGAATGGGCTTCTTATAAGGTCCATGTGTGCTGTGTGTCTTTAAACAATCACATGAAAGGAACTTCCAGACAGATAAAACATCTTAAGCAAAGGTGAAATGTTAGAATCTAAAGGACGTACTCAGGGGAGGATAAGAAAACCACGTATTATTACTCTGAATTATCTCTAGAGGAGCAGGTCATGGGAGGTCTTATTTTTCTATAAGTAGCTCTAAGAAGCTATTAGATGTCAAATTTTCAATTTTTTTGAGGCTGCATATTAATATATCCGTTTTGGTGGTTGGGTATGTAGCAACGGTATTACAACTCGCTTGTGTCTTATCAAGTGTTTCTTTAGCTTCCTAAGTAAGCCATTCCTGTAAATCTCTCCATTCAACTTTCCATGCTATCTTTTAGAAATAATCTTGTCACAAAAATAATAGGCAAAAAAAATTAAGTAAAATATAAAGATCATTGATTATTCACAGTAATGTGAATCGTGACTCACAGTCACCTTTACTAATTAGTTATTTGTGTCTCTGCTTTATTACCACCTCCCACAGCACTAAATAGGTCTGGAGTATTCTGAGAATGACCCCGTTTCTCAAATCACCCACAGGCTCTCTTGAGCTCCCAGTATTCAATACTTGTCCTGCTGAAGCTGATCACTTACTCTACGTGAAAGGAGAAAGCCTGTTTAGTACAGGTGCTCCTAGAGAATTTGAAGTATTGATTTCTACATACAAATATTTTCTGAGAGTGTGAAAGCAGGAGCTCAGTTTTAAACACAATAAATAAACCAACACAACCTGCAGTGGGGCTGATTCCAGGATAATTTCTAAAATTCTTAGTAGGCAACAGCCATTTTTAATGCACATGTTCTAGGATTTCTATTGTACATATAGATGTTACTTGGTGATGTGAATATAAATGTCATGAAAATGGGATTTAAAATATTATTTGTTAATTCATGTATTTACTTTTGGTTATTGCTTGATAGATGAATTTGACACATATCAATGAAGCATTTAAAGATAACCAAATATAATTATGAAATAATCATGCAATGTGATAACAGCAAATACAATAATAATAATAATAACAAAACACTTACCAGTGTAGCAAATGGGATATTTAAGAAAAAAATAGAAATGTCAAACGTAAAAGAAGTTCACAGCTAAAAACAAATGAGATTTAGAATACACATCATATATTTTGCACATAAGATGGACATATAATTATTTGAACAGTATTTATCCTCTTATGTAAATTTGGATCTGTTGTGTCTTTGCAGAAGAAAAAATATGAAGGCATTTTGTTTTGAGTTTCTATAAAAACCTATACTTTGATTACTGCTGGCCTTCAAGTGTATTTTTTCTAGTCCCACAGGTACAATGTTTGAAGAAAAAAATAGAAGGTAGACAAAGAAAAGAGACTGCAAAGTTATAAGGCATATTTCCTCACATGCTGATATTTTAAGGGCCATGGATATGAGAGGTTCTGAAAGAAACTCTAAATTAATTTTTAGCTTTAATCAATAAATAGTTATTGAGTGCTTACTAGGTGCCAAGCACTGTCCTCATGGCTTATAGCAGTGAATAAAGAAGATAAAATTTAATAAAAATGATAAATGTAACTTTACTAAGAAACTTCAGCAGTAATTTGATGCTTGAATTTTGGGTTATTTGAATTTTGTTATCTTCTTGCCTGTATGCATGGAATGTCGTGATTAATGGATTCTTGATGTAATTTATTGGAAAGTCTGTGTCTTTTTCTTAAAGAATAATTAGACAAAAATTTTTAATGTTTATTTATTTTCTTTTTTTTATTTTTTTTGTATATTTTTTTTATTTAAAAAAATTTTTTTTAACGTTTATTTATTTTTGAGACAGAGAGAGACAGAGCATGAACAGGGGAGGAGCAGAGAGAGAGGGAGACACAGAATCTGAAACAGGCTCCAGGCTCTGAGCTGTCAGCACAGAGCCTGACACGGGGCTCGAACTCACGGACCGTGAGATCATGACCTGAGCCGAAGTCGGACGATTAACTGACCAAGCCACCCAGGCACCCCAATGTTTATTTATTTTCAAGAGAGAGAGAGAGAGAGAGAGTAAGAGAGAGAGAGAGAGAGAGAGAGAGAGAGAGAAAGAGGAGGGGCAGAGAGAAAGGGAGACAACAAAATCCGAAGCAGGCTGCAGGCTCTGAGTTGTCAGCACAGAGCCCCACGGGGGGCTCCAACCCACAAGCGGTGAGATCATGACCTGAGCAGAAGTTGGATGCTTAACTGACTGAGCCACCCAGGTGTCCCTTGAAGAATAATTTTTAAAAAGCCATTAACCTTCACTTAGGCAAGTGGAGAACTTGTTTCTGCTTTCCCCTTTTTTTCTTTTTCATTGGTTTCCCAAAGGAGTGAAACCTGTAATGTTTTTTTTTTTTTTAATTTTTTTAACGTTTATTTATTTTTGAGACAGAGAGAGGCAGAGCATGAACGGGGCAGGGTCAGAGAGAGAGGGAGACACAGAATCTGAAACAGGCTCCAGGCTCTGGGCCATCATCAGCCCAGAGCCCGACGCGGGGCTCGAACTCACGGACCGTGAGATCGTGACCTGAGCTGAAGTTGGACGCTTAACCGACTGAGCCACCCAGGCGCCCCAGGGAGGACATTTTTTAAAACAATATTCTTCTGGTTTATTTTCCTAATATCTAGTCAGTGTAAACTATCTGATGGTTTCCATAGAAAAGACAAGTGGAGGTCAACATTAACACAGGACCTGATATGAATAGCATAAAATAGCTGAAACTACCACTCACAGGCCCCATAAAAAAATATGTGTGTATTGTGCATTTAAATCCAAATACTATTTTTAAGTTAGGTGGTAATATAAAATGTTTTATTCATCTATAATACCCAAGGGGTGTCTGGGTGGCTCACTTGGTTAAGCGTCTCTTAACTTCGGCTCAGGTCAGGATCTCGTGGTTCACAGAGCCCCGAGTCAGGCTCCGTGCTGACAGTGTAGAGTCTGTTTTGGATTCTCTCTCTGCAGCTCCCTCTTCCCTTCTCTCACTTGTTCTCTTTCTCTCTCTCAAAATAAGTAATAAACATTAAAAAATATTTTAAAAAAATTAAAAAAAATACCCAAAGCAATAATGACATGGACTTACAGTGTATTTTTTAATGATAGTTATATGTATATATATATATATTTCATATGGACTTTTTAAATATTGTAGAAGAATATTTAATTACAAGGAGAATAGGAGAGAAGTAGTTTACAAAATAGTATGCACAAGATGATCAGATAGATAGGTACATAAACAGGAAATTTATCAACAAAATATTAATAAATCAACAAAATATGAATGTTCAAATCTCTGGATGGTAGAATTTTGGATGGGGTATATATTCTTGGGTGCTACCTATATTTTTAAAATTTCTACAATGTAAATGTACTACTTTTATAAAGAGAAAAATTTCATTATTTGGACATGGCAATTATTCTCTAAATGCTTGAAAAATGAATGAATTTAATTTATTTCCTTATATATTGTTTCTGCAATGAGGACTCTCTATATGTGAAACGTTATAATTTGGAAAGGAAAAGCTTTAGGTTTCATTCAAACCCAAGCTCATTGGGACCTGAACAAGAATATCAATAAGTATCTCAAAATATCATTACACACAGACATGTGCATATGAATACTGAGCATGACACATTCTAACATTAGCCAAATGTGGTCAGATTATGGTTTAGGAATAGTGGTTTGGGGACAGCCAAACAAGTGACCCAGTTTCACAAAGACTGAGACCTATTTTCTTACATTCGAAGTACATAAACATTTAAAATTTAATTTAATAAAAATGATGTTTATAAAACTTCACAGTTTTTTCATGCATGTGTATGCATACACACATATATGTGCAAAGCAGACCTCAAGGTTCTGGCAAAATGATGGCATATCATTCAAACATGCTAAAAATCTTTGCTGCATGAGTTTTGGCATGCATATTCTTTAGATCTCAGTTAAGTTGACACTTTCTTGGGAAGTGTTCCATAACCTCAATAACTAGGCTAACTGTCCTTTTATCTATGCAATAAAACTATCATTTATAGCAATTTTACATTTATATGTAAAATTTATGTGTCTGCTTTCAGCATCATATTGAATGAATGAATGAATGAATGATCAGCTACCTAGCTGAAAGCATTAATCACTTCCCTTCCCTTATCTCTGCTTATTAAATAAAAGTCACGATGATACTACAGTGTTTCTTCTACTTCATTCTGTTCACTAATCCATTCTATGATGAAAAACTTTATTCATGAGCTTTCTGAGATCAAGGCAAACTCAGCCAACAGACTTAGGTACCTTTCTGAGATTGTTTTTAGCTGAAAGATGGATTCATTGCAAGAATTATTTTAATATATTATTATTTTTTGAAAATATGTTTATTTAAATTCAAGTTAGTTGACACACTGTGTAGAATTGGTTTGAGGAGTTGAACCCAATGATTTATAACTTCCATATAACACACAGTGCTCATCCCAATAAGTGCTCTCCTTAATGCCTCTTGCCCATTTAGCCCATCATTCCACCCAATACCCCTCCAGCAACCCTCAGTTATGGTTTGCCTCCTCTCTGTTTTTATCTTATTTTTCCTTCCTTTCCTTATGTTCATCTGTTGTGTTTCTTAAATTCCACACATGAGTGAAATCATATGATATTTGTCTTTCTCTGACTTATTTCACTTACCATAATACACTCTAGTTCTATCTACATTGTTGCAAATGGCAAGATTTCATTCTTTCTGATAGCCGAGTAATGTTCCATTGTATATATTTTTACCACATCTTCTTTATCCATTCATCATTTGATGGTCATTTGGGCTCTTTCCATAATTTGGGTATTGTCTGATGGCATTTATAATTGCACCAAAATCCATAAGATATCTAGGAGTAAACCTAATCAAAGAGGTAAAAGATCTGTACATTGAAAACTATAGAATGCTTATGAATGGAATTGAAGAAGATACAAAGAAAAGAAGAAATATTCCATGCTCATGGACTGGAAGAACAAATGTTGTTAAAATAACTATACTACCCAAAGAAATCTATACATTGAATGCAAACCCTATCAAAATAATGCCAACATTCTTCACAGAGCTAGAACAAACAATTCTAAAATTTCTATGGAACCAGAAAAGACGACAAGAGCCACTGTAATATTTAAAAAGAAAATCAACACTAGAGGCATCACAATTCTCAACTTTGAGCTATATTACAAGGCTGTAATCATCAAGACAGTATGGTGCTGGCACAAAAACAGACACATAGATCAATGGAACAGAATAGAGAACCAGAAATGGGCCCACAAATGTATGGCCAACTAATCTTCAACAAAGAAGGAAAGAATATCCAATGGAAAAAAAGATAGCGTCTTCACCAAATGATGTTGGGAAAACTGGATAGTGACATGCAGAAGAATAAACCTGGGCCACTTTCTTACACCATACACAAAAATAAATTTAAAATGGATGAAAGACCTAATGTGAGACAGTAAACCATCAAAATCATAGAGGAGAAAACAAGCAGTAACCTCTTTGACCTTGGCCATAGCAACTTCTTACTAGAATGTTTCTGGAGGCAAGGGAAACAAAAGGAAAAATGAACTATTGGGACCTTATCAAGATAAGAAGCTTCTGCACAGCAAAGGAAATAATCAACAAAACTAAAAGGCAACTGACAGTATGGGAGGAGATATTTGCAAATGATATATTATTTTCATCAGTAGTTTCTAGGTTTTTTGAGTACACAGGTTCAGCCTCTCTCTGCCCCCTCTCCCCCCATACTCTTAGTCTGGTTCTTTGTGCCTAGCTTTTAACAGGCTGCATCACTTAGAATGTTTTCATTTGAAGTAATAAAAAATTAATAGTTCAAATGGTTGGAGCATGAATAGGAATTTGTTGGATAATATGATTATAAATATCCAGGGAAAGCCTGAGACTCAGTTTGAACAACCCTGTTCTAGTTCTTTACAGTTTTCTGGACCATGATCTCATCTCTGTGTTGACATCATCCTCATCACCATGTTAGTAAAATGTCTCCAGTGGTTCCATGTTTTACATCTGAACACCATGCGATTCCAGAAGAATACACATTTTTCAACAAAAGTACTGAGTTCACTGTAATTGGAATCGGGGAAAGCCTATACTGGTGTGGGTCAACTGGTGTGGGTCAGGAGGATTGTCATTCGCTGATGGCCTTAGGTCTCTATTATGCCATATCCAATAACAGTGGGATAATTTCAGGCTAATCAGAACTTTGTCGTAAAGCTGAGGATGGCCAGCTGTGCTCAGACTAGATGATCAATAGCAGAGATGTGAAATGGCTCTGGAAGAAGCAACTAAAAATGCTCACAATTCATTTGGAAGTAGGAGAGATAAGACTTTAAATATGTTCAAGATCTCTTTTCTGTTCTAGCACTCGTAACAAAACAATTGTTCTCAGGAAGGTGAAAGGCAGGTTGAAGGTTGAAACTTGCTTATGTACATTCTTTTATGACTCTCGTGGATAATTGTGGATACTAGTGGGTTGAATAAAAGTTTCTATTTTTTTTTCTTATTTCCTGCATAGGACAAAAATAGAAGGTTGTACAATCAAATGTATTTCAGAAATTCTAGCCCCACTGACTTACTCTGTAACTAAGTGGAAGTAAATGTGCTTAAAAAAAGCGTAAGTTGTAAAAAGAACTGAGTTGAAGCTAAGTATTCCTACACAAATGGAGGCAGCACATTAAAATATATATTTAATTGTGTACATTTCACTAGGTTGTAATAAGTTGTTCTAAAATGGTACTTCTAGAAAATTGTAATACCTTTCACATATACGTTAACTGACAAGAAACATGCCTACAATGATATGATTACACACACACACAAGTACATCTTTGGCTAATTCAAGAAGAGATAAAGGGAAATGCAACATCCAGGAAGAGATCAGCAGGAACTATTTGGGCTTTTTGGGGTTGGAGATATGAAGCATATGATTTTCCTGTAGTGAAAAACTAGGAAAGTCAAAAAGATAAAGAGTCAAAAAAATGATGAGAAATTGCAGCTCATAAGACAAAACCCTAGTTGAAGATTGGAAACAGGAAAATAACACAGATCTCTGAGGGAGACCCAACTATAATTGGGGATAAGAATACTTCCTTATTGGGGCACCTGGGTGGTCTCAGTCAGTTAAGTGTCTGACTCTTGATCTTGGCTCAGGTCATGATCTCACAGTATGTGGGTTCGAGCCCCATGTTGGGCTCTGTGCTGATGGCAAAGAACCTGCTTGGGATTCTGTCTCACCTTCTGTCTGCCCCTCCCCCATGTGTGCTTTCTCCATCTCTCTCTCAAAATAAATAAATAAACTTAAAAAAAGAGAAATTTCTATTCGTCATTACAAAAAAAAAAAAAAAAAGAATACCTCCTTATTAGGATAAGGCACACAATATACCTGACAGACTATGGGCTTAATATTTAAAGTCATTTTATAATAGTATGAAGGTAGATACTTAACAACTAACCCACTCATGAGTTTGGAAAATCTTTAATTCAGTGCATGGTGTTAAAAGGATTCTGTCATCTCCTACAGGTGTCAGTAGGAAAAAGGTTCCTTATGGTTGTATTCATTTACTCTTCTTTCCATGACTAGATTTCATTACATGGTTTTAAGAGTTAGTCCTAGACCATAGTTCTGGTCCTGCCATTGATTTGTTGTGTGAACTAGAGAAAGTTACTTCAAATGTACATATTTCTCTCCTTATTTGTAGAATAATGAGTCAACTAACTGATTGCTAAAATCCTTTCCAGCTGAAACAGTCTAGGTACTGCTTTTTTCCCCCCTTACTTTTTCCCATTTCTAAACTAAGAGAAATAGCATACATATCTGAGGTAAACATACACTTTATCTCTGATAGATTCCCATTAAAATCAAGATAGTAGATTGATTAAAAATAGGAATACAACCTATCCCCCTTAGAGCTGAGCTACTTTCTCATGCCTTTGGACAATTAGGTTGGAGATTATTTTCATGGCTGACTGAATGATAATAGTTACCAGCGGTTCCCGGGGTAAATAATTTCCCTTCCTATGATTTTAAGATATGTGTCTGTTAGGAAATGGCAAACCACGTGGTATTGGCAATCAATGAAATGATTGAATTCTTGTGGAATTTGTAATAAAAAATTCCAGGATTCCCATGACTTCAAGGGACAAAATGATCTAGGGGGGAAAGAGTCCTGGGAAAACCCTGGAGAACCATCTTAGAAAATGTTGTACTCTCTGGATCATTTTTTCTCCAAGGGCCCAGGGCTTACAAAATTGACCCTTTTTCATGATGACATAAGACACATAAATATACTGGCATTGAAATTCCTGGAGAGGTTTAAGAGAAAACAAAGCAAGACTGATTTGTTCCGGGAAGTGCAGGTATCACGACTAAACCTGGATGTTTAGGTTAATGGGATGGCAGCGTATGGTCATGTGGATTTCTGACCTGGTGGTCCACCCTGCAATAAAGCACAATAACGTGTCCCCCTTGGGGAGAAGAAGCAGTTAGGTTATTGGTAGAAAGTGGCTGCCTCTACCACTTGTCAGCTCTATGGTGTTAATAGTGTTTCTCAATCTCTCTGAGCCTCAGTCTTCTGAACTGACTCATGGGTCCAATAGGTGTGTGGTGTGGAATGATATACGGCATTTAGCATACAGCCTCAGAAACTATTGGTATTAGGCTTCCAGGAATCTGGTCCTACCACCACTTCCGAGTGTAGACATCTGCCTAGCACAGAAGCCACCTGCTTCCTAAGTTCCCAGTCCCGGTCCTGCCAATAGTCTCTGTCTATGAGTTGACTGTGAGGTCACAGCAACAAACCAAGGAATCACCTTACTTTGTCACCTTGTCCAGCTTTCTAAAGATGTTTTTAAACTTTTAGAGGGGTGCCCGGGTGGTTCAGTCAGTTAAGCGTCCAACTCTTGGTTTCGACTCAGGTCATGGTGTCACAGTTCATGAGTTCAAGTCCCACATTGGACTCTGTCAGCCTGCTTGGGATTTTCTCTCTTTCCCTCTGCCTCTCCCCTACTTGTTCTGTTTCTCTCTCTCTCTCAAAATAAATAAATACAACTTTTAAAATATGTTTAAACTCCTAGAAATGAAAGTGGATTGGATGAAGAATATTTGCTTTCACGTGAATAATCATTTCTTAATGGTGATTTGAAGTTGCCGCACCCATGAGTTATCCTCTCTTCTTCTCTCCCCTCCCCTCTTCCTTCCCCTTCCATCCTCTCTTCTTGCCTCCCTCCCCCGTCCAGTCTCTAATTCCTATTTTATTTGTAAACCAGGGGTCTTACAAGAATTATTAGGATTACTCTTTAAATCCTTTTGATTTATACTACACTGCATTAATTACATACCTTTTATTGACTAATTCATGAGATTAAAAATTTTTTTTGAAGGGGCGCCTGGGTGGCTCAGTCAGTTAAGCGTCTAACTTTGGCTCAGGTCATGATCTCAGAGTTTGTGAGTTCGAGCCCCCCGTCAGGCTCTGTGCTGACAGCTCAGACCCTGGATCCTGCTTCAGATTCTGTGTCTCCCTCTCTCTCTGTCCCTCCCCTGTTCGCACTCTGTCGCTCTTTCTTTCTCTGTCTCTCACTCAAAAATAAACAAACATTAAAAAAATCCTGAAAATGTTTTTTTCTTTTTATTCATTTTTTAAATTGTTTAACGGATTTCTCATACACGAAATAAAAGTACATTTCTATATATCCCACCTTTCTTTTACTCATCTGGCCATGGAAAGGTGGAATCACATTCATTTTGATACCAACGCACTTGGTTTCATTAACTTATTATGCAGGTGTCACAGAAAACAACATGATAACATACATAGGCAACTCTTCATGGTAAGCGTGTTACTCTTTAGTTAGTGCTCTGTAGTTGGAAACAGTTTGCGAAAGTTGAAAACTACCAAGATGATATTCAATTTGGGTATTTATAACATATATTTTAATATACAATGTTCTTCCATGTTTGCCAAGTGAAAGTGCTTGTCAGAATTGATTCAACCTCAATAGTCTAGGAATTATAAGTGATTAGCTACTTGCTGGAAATATTTGTCTTTTTAATTAGAGATTTGTAATAATTTCCCTTTTAATATTTTGACTTTGATTCCAATCTCTAGTTTGCTAGTGCTGAGGTATGTGAGGCTGAGCCAGACTTACTTACAATCTTAAGGAAACACACTGCTGGAAATAAAACATTGTATAGTATTTGGATATTAGATGAGGTTAGCACAAACTATACTTGCCTTAAAATTTATTTCATTTGGAATAATTACTTATTTTATACTTATATTTGATGTTATGTACATCTACCTTCTCTCCAGAAAGAAGTGAGACAACTAAAATTTTTTCACTGTGTTTTAAGCAATCTTTTTATTTTTAGAATGGTTTTAAATTCACAGAAAAGTTGCGAAGATAGGGAAGAAAGTTTCCATATACCTACACCCAATTTCCCTTATTACTAACATCTTACATTAGTATGGTACATTTGTGACAACTAATAAACCAACATCAATATATTATTAACTTATGTCCCTTTTTTCACATTTCCTTAGTTTTTTACCCAATTGTCTTTCTTCTACTCCAAGATCCCACCTAAGATGCCATATTACATTTAGTTGTCATGTCTCCATAGGGTTCTCTAGCTATGAGAATTTTTCACGTTTTCTTTTACATGACCTTGAACATTTTCAGGGTTATTGATCAGGTATTTTGTGGAATGTCTAACAAGTGAGATGTGTCTGATGTGTGTGTGTGTGTGTGTGTGTGTGTGTGTGTGTTTAATGATTAGATCAGGCTTATGGGTTTGGAGAGAAATTGTCTCTTTCATTACGTAACTTCAATGGTATATATGATCAACATGACTTATTCTTTGTTGATGTTGACCTTGATCACCTAGCTGAGGTGGTATTTCTCTACTGTGAAGTTATTATTCTATTTCTATTTCCTCAACCCTTTTACCATACTGTGCTCTTTGGAAGGAAGTCACTATGCATAACCTGCATTTAAGGAGTGCCCTTATACCCTCCTTGATAGTGGGGTATCTACCTAAATTACTCAAAAATTTTCTGCATAAGAGATTTGTCTATTCTTATTTATTTATTCAATCATTTATTTATATCAGTATGAACTCAAGGATATTTATTTTATGCTTTAGGTTATAATCCAATACTATCTCATTATGTGTTTTTCAAATTGTTCCACTTTTCACCATTAAAGCTCTTTCATTTGGTGACTATGTCCATTCAACACCCCTGTTATTATTGGCTTTCTTTTCTTTTCTTTTCTTTTCTTTTCTTTTCTTTTCTTTTCTTTTCTCTTCTTTTCTTTTCTTTTCTTTTCTTTTCTTTCCTTCTCCTCCTTCTCCTTCTCCTTCTCCTTCTCCTTCTCCTTCTCCTTCTCCTTCTCCTTCTCCTTCTCCTTCTCCTTCTCCTTCTCCTTCTCCTTCTCCTTCTCCTTCTCCTTCTCCTTCTCCTTCTCCTTCTCCTTCTCCTTCTTCTTCTTCTTCTTCTTCTTCTTCTTCTTCTTCTTCTTCTTCACTTCCTTACTTTCTGGCACCACAAGATGCTCCAGGTTTATCTTGCATATTTCCTGTACCGGCTTGAATTTATTCATTTCTCCAAGAAATCCTTGTTACTTTTATTGCAGAATTGTATTAGAAACTAAGAGCTGAGCACTAGCTGTGCTATTGCTGCTGGAGTGTCATTCTTTCTAGGCCATCTTTGCTGGAGAAGCAAGGAAATATATGTGTAGACTAGTCTATATTTTCATATCCAAAACCATTTCTGTATATATCAATCTGAAACTATGTTAAACTAGACATGAGTCTATACTGATATGTCCAAATGTAATACATCATTACATGGATCATTCTAGCCTTCTTTCCTTGCTTCTCTGTGATCTCCCAATCCAATGGTAGGAGACCCTAGGTTAACAGTCAACCAACCATTTACTTAATTGTTCAATTCCAGTGTATGTAGTGCTTTCAGCTGTTCAATGCTCTCCCTTCCCAAACACTTGGCCATCACTGATATTTTAATTGTCTCTATAGTTTTACCTTTTCCATAATGTCATGTCAATGCAATGGTGCTAAATATAGTCTTTTCAGATTGGCTTATTTCACCTAGCAATATGCTTTAAGATTCTTTGTGTGTTTGCATGGCTTGCTAGCTCATTTTCTTTTATCACTGAATGTAGTTCATTATGTGGATGTACCACAGTTTATGAATTCATCTAATGAAGGGCATCTTAGTTACTTCCAGAGTTTGGTATTGTGAATAGGCTGACATATGAATTTGCATAAAGGTTTTGTGTGGACATAAGTTTATAAATCACTTGATAAAGAGCTAGTAGTGCAAATAGGAGTAACACTATGTTTAGCTTTATAATAAATTGCTGGACTGTCTTTTAAAGTGTTTACCATTTTGCATCCCAACCAGCAAAGAAGGAGAGTTCCCATTGCTCTCCATCCAGGCCAGTAATTGGTATTGTCAGTTTTTTGGACTGGAGAAGTTCCAAAAGATGCGTACTGTTTTAATTGGTATTTCACAATGACAAATGATTGAGCATCTTTTCATGTGCTTGTTATCTTCTTGTGTGAGATGTCCATATGTTTGGCCAATTTTTAAATTGAGTTTTCTTATTGTTGAATTGTAAGACTTCTTTAAAAGGGTATATTTGGATACAAGTCCTTAGTTGACTATGTGTTTTGCAAATATTTTCCCCAGTCTGTGGTTTGTCTTTAACAGTACCTTTCACAGAAGTTTTTTACTTTCTACAAAGTCCAACCTATCTGATTTTTCTTTCATGGATTATGCCTTTGGTTTTGTATGTAAAAACTCATTGCCAAACACAAGGTAAGCTAGTTTTTTTTTAATGTTTTCTTCCAGTAGCTTTATAATATTGTGTTATAAATGTAGGTTTGTGATTCATTGTGAATTATTTTTTTGTTAGGTATGGGATCTCTATCTAGGTTTATCAGAACCATTTGTTGAAAATGCTATCTATACTTTCTCCAATGCATTGTCTTGTGTCTTTGTTTTAAAGAGGAAAACCCGAGATTGCAAACTGGATTTTCCTTTTTTTTAAAAAAAAATATTATTTATTTTGAGAGAGAGAAAGAGAGAGAGAGAGGGAGAGGAAGAGCAGGGGAGAGGGGTAGAGGGAGAGAGGGAATACCAAGCAGGCTCCATGTGGAGCCTGACATGGGTCTCAGTTTTATGACTCTGAGATAATGACCTGAGCCAAAAATCAAAAGTTAGATGCTTAACTGACTGAGCCACCCGGCACCCCTGTCTTGTGTCTTTCTAAAGAATCAGTTTACTCGGAGTCTATTTTTAGGGCATCTTATCTGTTCCATTGATCTATGCAGTTATTTATTTATTTACCAATACTGCATTGTCTTGATTATAGTAAATACGGCACATGGTAGCATGAGTCCTCCAACTTTGTTCTTCTTTCCCCCCATACTTTCAAAATCGGTTTATTAACATCATCAAAATAGCTTGTAGGTATTTTGTTTGGGATGTGCTGATTTACAGATCAAGTTGAGAAGAACTGGCATCTTAACAATGTTGTCTTCCAATACAAACATGTAGTATTAGTCCATTTATTTAGATCTTCATTGATTTATCTCATCAGTGTTTTGTAGTTTTCCATATGCACATCCTGTGTGTGTGTGTGTGTGTGTGTGTGTGTGCGCGCGTGCACATGTGCACATTATTTTAAAGACAGAGAGCACACACCAGCAGGGGATAGATAGGGACAGAGGGAGAAAGAGAATCTTAAGCAAGCTCCATGCTTAGCATGGAGCCTGACGTGGGGCTTGATCCCATGACCCTGGGATCATGACCTGAGTGGTAATCAAGTTAGATGCTCAGCCAACTGAGCCACACAAGCAACCCTATATATATATATATATAAATATATATATATCTTTTAGATTTATAAGTAAGTCATTTCTGGGCTCTATTATAAATGGTACATATATTTTTTAATTTAAATTTCAAATTTTATTGCTAGCATATTGGAAAACAATTGTCTTTTGCATATTATTGAACTTGTACACTGTGTAGTCACTTATTATTTCCCAGTTTTTATTGTGGCTACCTTGCAATTTTCTACATAGTTATGTCATCTGGGAATAAATACAGTATTATTTCCTCCCTCCTGATAGGTATAACTTTAAATTCCTTTTTCTTGTCCTGTTGCAATTGCTAGGCATTCTGTTATAATATTGAATAGAGGTGGTGAGAGAGAACATCCTGCTTTATTCCTGATCTTTGAAAAAAACAGTCTTTACCCATTAAGTATGACATTATTTGTAGGTTTTCCATATATTCTGTTAATTAAGTCAGGAAATTTCCCTTTTATTCTATTTTTAAAGAGTTTTTAGCATAAAAGAGTGATGAATTTTATTAAGTGCCTTTTCTACATTTATTGATATTATCACACGGTTTATCTTGTTCACTCTGTTAATATGATAAATTACATTGGTTGATCTGTAAATGTAGATGAATCTTATATATGTAGCTGGAATAAACTCCATGTAGTCATGATGTTTATCTGCTTTATATATTGCTTGGCAAACTTGGTTGGTAATTTTTAAGGGGTTTTACATTATTCATAGGAGATACTAGTCAACAGTTTTCTTTTGTTTAATGTCCTTGTCTGACTTTGGTCTTAGGGTAATAATGTCTTTGAAAAATGGTTAGAAAGTTCCTTCTATGCTTCCATGTTTTGGAAAAGATTGTAGAGAATGCTATTATTTCTTCCTGAAATATCTGGAAGTTTTCAGGATAACTATCTGAGCCTGGTGTTTTCTTTCATTGAAATATTTGATTTTTTAAAATGCGTATTCATTTTTGAAAGACAAAGAGACAGAGCACAAGCAGGGGTGGGGCGGAGAGAGAGGGGGACACAGAATCCAAAGCAGGCTCCAGGCTCTGAGCTGTAAGCACAGAGCCCGACCCAGGGCTTGAACCCACGAACCGCAAGATCATGACCTGAGCCGAAGTTGGACGCTCAACCGACTGAGCCACCCAGGCGCCCCGCAATATTTGATTTTTGATCCAGTTTCATCAACAGATATTCAGGTGTCTATTTGTCCTTAGGTGAATTTTAGTAGTTTGCATCTTTTAAGGAACTGGCCTATTTCATCTAAGCTATCAGATTTATGGGCACAGAGCTGTTATCTTGTGTCCTTATTATCATTTTAATGCCCACATAATCAATAGTGATATTTCCTTGAGACTCCCAATGTTTTGCAATTTTGTGTTTGGCACCAATCTCAAAGTTTAAAAAAATGCAGCACTCTACCAAAAAATGTGAATCAGGATATAAACTGCAAATATAAATATAAATATAAATGATTCTTTTAAATATTTTTCAAGATGCTAGAAATTTTGCAAGGCTTTCTCTTGTAAAATTGTAAGGTTTTCTTCTGTCCATTAGCTTCTCCTTCCCACTGTTTTATCTGAATTGTGTTGTCTGTATACTTCCTCCTGACATTTAGGTCCAATACTTTCAGCCAGTCCAGATATACCAATGTGTTGAGACCTGATAAATCCAGATGCCGGCATTTTATCACAGCAGCATCATTTGTGCCTTTATATATAAAGATATACAAGTAAAGGTTTCTAAGTTTTGTTATTCTAAGCCACAGGTTCAGCATTGCTGCTGATATTTCCTCAAGATAGAAACTTAACAACTCGATTTTTCTTTTTACAAATGAAAACAATTTCTTTCCCATGACTACACTTTGAGAAAAATAAGAAAATTGGGTAACAAAATCGAGTTTAGAAATATAGTTCTAAAGGCTCCATTTCCTTCTCTATGGTTAACTTTGACAAACTCCATCTATGCATCCCTGGTTTATTCTTATCTACTGAAGATAAAATGTTTAGGGAATTGCATCTAGATATTTAATTTCATGATTTTCTGTGAAGAATCCATAAAATCTTTGGAGAAAACTCAAATGACATCTGTGTAGATGTTTTGATATCCTCTGTTTATTTTAAGTTTATTTATATATTTTCAGAGAGACAGAGACAGCATGAGTAGGGGAGGAGTAAAGAGAGAAGGAGAGAGAGAGAGGATCCCAAGCAGACTCTGTACTATCAGCACAGAGCCCGACATGGGGCTCAAACTTATGAAACCATGAGATCATGACACGATCCTAAATCAAGAGTTGGATGGGTAACCAACTGAGCCACCCAGGAGCCCTGATATTGTCTGTTTAATTTTTTAAAGCTTATCCTGTAATGCCACTTACTTCAAAATTATAGAAATGGAGACATATGAGCTTATGAGCTGCTCAGCTAGAGAAGGACACTTCAAACTATACCAAGTCATCAGGTTCCAAATGTGGAGAAATAACACCACCCCAAAGGTGCGGGAAGAATCTTTAGGGGACAGGTGAAAAGCTATAATAGTGAAAACTGGGGTGCCTGGGTGGCTCAGTCGGTTAAGCCTCTGACTTTGGCTCAGGTCATGATCTCATGGTTTGTGAGTTCAAGCCCTGCATCAGGCTCTGTGCTGACAGCTCAGAGCCTGGAGCCTGCTTTGAATTCTGTGTCTCCTTCTCTCTCTGTTCCTCCCCTGCCCATGCTCTGTCTCTCTCTCTCTCTCTCCTTAGAGAAGAAAAAAAAATAGTGAAAAAAACAGCAGTAGGTATTTTTCATTTCTTTAATTTTTTTTAACATTTATTCATTTTGAGAGAGAGAGAGAGAGAGAGAGCGAGCATGAGCAGGGGAGGGACAGAGAGAAAGGGAGGCACAGAATCTGAAGCAGGCTCCAGGCTCTGAGCTGTCAGCACACAGCCAACGCAGGGCTTGAACTCACAGACTGCAAGATCATGACCTGAACTGAAGTTGGAGGCTCAACCAACTGAGCCACCCAGGTGCCCCAGTATTTTACATTTCTGATCACGTAATTACATATCTCTAATTTTCATATAAGAGTTCCGTGTGTACATCATAATTTTCATTTTAACAAATTGGAGACCTGAAGCTTAACAAGATTCGATACTTTGCCAATATCACATGAGAATGTCCAGATTAAAGTCAGTGTTGATCAGACTGTTAAATTACTATGTAATACAGATTTGGGTAGCAATTAGCAAGGATATAAGTGTCCAGAGATCACTTGTGGGACATCTGGGAGACTCCTTGAGGGACCTTGAGGCACAATTCTCCTTAATCAACATAGGAAGAGGAAGACTGAGGCAGTTCTAGAATTTTAATGGAGTTTACTGCAGCATCACTGAGAAGAGTGTTTCCAAAATGAGATGTCCAAAGAAGTTTCTCAAAAGTGATTTCAAGGCATTGCTGGCAAGATTCTGTAGGCTTGCATGGGGTGTGGCTCAGCAGGGACCTATCAAGTTATCTTAGGTGTAGAGTCATTGAGGCAAGCAAAAGTAATAGCTTTGGACTTCTCTTCAAGTGAAATATTCTGGGTGTGTTTTGAGCCTTCCCTATTAAAAGATATGCTACTTCCAAATAAAATAAACATCTCAGTTTGCACTAGAGTAGAGCAAGAACAGAGAAAACAGCCATTACAGACTTGAAAGGCAAACAGCTTGCCACGTTCCAGAAGCTGACATAGGTGACCAAGGATCAATACCTTGAGGGCAGTGGGGTACAAGGGGGCTTAAAAGCAACAACAAAATGTGCTTGGGACTCGGGTTTGTATGAAAATGGGTGTCAGTGATGGCTAGAAGCTGAGAAAGGATTTCAGGCATGATATGAATTAATCTGCTGTTGGGCAAGTGACTGAGTCTCAATATTCCTCTGGCCACTAATTTAAGACATTTCCTGACCCTGAGTCCCGTATCGGGCTGCTGACAGAGCAGAGCCTGCTTGAAGTTCTCTCTCTCCCTCTGTCTCTCTGCCCCTCCCCTGCTTGCATTCTCTCTCTGTCTCTCTCTCTCTCTCTCTCTCTCTCTCTCTCTCTGTCTCTCTCTCTCAATCTCTCTCTAATGAATAAACACTTACAAAAAAAAGAATCTGTGGTCACTAAATTCTTTTAGCATTTAAATATATGGAAGTATATTTACTTTCCCCTATGAATAAATGATATTTTTTTCTGGATAGAATAGTCTAGAATTACAATAATCTTCCTTCAACACTTTCAAGATTTTATTCCATTGTTCTAATATGTGGCTAGGATCTAATGTCTTCAGGGAAATTGAAATTAATATCTCTTGCTGTTGATAAATTCTGTTGCCAGTTTAACTATTGTTTCTTTGAAAATTATCTCTGTTCTCTTTTAAAGTACAAGGTGACCCTAAAGGGCATGTAGAAAAGCAAAATATTAGCAAAATAGCTAATGCAGTTCTAACGAATAGGAACCAAGTCAGGTTATTTGACTTTTGAGATGTAAAATTCTATCTTAAGAATCATAACAATTTAGACCACTTGACATTTCTGCAAAGATAAATAATTAGGTCATTAGGCAGAATGAAAGTATTTAAGATGATAGTTACATATACGACAATTTAAAATACATTTGGGATAATTTTACAGATGAGTGGGAAAAAACTGACTAGTTTTCCTCCTTCTATTCATTTCATCCATCTTAAAGGAAAAGCCTAGATCCCTGCCTCCTATCGTACACAAAAAATAAATTCTAGATGAACAGGAGAGTTCCTATATGACAAGAAAGCATTGGCAAGTTTATAAAGGAGCATAGCAGAATACTTTAATTACTTTGGGAATTCAAGCCATAAAGGAAAAGATTGCGAGTGTGCCTACATTAAAATTAAAGCATTAATCTTTAGGTATAGCAAAAGACACCAGAAATAAGGAGAAAACATCTCATACACACTAGAAATGAATATTACTTGTGAGTCACAAAGGATTAGGATCCAGACTATATAAAGAATTTCCACAAATCAGTAAAAAACTGATGAATAGCCCAATGAAATATATAGACAATGCACTTAAGGAAGAAAAAGAAAGAATGGTAATAAATACAGGAAACTTGCTCAACTTCACTAATGAGATAACTTAGAAATAAAGCAACGATGATCTAGTCTTTTATACTGATCAGAAAAGTAAAATTTTTTTTGCCTTTATTTTTTTACATTATTTAAATTTTGGCTAGTTAATATACACTCTAAGTGATTCTGAATGGTAAAAATTTTAAAAGTCTGGTAATACCAAGTATTTGCCGGGGTGTAAGGAGTTGGAAACACAAATTCATGGTGGCTTCTAAACGAACACAACCACTCTAAGAAGTAATTTTGTAACATCTGGTTGAGTTGAACATGTTTGCATCCACCAAAAGAGCAATTTTATTTCTAGGTACTTCCTAAGGATATGCTCACATGAGTGAACAAGGAGATATGGGGAAAGGTGAGTGCAAAAACTTTTTATAACAAAAATAGTGGTAAATACTCAAATGCCCACCAGTGGGAAAACTGATAAATACATTGTGGCATGTTTTTATAATGTACTGTCTATGCTTTAATTAAATAAAAAAAAGCTATATAATTACTTTTGAAATTTTAATGAGCATACAAATCACCTGGGGTTCTTGTTAAATCACATATTCTGATTCAGAAGGTCTGGGGCAGAGTCAGAGAGTCTGCATTTCTGATAAGCTCCTGGAAGATGCTGATGCCTCTGTTCTGTTATCTACACCTTGAGGACTGAGGGCTGGATTAATACACATGAGCATGGCTATATCTTAAAAATATGGTAGAGTAAATAAAGTTGCTTTATAAGTGAGTAATAAGTAAGTTATAGTCTACTATCTGGCATTTATGTAGACCAAAAATATCCCCCAAACTAGATATTCAGAACACTGGCCACACCCCTACGACAATGGTGTGCAACAATAGGAAATGACGCTCACTGCTGGTGGGAATGCAAAATGCACAGCCACTCTGAAAGACAGTTTGGCAGTTTCTTACAAAACTCGATATATTCTTACTAGACAGTCCAGCAATTGTGCTCCCTGGCATTTATCCAGAGGAGTTGAAAACTTGTGTCTATTAAAAAAAAAACAAACAACAACCTTGCACTTGGATATTTACAGCTGCTTTATTCTAATTGCTAAAACTTGGAAGCAGCCCAGGTGTCCTTCAGTAGGTGAATAGATACATAAACCATGGCACATCCAGACAATGAGTTCTTATTTAGCACTAAAAATAAATGAGCTATCAAGCTGTGAAAAGATATTCAGAAGTGTTAAATGTATGATACTCAATGAAAGAAGCCAATCTGAAAAGGCTATCATACTACATGACTCCAACTATGTGACATTATGGAAAGGGTAAAACTGTGAAAATAGGAAAAAAAGAAAAAAAACAACAGTTGCCAGGGGTTACTGGCATGGAGGGATGAATAGATGAAAACACAGATGAATCTTAGTGCAGTGAAAATACTCTGTATGCTATTATAACGATGGATACGTGTTATTATACGTTTATCTAAACCCCAAAATTGTACAACACCAAGAGTGAACTCTAATGCAAAGTATAGACTTTGGGTGATTATAATGTGTCAAATATAGGTTCATCAGTTATAAATTGTATCAAATGTACCAATCTGGAGGAGGATATTGATAAAGGAGTCTATGCATATGTGAGGACAGGGGTATATGGGAACTGTCTGTGCCTTCCTCTCAATTTTGCTGTAAACCTACAACTGCCCTACAAACTTAAAGGCTTATTTTTTTTTCAAGAACTAACTATATTATTTTTTAAGTACATATTCATAGAGAAATTATAAAAAATTGGACTACATATAGACTAACCGTGTATTTGCCACCTTGAAGAAGTGAGGAAGTTAAATGATATGAAAGAGGGCGACCCAGGGGGCTTTAGTTTAATTAATAATGACTTATTCTTCATTTCTCGTTAAAGAAACAACCATATGTGCAAAAGAATTGTACGTGGATGTTCATTAAAGCAATTTAATATCCATCAATAAGTATATGGATAAATGAGCTGTGGTATATCCACATGATAGACTGCTATTAGCAATAAAAGAAAAAACTTTGATATGAAGTCTTTATGGAGTCTAAAAAAATCATTATTCTGAGTGAAAGAAGCCAGATTTATCTCTCTCAAAAATGTAAACAAGATACAATTTCATTTATATGCAAATTAAAAAATACAAACTAATCTATATTGATCTCCTAATTAGACTGTATTAATCCATCTATGCTGATTGGTTATTTGGGGATGAATTTTAAAAAGGGCATTGGGGAATGATGGTAATATATGTTACCTTGGTTGTGATTATTTCACAGATGTCTACATATGTTAACATTGACCAAATTGTACACTTTTAAATTTAAAATTAATTATTCCTGATTTCTTAAATAACATTTAAAAAATTGTTCTGAAGCCACTGTTGGGCATTTTAACTTCTGTTTATGTGTAAATGGTGATAATATTAGTATTCTTTGCATTTTCTGAATTATTCCTATTAAGGTAACATATTGCCTTCTGTAGTGGATTTTGTGTTGCACAGAAAATGGAAAAGTTGCTCATTTTGTCATAGGAGAGTATGTCACTTTTGATAAAAAGGGTGAAGAGAAATGAAAAGTTGAGGAGGGGTTGATGATGGAAATAATTTGCAATGCTATGAATCCTCTGTCTGAGTCCCCATCCCCAACCTCAGCTTGCTTTTTCTGACCTGACCTGAGAACATCAAGATGTGATGAAGATATTTTAGTTGATTTTACAAAATACAGAATTGAGGTGGGCTTGCCCAAAGAGGGCCATAATGTCTTATAAGAAAATCTAATTCCGGAGAGGCCAAAATTAATTCCACTGCTTATGAACATGGACAACATGGACAAACACTTCCTTTCCACTATTTCTCATTTTGCAGTGGAGGATCAGAGAAATGATTAATTCGAAGACATAAAGACAAAAAGCTATAGATATTTTACACAAATAGCATAATACTTGCAATGCAGAAACATGGCCAAATACCATTTGACAAATATACTAGGACACAACCGGCAGATTGAAACCTCTATTAAGTATCAGCAGCATTTGGTTTATGATTATTATTATTATTTCAGGTCATCCATGATATATAATAATGAACCCCTCAGTAAATGCCATGTCATTTCCAGGAGATCAAGGGTCACTTTCCCAGTCAAAATCAGAAGAGCAACTTGCCTGTCTGCCAATGAGTTTAAGACTTAAGAAACAGTCTTTGAAGATGATCCCTTTCAAACACAAGTCAATTACTTGGGTATTTCAAGAGCTCTCATATTTAGAACATTAGTAATAGAAGTATTTCTTATGTAGATTTGATTACCCAGAGGATTTCTTTCAGCGTAAGTACGTGTTAACATATATTGAATACCGTCGCTGTTTGCCAAAGTGGTTTGTGTGCCTAATGTGTTTCTGGTAAGGTACATATTTTTACGAAAAGGTTTAATTTTGACAGTGTTTCAAGTTTCTGAGAACGTGGTTCAGAAAGTCCCTCTTGGGGTGAGTTATACAATTTTTGAAGTCAATTTTGACACTGAGATCAGCCTGGAAGAACCATGAAAAAACATTTTCAGTTCTAAGAAGTTGGACTTTCAGGGGTATTATGGGAAGGTACTAGTAAAATGGTTGGGTGCTTAGTAGCTGGGAGTAAACTTTGGATATTGCCAGCCATGCAGGGGAATGGGAACTCGACACACTTTGGAAGATCCAGAATATCTGGACACCTGTGGAGGATGTTGGTTTGGTCTGCAGATTGATGGTGTCAACAGTATGACACCAGCCCTTGATTGCTTCTTTGTCCGTTGACTTTCTTTAGAGGATGAAGTTGGATGTAGGGAAGGCACTGTTTGAGTTGTTCTATAATCTTACGCAACCAATTTTTATACAATTGTATGGATCGTATCGCATATCATGAGACATAGACCTTGAACTTTGGGGAAGATGAACAAAGAAAAGTGAAAAGTAAAAATATTGGTTATAGATATTTAAACTTCATTTATCAATTATAATTCAGGTTTTATATCCTCGGGTACCATTTTGCTGGTTAATCTGTAGATAACTGAAGACCTTGTATGATAAAAGTCACATGAGATTCAGAGTCTGTCCAGTCTCAGTCTGAATTTCATCTGAAAACATTCTAAGTAGTCTTCCACACAGTTTGGGGCTGACATTAGATTTGTGTGATTCTGTCTAAAGCTATCAGAAAGAAATGATTAATGGTGTGGGTTACAACCGTTTCATTTCCTAGAAATTGAACAAAATTAGTAACATCTGAGCAAAGAAAATGGAAGGTAATGACTTGCATTGTAGTAAACTATTTCTCTAATTGTGAACTATTTAATTAGCTAGAACCAACGTTTGTTTACTATATTCACAGACAGTGCTCCTGTGTGGAAAAAATGTATCCACCACGGCACTGTCTCAGGGACTTCACGATGTGCCATCTGTCACCACCTCGCCTGGGAAAGGTTTACAGTCTGGTTGCAACAGTGGTGCCCAAGGATGAAGAGCTGTATCTCTGGCGGGAGCCTGAGAGTTTTTGGTAGGGAGCAAATGCTTAGCAGAACCAAACGGTCTCTGTGCTACGTGCACATTGTGGTTGACTCAGGACCTGAAATGGTCGAATGAGAGCTCCAGAGCCCACAAGTGACATCCGAGGCATCCCTTGTTTCGAACTCCCACGAGCATCTTGTAACTTATTTGGAGGTTTCATTTATTATAGTTACATCACCTATAATCTTGTGTCAGAGCCTTAGCATGCATTTTTTGTTCTATCCATCTATTTCCTAGCTATTGATCAATAGAGATAGAACAAAAATCAATAGGTAGGTAATAGATCGATAAGTAAATCCATTGATGGGTATCGACCTCAATGTCCAGATGCTACTACCAAAAATTCGATACTACCAAAAATTCAAAACCAGTAACCTTAACTTCTGTTTATTCTGGAAGGTGCCAGACAAAGAATTTCAACTGACGTGTGTCTGCCTCAGATCTCAAAATGGAAAGGAAAGTAATTAGGATGGTTCTTCCACTTCTCCATCTACTGCCATCTCTCCTGTGGCATCATCCTTATTTCTAATAATGTTCTGGCTTAGGAGGGAGAAGAAAAACTGAGAAGGAGAACATGAAAATGCATTTTCTGAACTGTCTTAGAAGTGGAATTTGTTAGGATATTTCTGTGAAATCAACTCAATGTCTGAAAATGAGGTCAGGATTAAAAAAACCAACTTTCATTGTAAAGATCTTTGATTCTGTTCCCTGGAAACAGATAAAATTTAACAGAATCCATTTTAATAAAATATCTATATTAGAGTTCTTCAGTTATTGGTATTTATTTTTTATTAAAATTGTAAGAACTTGCATATAAAAAAACAGACAGGAAGCTAACAGAATTTTTTTAATTAACATTTTTGGATGTTTGAGAGCATCACGTAGTTAAGTACAAACGATTATCCTAAAAGTTATTTAAATACAGAATTACTTGAGTTGTACAGGCAATTTAAAAGATGTTAAATCCTGGAAATTTCGTTTTATAGCAAACACCATAGAAAGGCATTTATTTAAGGTGCAGGCCATTGTTGGCAACATGAGTTCATGCTTTGACTGATAAGTGCTGAGTCGTCTGCTTCCAGAATACACTTATTCTCCAGGCGGCAAAGAACAGGCAGGTCTGAAGGAAAGAAGTTGGGCATAAATACCTGTTTATCCTGTTTTTAGCACGGTGAGTGTTTCCATCTAATCAGGCCAGCCCCTTGTTTCCCAGCCTCGAATACCCTTGGGCCTCTGTGCCCACATTCTTTGTTATGCATTTGTGATCCGTACGCGTAGAAATTAAGTGTACCTTCTAGGTCACTCCATGCTGCTAAAGTGCTCTATTACCACTAACTTATTTACTTCTTCAGGTGGTTGGTTGTTGGCATTTTAAAGGCAAGTGGGCCCCACTGTGGAGAGACAAGTTTTCTGAGCCATGCAATAAGAGCTAACGTTTATTTAGCACTCTACGAGTCACAAAGATTTCTCATACGCGTGATCAGATTTGACATTCACCAGAACTCTTCAACGTAGACCTGATTACTCCTCATTTCACATTAGCCCTGTGCTTAGAGCTTCATGTTGG
Source organism: Panthera leo (assembly GCF_018350215.1). NCBI lineage: Eukaryota > Metazoa > Chordata > Mammalia > Carnivora > Felidae > Panthera > Panthera leo. The sequence goes on along the minus strand of NC_056683.1, from coordinate 137,797,998 downwards.
TTTCAGTTTTCTACAATGTTATAACAAATTACCACAAATTTAGTGTCTTAAAACGGCACAAGTAAGTTATCTGACAGTTGTAGAGATCAGAAGTCTTGAAATCAAGGTATTGGCAGGGCTGAGTTCCTTCTGGAAGCTCTAATGGAGAGTCCATTTCCTGGCCTTGTCCGTTTTCCAAAGGCACTCCTGGCCCTTACTAGATTCAAGGTCCCTTTAGAACCTCTAGTCTCTCCCTCTCTGCTTCAGTTGTCATATTGCTTTTCTCTCTCTGATTCTTTTGCTTGCCCCTTTGTGATTACATTGGTTCCAACCCAATAAACTGAGATAATCTCCCCATCTCCAGATTCTTATTTTAATCATATCAGCAGAGTCCCATTTTCTGAGCAACGTAATATATTCACAGGTTCTGAGGATTAGGATGTGGGCACCCTGAGGGGGGCTGGGCAGTTGGCATTATTCAACTTGTCACTCCTATATTATCTCACTTACTCTCACGCCAACACAATGGAGTTGAGATGATTTTCTCTGTTGTATAATCAGGGAAGCTGACTCAAGATGATTGAATAAATTAGTGAAGTTGTAGTAAGTGGTAGACCAGCCATCACACTCTAGTCTATCTACCAAACTTATGCTTTTTCTTACGTAATAATTTCTTAATCTTGTGTTCTTAGAGATTGTCTTCCAGGTGATAATATCACATGTTTCAGGCAGAAAAGTTTCTCTGTGAAACAATTCAGAATGAAAACTTCATGTTGTAGCCCTATCAAGATGTTCATAGTGTGCATAGGTTTTGTAATCTTAAGACAACAGTCTCCCCCATTAAACCTTCTTTAACCCAGTATTCCCCACATTATCTGTGAAAGAACTATTTGTTATATTATTTGGGTTTTTAATGTTTTTGAGGGAGGCAGGGATCATACCTAAAAACCCATCCCTATACAGAAACAGTTTAGTTTTTTTATATATATTTTTAATGTTTTATTTATTTTCGAGAGAGAAAGCGACAAAGTACAAGCAGGGGAGGGGCAGAGAGAAAGGGAGACAGAATCTGAACAAGGCTCCAGGCTCTGAGCTTTCAGCACAGAGCCCGACCCGGGTCTCAAACTCGTGAACCTGCGAGTCCATGACCTGAGCCGAAGTTGGACACTTAACTGGCCAAGCCACACAGCCGCCCCAGAAACAGTTTAATTTTGATAAACATTAGGCAGATTCTGCATTCCCACATATAAGATGTGTATAATTTTAAAAGTAACATTACTTAAGTTCTTGTAATAATTAAGTTGTGGGCCAGAACCTCAAAGCCAGGTTTTCTGAACATAAATAAAATACAGTAAAACATTGGATTGTGAGTAACTTGTTCTGTGACTGTTCTGCAAGATGAGCAAACGTTTCTAATAAATTTTTACTTGATAAATGAACAAGAATACGAGTAGTATGTGATGCCGAACATCACATGATCACAGCTGAGCCAATGGTTCTTCTCTCTCTCTGTCTCTGTGAGATTGTGGGTGATTGTCTCCTATTCTGGGATGCTGGGTCTCAAGCTGAGGTGTTTGGCAGAAATCAGTGAATTTTTCAGAACATTAGAAGATGCCCATAACTGCCACTAGTATATTTTTGTCACTTCGAAGCGCCTGTGGACAGTCCTTTGCTTTTCCATACCAGAGTAAGCTTAGGAATGCTTTGCTTCATTCCAGGTCAGGCTGCCTGCAGATATAGACTCTTTCTTCTGCTGCCTTGTTGCCAGTTACATTAAATACAGTATATGATGGGAATGTATTAATACTGCACTGTAGTCAACATCCATGTGAGCGAATACAATGGCCCCGTGCAGAAAAAGGTTAAAAAGAAAGTTGGTAAGAACATGATTAAGGTAGAAGTTAGGAAGGAAATCATAGAGAAGTACAAACAGGGTATGACTGTGGCTGAAATTGCAAGATTTTATAAGAAGTCTACATCTGCATCACGTCTGCAGAGGAGGAGGAGAAAAAGGGGGAGGAATTCCTCACTTAAAAAAATATTTATTTTTGAGAGAGAGAGAGAGACAGCGGGGGAGGGACAGAGAAAGAGGGAGACACAGAATCTGAAGCAGGCTCCAGTCTCCGAGTCTGATGTGGCTCTTGAACCCATGAACCTTTGAGATCATGACCTGAGTCCAAGTCTGATGCTTAACTGACTGAGCCACCCAGGCACCCCTAGGAATCCCTCACTTTAAATGAAATTAGGGAGATGTGTAAAATGTGAGAAATAGTGCAAAATTTTGTAGAAAAGCACCACCTGAATAAGGCTGTAGCAGTGCCAGTGATGAATCTTTTCAATGACAATGCTATGTCACATTCTGTGAAATCTTCAAAAGGAGGCAAAAGCAAGTGTCATTGGATAGGCTCCTTGGTAAAGCTGCACGAAAAGAAAAAGCCAATAGATAGTAGTGATTCTGCTAGTGATTGTGAAAGTCGTCCTACACAATAACCCTCCTCTCTCTTGTCTCCCTCACACCAGCCAGGAAGGTTTTCAGAGGTAAGTGTGGGTTCATTTGTTTTTTTTTAATTTATATTTTGTATTTTCTTTATTATTTTCTATTCTACAACAGTATTGTGATCATTTTTATATGAATATTTTTGAGTTGTGGAACAAATCATCTGAGTTTCCATTAATTCCTGTAGGGAAACTTGCTTTGATATACCAGGGCTTTGGATTACAAGCATGTTTCCAGAATGAATTACGCTTGCACACCAAGGTTTTACTGTATTCTTTCTATGACATTACTGTTGTAAAGACCCATAAACGTTAAAACACACACACACACACACACACGCACACACACACACACAGAGACACATCTTAAAGATTTTTTTTAATAAAATGCACATTGCAGGTATCTTTTCTTGAGTCAATAACAACTAATTAATGACAGCTAGGGAAGAAAATATTAGAATTAGGCTTAAATATACACTTATTTATCTGAAAGTAATTGTTTTCTATTCAGCATTTTAAGCAGATTGTCTAAGCTTTTTGAGTCTGCTTTCACACCTGTGAAATAGAAGTATTTACAAACCACATAGAATTTAGACGTTAAATTCTGTGCCTGATGCGTGTGCCTTTGAGTCTAGAACTTGGAGTTCCAAACATAAAATGTAAAAGCCAGTTTCCATAGTTTGTTTCTCCTTGTAAAATAACTTTGGAGCAAATAACTTTAAAATACTAAACTTCCTTCCATGGGTACCTAATGGAAAATCCTTGATTTGTTAGAAAAATTCTTACATTGTCACACAGACACGGCAGCCCTTTTCATGGGTTATCATCAAATAAATAAGAAAAACTCCAGAGTTTTCTTGCTTTTTCAACTTGTTGATTTCATGAATGTAATTTTCTTCATTTTCTAAGGAGCAGGCTGTAGTTGAGATGGTTGCTTCTGAGTTGTGAAGTTGATATAAATAATTCTTTATTTTATTTCATTATTTTGATCAGTAATTAATTAAATGTTCACTTAGCAAAGAATTTGGCATTGCAGTCATTTCATCTGAGCTGGTTGAGTCGTGAATCTGATGAGAATAATTTCTTGTTTAATTTCATCGTATGATCAATAATTCAATCTTCACTAAATAAACAAGTTAGGAAAACTCTGTGCTCAAATTGTGTATTGACCATGCTCATCAGAAGTTTCTTTACTTTCATTGATTCCAGTTTTTAAAATTTAAGCCAACTGTCTCTTTGAAGATTTTCTGTTTTCAATTCCAGCTCTTTTTGTTTCCTTAGTTCCACTCTTGTATTTTTCTTTCTATAACTTTATCAAATTATAATCACTCTCGATGATCTAAAGGACTAAAAAAAAAAACAGTCAAGGGATATAAAACTTAAATATGTGTTCATCAAATATGCAAGTAAAATGATTGTAATATTAAAATTCTTTTAATAAGTTATTTTCTTCTCAAATATTAAAAATTACTTATTAGAGGGGCGCCTGGATGGCTCAGTTGGTTAAGCGTCCGACTTCAGCTCAGGTCATGATCTCGCTGTTCATGAGTTCCAGCCCCGTGTCAGGCTCTGTGCTGACAACTCAGAGCCTGGAGCCTGCTTCGGATTCTGTGTCTCCCTCTCTTTCTGCTCCTCCCTTGCTCGCGCTCTGTCTCTCTCTCAGAAATAAACATTAAAACAAATATAAAAAAATTACCTATTAGAATTTGAGTACCAAATAAAGCCGAATTTTTCTATTCACCTGAAAGCGTAAGTATTCTGTATCCCTACAAAATAAAAATAGTTATCAGTCCAGTATTCACAATCCATCTGGTTGCTAATGTAAGGAAAAGTATCATTATTTGTTTCATTCATGTTACATTGGAACACACACACACACACACACACACACACACACACACACACACATACCTCCCAAAATATAATATCAATGTGGCTGTTTAATTTTGCAAAATATTCCTTTGCTGTCATATTCAAATGCTTTAGTAGGGTGCTGATTAGTTAATACCTCTGCAATTACAAATTAGCATAGAAATAGACAAGAAAATAGATACTTTGCATTAATTGGAAACAATACGTTGTAATGTAAGCATCTTTTGCGGTCACAACCTCTAAGAGGTAGAGTTTGATCAGGAAAGTAATTTGCCTTGTCTCTTTCCTAAGTGATCAAAATCTCACGCAGTCAGGCAGTGTCTGTTGGCAAGGTTGGCACAATGAGCCTAAAACCTTTCATGATATTTGAATAGTTGCCTTTTGTTTTGAGGACACGTGAGAGGAGTGGTAGAGAAGGGCTGTGGTGGCCTGAACAGTGTGTGCAGTTTTCTTGCTCCTCAAGGACAATCAGTGTTGATTGTTTTTTTTTTTTCCATTTGAGAATTCAGCAAACACTAATTTTCATTTCTTTAAATGAATGTTTAATAGCAGAGTTAGTTGTACAAAACATGGAGTTTAGAAAAACAGAATTTTTGGAAAGTTTACATTCTAATGGGGGCAAAAGACAAATGTACAGAAAGTAATTAGGAGGTGGATAAAAAGTCTTATGGAGGTAATAAGTCCCAGTGATAAAGGATGACAGAAAAAGGAGAGATTTGGGGTTTAATCACAAGGGTAATTTGCTCCTAAAGATGAATTATTAAATTATGACACCAGATCCACTTTATCCTCTGCTCTTTATCCTCTTTTCCTTCCATTTGCTTGTAGCATTTGATTTATTTTCTCGAACAATGAAAAATTCCAGAAAATGTACCTAGTACCTAGTGCATGCTTCATGTACTTAGCAAAGAGATTCGAAGTCAATTAAGTAAAACTCTAAGCCTGAAAAATATTCTTTTGCCATCTTTCTTTCATTTTTAAATAAGTTTATTAAAACTAAGGAACTGACATATAAACCTTAACCAATTCAATCTAGAAAGCCCTTCATTTATAAACAACAGCATATAGAGCAATGACCATAAATGTTAACACTTTAGACATCTTTTTATTTATAAAAAAGGTTGCATTACAGAGAGCCTGAGTGGCTCAGTCAGTTGAGTGACCAACTCTTGATTTCTGCTTGGGTCATGATCTCATGGATTGTGGGTTTGAGCCCAGCGTCAGGCTCTGAGCTGGCTGCATGGAGCCTATTTGGGGTTCTCTCTCTCCCTCTGTCTTTGTCCCTCCCCCGTTCACTCTCTCTTTCAAAATAAATAAATAAACGTTAAAAAAGAGTTGCATTAGTTATAATTTTACACCAATAATAATTACCAATTATTATTATTATTTCTACTATGTACTGGTGTCAAAGAAAATTTACATTGGACAAGTTAAATAGGCAAGGAACACTTTATTCAAGACTATTGCAATTCAAGGGATTGAACCCAACTCTGCTGGAGTGAGCTAGTGTGAAAGTGCTGGAAAATGTAGGAAGGTAATTTGGTCAGTGGGTTAGGCCATCTGTGTTAGCTAATCGTTGCTTTTGAAGTTAAGCTCTTGCCCTCCCATGGAGACTGAGAGATAAGGGTACTATCTTCTTTAATAACTACGTTTCCAAGAATGATTCCCAGGTCCTTGAAAAGAATATTCCTGGGTTGTAAAACTGCCAAGGAGTTGGGAAAAGATTTACTACATCTCAAGAGGGCAGGGGAAAAACTTACAACAGAAAGTTGTGTGAAGTAAATGCTGTAAGGAGAGGGAAGTCAGGAGCTAGAGTCAGGAAGAATGTGTTTACAGTTTAGTCAAGCTGAGGGGAGTGCTGAGACAGTCTTGGCCACTAAGCATTGAGTTCGTATCTGGTATCTTATTTGATCGTCATAAAAAATGTATGTTTTTCAATTGCATATTTTCTATTAATGCGTATTTTCTACTAATCTTTGCTTTAAGGTTAAGAAGCCAAGGCACCATAAACAAATTGCCTAAGACCAAAGAGCTTTTAAATGGCAGAAATGATAGAAGAACCTGGGTTGTCAGACAGGGTGTGTGATTTCCCGCTGTATAATATGACTTTAGAACGTGAAAGTTTACCGAGTACATTTTTCAAATCGAATCTCACAGTGACCCTGTGAGATTGTTACTTGTTTACGTAAAGGGGACCTCAGACTCACAAAGGGTGATGATCAAAATGAAACATGATGATAAGTGGATGTTGGATCTTATCACTGTGCCAAAGCTGCTTTATCCAAGTGTTCACTGCAGTAAATACTTTTGACTTCTCAGAGAGTAACTGGCCTCCAAAAACAATGGCTACAGTTGATGCCTTGCAAAAAAGTATTGTGTGTTTTTTCTTGATAAGAAAAAGACTAGAGGTAGTATTTTTTTTTTAATTTTAAAGAATTATTGCAAGCTTATAAAAATTTACAGAATATAACAAAACTGATTATCCATGTACACGGCATCCAGTCTCATTAACTCTTGTTATTTTGACATATTTACTTTAGCTTTTGTTTTTTCCCCCCTTATTTTTTTAAGAAATAATGTGTGAACTAGGAAGTCACTGTAATTCTGAACATGAAGATTTCTGTCTTAATCCACTCATGAGAAATTTCACAATTAATTTGCAATTTTGAAGTTCCAATTAATTCAAGGAAATTGGAAGTCTGTGCAGGTCTCAATCCCTACTACCCACATATCTGAGGACACCTCATTTCTTTTTCTTGGACAGGCATAAAAACCTGCATCGTCACTTACTAAGACCAACATCATCATGATCCTGCTATTGCAATTGGGTTGGTTGTTTTTTGTTTAAATTTTTTAATGTTTATTTATTTTGAGAGATAGAGTGCAAGCAGGGGTGGGGGCAGAGAGAGAGAGGGAGCGAGAGAGTCGCAAGCAGGCTCCACACTGTTAGCTCCCACATGGGCTCAAACCCACAAACCTTGAGATCATGACCTGAGACGAAGCCAAGAGTTGGATGCTTAACTGAGCCACCCAGGCATCCCGGAATTGTGTTTTGCTTACTGGTTTGCTGTGGAAGCTTTCAGTTCTATCTACACTTTGTCCCTGGAAGTATTCCTAATTTTCTTGCAACTCGGTTATGAATGCAAAAGTTTATATGTATGACTTAAATATAATATAATATATATATGTATATATATATATATATATATAATTTAAATATATATTTAGAACTTTTAGCTGGAATGTGTATCATTAAACAAACATTAAAGCACTCGGATTATATGCACTCTTTTTTTTTCAGTGTTTATTTATTTTTGAAATAGAGAGAGAGAGAGAGAGAGAGAGAGAGAGAGAGTATGAGCAGGGAAGGGGCAGAGAGAGAAGAAGACAGACTCTGAAGCAGGCTCCAGGCTCTGAACTGACAGTTCACACAGCACAGAGCCCGATGCGGGCTTGAACTCACTAACAGTGAAATCATGATCTGAGTTGAAGTCAGATGCTCAACAGAGTAAGCCACTGAACCATCCCTATATGCAATCATATATACAAATATTTAGACCTAGTTAAAAGCTTCAGGTTAAAAAGTGTTGAATGTGTATTATTATGTTTTATTATTATTATTTGTATTGTTTTATTTTTATTATTTATTATTACAAAATGCTTTTTATCTGCATTTTATCTACAGAATGTTTAATGCAATTAAGTCATGCCATAAAAAATAAATACAGTGCATTCTTTTTGATCACCGAGTAGTATTCTATTATACATGTAGATGGAACTAGAGTGTATTATGCTAAGCAAAATAAGTTAGAGAAAGACAAATATCATATGATTTCACTCATTTATGTTTATGAATTCACTCATGGGATTTAAGAAACACAATAGATTAACTTAGGGAAGGGAAGGGAAAATAAGATAAAAACAGGGAGTTAAACCATAAGAGACTCTTAAATACGAGAGTCTGGGGGGGGGGTAGGTAGGTGGGAGGATGGGCTAGATGGGCGAAGGGCACTTTTTGGGATGAGCACTGGGTGTTGTATGTAAGTGACGAATCACTGGTTCTACTCCTGAAACCAATACTACACTGTATGTTAACTAACTTGAATTTAAATAAATAAATAAATAAATAAATAAATAAATAAATAAATAAATAAATAAGCAAACAAAAAAAAAATAAATAAAATGTTTGGTAGAAGTAAAAAATAAAATAAAATAAATACACTCTTGGTTTCTCATCTGAGTGTTGTTACAGTATGTGTGCTAACCTAAACGCTTCCTCGCATGGACTTGCATTTTATGGAGCTATACGGAAATGCAGAACCACTTGCAGAAATGAAGAAAGTCTGATAGATGGTATAGAGACTGTATACAAGTTACATATTATAGTTGATCCTATGTTCTTTGCTCGAGTGTAGTGTGGTTGGGATGGAAATGAAAGGCAGGTTTCATCAGGCTATGTGAACAAGGCTTATTAAAAAAGCCCCCTCTTTGTTCACAAGTCACTTTCCAGAAAAATGTCACAGAATTTCCATTCGTCAAATTAAATATATTTTTTTAAATCTCTGAATCAATTGATGTAATTGGATCAATAGCTAATGAATGAGGGTTTGGTTTGGAGCTATAAATATTATTTCAACTTAGATTCTGTTCATCCATAATTTTTCCTAATTCCTTTTTCTCTAATTTCATTATATTGGAAGTTTTCCATGTTACTAAGAAACACAGGATCCAGTCTAATGGATTTTCCTATTATCATTTTACTTTAACCCAATCAATAAATCTCACATATATTTGAATATTTGAAAAGGGTTTTTAAACAATTAAAATGTTTTAAAAACACAAAATGACTAAAATGTTGATTTAACAATAAATGTTTTCCCAGACCTTTTAAAATTATTTTAAAGGTTACACATATTCACCATAAATAATACAACAAAGATACACATGATAAAAGAAAAAAAAAATCCCAAGTCACATTGTCTAGAGGTAACATTTTAAGTGCTCTTTACTGTAAAAGCTCTGCTTTCTCCGAGAGTGTGTGCATACACATTCCTCTCTCCACCTCACATACATTCACAAATGCACACACACACACACACACACACACACACACGGAATTTTAATCATTTTTAAATAAAGCACTTCATGCATAGACATGGAGATGTAAATAATTTGTTAATATATAAAATATATAAAGATATAAGAAGAAGAATAAAATATTCACTTGTGGATCTGCCACCTCATTGAAAACAAAAACAAAAACCTTACTAACATTGGTGAAATCCCCTGTATGGACCTTCCCAGTCTGTTTTCTGTCTGTTACTCCACGGGTAAAAACCATTATGAATTTGTGGTCATTATATCCTTGGCACATTCTTAAGCAGTATACTGTCTAGTACATGTAGCTGAAGTTCATTCATTTCTCATGCACTCACATTCTGTTCCACAATTTATTTATCGATTCTTCTTGTTTCCTTGCTGGCTTTCTTTGAGGGACAGTGAATTTTTTCTTAGCTTGCCCTTTCAGTAACTCGGTGGCTCTGTCTAGAATCTGGATTCATATAGATTCTCTGGCTCAGTTGCTTACACTGCACAAACTCAAGGCCTGATGAGCATTTCTTCATCTGCTTATGAGCAGGTGGGGCTCTACCTCTTTGGTCAAGGTCTTACCCCAGGTATGCCCTACTGTCTCCATCCTGCTGATGAACAGAGTACGGTCAGACAGGCTTCAGATTGGCACAGCACTGAGGGGCCCCATTCACAAGCAGTGCCCACCACTCATATTAAACAGTTCTCTGTTTTGGTCCTTGTCATTCTTGTCACTTCAACAGTGCAGTTGAAATGCCATTGAGTGTTTATCCAGTTAAAAAGCAGCTCATAGCAAGAATTGTGAGAATGTCTAATCCACGTTGTGGTCTGAAGTAATGTCATTCTTGTTCATGTGCCTTTTCAACTCACAAATTTTGTGAACATCTTTGTGTGACATAAATCTGCTTCTACTATATTATATTCAATTGTATGGAAGTACATTGTACAGATATACTCTATTTAATGTCACATGATCTAATCACATTTATAGAATTTCTGAAATATGCTTATAGTCATAACTTCACACATATTCATAATTACTTAGGATAAATTGCCAGATTACTTCATGGAAACTTTTTTATTTTTAGATTCCACATATAAGTGAGATAGTATAGTATTTGTCTTACTATGTTTGACTTATTTCACTTAGCATAATGCCTTCATTGTCACAAATGGCAAGATTTCATTCTTTTTATGGTTGAACAGTATTCCATTGTATATATGTACCATGATTTCTTTATCCATTCAATCAATTGATGGACTGCTTAGATTGTTTCGATGTCTTGGCTATTGCAAATAACACTGCAGTGAACATAGGAGTGCTGATATCCATACAAATTAATGTTTTCATTTCCTTTGGAAATATCCAAGAAGTGGAATGGCTGGATTGCTTGGTAATTCCACTTTTAATTTTTTGAGGATTCTCCACACTGGTTTCCATAGTTGCTGCACCAGTTTAGAATCCCACTACAGTGTGGTGGTGTTCCCTTTTCTCCGCATCTTCACCAACATTTATTATTGTCTTTTTAATGATGGCCATTCTAATAGGCATGAGGTGATACCTCATTGTGGTTTTAATTTGCATTTCCCCGATGATTAGTGGTGTTGAGCATCTTTTCATGTACTCATTGGCCTTTCCTATAACAGAAATTTCTGTTCAGGTCCTTTGCCCATTTTTTAATTGAATTATTCGTATTTGTTTGTTTTCTGTTTTTTTTTTAGTATTAAAAAACTATTTTTACTATTTTTTTACTATTAAGTAGTATTAGTTCTTGTATTTGGAATTAGACTTTTAGCAAATATATGGTTTGAAAATATTTTTTTTTCTATTCTGTAGCTTGTCTTTTGACTTTATTGATAGTTTATTTTGTTGTGCAGAAACTTTTAGTTCGATGTAATCCCACTTGTTTATTTCTGATTTTGTTGCCTGTGCTTTTAGGTGTAATATCCAAAAAATCATTATCAAGACTCATGTCAAGAAGCTTTGTCCCTATGTTTTCTGGTTTCAAGTGTTACATTTAGGTCTTTAATGTATTTCAAGTTAATTTTTGTGAGTGCTATAGATATGGACACAGTTTCATTCCTTTACGTGTGCATATCCAACTATCCCAGCATCATTTATTGAAGACAGTATCTTTGCTCCTTTGGGTATTCCTAGCACATTTGTCAAATGTTAGTTGACCATATACACTTGGGTTAATTTTGGGGCTCTCAATTCTGTTCCATTGGTCTACTTGTCTGTTTTTATGCCACTATCTTACTGTTTGGTAACTTTAGCTTAATAACATAGTTTTATATCAGAAAATGTGATGCCTCCTGAGTTGTTCTTAGAATTTCCTTGACTGGAATTTTCTTTGGGGGTCTTTTGAGGTTGCATATAAATTTTAGGAGTGTTTTTCTACTTCTGTAAAAAATACCATTGGAATCTTGATGGGGATTGCATTGCATCTAGGGTTGGCTTTTGGTAGTGTTAACATTCTGACAATATTAATTCTTTCAATCTGTGAACACAGAATGTATCTTATTATTATTTATATCTTCTTTGATTTCTTTCACCAATGTCTTGTAGTTTTCAGAGTAGAGATCTTTAATCTCCTTAGTTAAATTTACTTCTATGTATTTTATTGGTTTTGATGCTATTGTGAATGGGATTTATATCCTTATTTCTTTTTCAGAAATTTTTTTGTTAGTGTATAGGAGTGCTATTTTTAAATGTTATTTACTTTATCTTTTTTTTTTTAATTTTTGATAGAGAGAGAGGGAGAAGACAAGCTGGGGAGGGGGCAGAGGGAGACCGAGAGAGAGAGAGAGAGAGAGAGAGAGAGAGTGTGCGTTAAGCAGGTTCTATGCTCAGTGCAGAGTCTGATGCAGGCCTCAATTCCATGACCTTGAGATCCTGACCTAAGCTGAAATCATGAGTCAGACGCTCCACTGACTGAGCAACCCAAGAGCCCCACAAATGCTACTATTTTTATATGTTAACTTTGTAGCTTGCAATATTACTGAACTCATTGATTACATCTAACAGTGTTTTGATTCAGTCTTCAAAATTTTCTCTATATAAAATTATGTCATTTTCACATATAGACAATTTCATTTCTTTTTTTCCCCAATTCTGATATCTTTTATTTCTTTTTCTTGCTTACTAGCTGTGGCTAGGTTTTTTGGCACTTTGTTGAATAGGATTGGTCAGTGGGGGCACTCTTGTCATGTTCCTGATCTTTGAAGAGAAGCTTTCAGAGTTATAATATTAAACTAATTAAACATTAAAATGAAATTTAAACATTTTAAAACTCTGACCAAGTTATTTTTGAGTAATTTTTTTCCTATCACCCACTTTTAACAGAGTCAATCTTTCCCATCATTATTAATAATATATCATACTAATGCTCAAAGAATATTTTATTGTACATGCAACTTATATTTCCTTGGTTCCAGTAGAATTCAGTTCTTAAATTTACTTTATTCATTTATATTTTATTCTTATTGAATTCTTTGACAAAAGTTTTCTTATTGGACTCATTATTTTTCTTTGAAAAGTATTTCTTGTATATAAAGTATATTGTAATTATCACTTCCTATCTCATCGATTTGCATCTTGCCACATTTATGTTGATTTTGACTCTACAGAAATTTAAATACTTTCTGGTCATTTTTATTAAATTTTGCATTATGTGATTTACCTAGAAAGGTCCTAGGTATAAGATGCTGGGTTGAGTTAGATGAGAAGCAGAGTAATTTCTTCCTTATGTCAAGATTTTCATGCAATGAATTTATACTTTGCCTATTGTTATTATTTTTTTTAATATATGAAATTTATTGTCAAATTGGTTTCCATACAACACCCAGTGCTCATCCCAAAAGGTGCCCTCCTCAATACCCATCACCCACCCTCCCCTCCCTCCCACCCCCCATCAGCCTTCAGTTTGTTCTCAGTTTTTAAGAGTCTCTTATGCTTTGGTTCTCTCCTACGCTAACCTCTTTTTTTTTTCTTCCCCTCCCCCATGGGTCCTGTTAAGTTTCTCATGATCCACATAAGAGTGAACACATATGGTATCTGTCTTTCTCTGTATGGCTTATTACACTTAGCATCACACTCTCCAGTTCCATCCACGTTGCTACAAAGGGCCATATTTCATTCTTTCTCATTGCCATCTAGTACTCCATTGTGTATATAAACCACAATTTCTTTATCCATTCATCAGTTGATGGCCATTTGGGCTCTTTCCATAATTTGGCTATTGTTGAGAGTGCTGCTATAAACATTGGGGTACAAGTGCCCCTATGCATCAGTACTCCTGTATCCCTTGGGTAAATTCCTAGCAGTGCTACTGCTGGGTCATAGGGTAGGTCTATTTTTAATTTTTTGAGGAACCTCCACACTGTTTTCCAGAGCGGCTGCACCAGTTTGCATTCCCACCAACAGTGAAAGAGGGTTCCCGTTTCTCAACATCCTCTCCAGCATCTATAGTCTCCTGTTTTGTTCACTTGGCCACTCTGACTGGCATGAGGTGATATCTGATTGTCGTTTTGATTTGTATTTCCCTGATGAGGAGTGACGTTGAGCATCTTTTCATGTGCCTGTTGGCCATCTGGATGTCTTTTTTAGAGAAGTGTCTATTCATGTTTTCTGCCCATTTCTTCACTGGGTTATTTGTTTTTCGTGTGTGGAGTTTGGTGAGCTCTTTATAGATTTTGGATACTAGCCCTTTGTCCGATATGTCATTTGCAAATATCTTTTCTCATTCCGTTGGTTGCCTTTTAGTTTTGATGATTGTTTCCTTTGCTGTGCAGAAGATTTTTATCTTCATGAGGTCCCAATAGTTCATTTTTGCTTTTAATTCCCTTGCCTTTGGGGATGTGTCAAGTAAGAAATTGCTGCAGCTGAGGTCAGAGAGGTCTTTTCCTGCTTTCTCCTCTAGGGTTTTGATGGTTTCCTGTCTCACATTCAGGTCCTTTATCCATTTTGAGTTTATTTTTGTGAACGGTGTGAGAAAGTGGTCTAGTTTCATTCTTCTGCCTGTTGCTGTCCAGTTCTCCCAGCACCATTTGTTAAAGAGACTCTCTTTTTTCCATTGGATATTCTTTCCTGCTTTGTCAAAGATTAGTTGGCCATACTTTTGTGGGTCTAGTTCTGGGGTTCCTATTCTGTTCCATTGGTCTATGTGTCTGTTTTTGTGCCAATACCATGCTGTCTTGATGACAGCTTTGTAGTAAAGGGTAAAGTCTGGGATTGTGATGCCTCCTGCTTTGGTCTTCTTCTTCAAAATTACTTTGGCTATTCAGGGCCTTTTGTGGTTCCATATAAATTTTAGGATTGCTTGTTCTAGCTTCGAGAAGAATGCTGGTGCAATTTTGATTGGGATTGCATTGAATGTGTAGATAGCTTTGGGTAGTATTGACATTTTGACAATATTTATTCTTCCAACCCATGAGCATGGAATGTTTTTCCATTTCTTTATATCTTCTTCAATTTCCTTCATAAGCTTTCTATAGTTTTCAGCATACAGATCTTTTACATCTTTGGTTAGATTTATTCCTAGGTATTTTATGCTTCTTGGTGCAATTGTGAATGGGATCAGTTTCTTTATTTGTCTTTCTATTGCTTCATTATTAGTGTATAAGAATGCAGCTGATTTCTGTACATTGATTTTGTATCCTGCAACTTTGCTAAATTCATGTATCAGTTCTAGCAGACTTTTGGTGGAGTCTATCTGATTTTCCATTTATAATATCATGTCATCTGCAAAAAGTGAAAGCCTAACTTCATCTTTGCCAATTTTGTTGCCTTTGATTTCCTTTTGTTGTCTGATTGCTGATGCTAGAACTTCCAACACTGTGTTAAACAACAGCGGTGAGAGTGGACATCCCTGTCATGTTCCTGATCTCAGGGAAAAAGCTCTCAGTTTTTCCCCATTGAGGATGGTGTTAGCTGTGGGCTTTTCATAAATGGCGTTTATGATCTTTAAGTATGTTCCTTCTATCCAGAGTTTCTCGAGGGTTTTTATTAAGAAAGGATGCTGAACTTTGTCAAATGCTTTTTCTGCATCGATTGACAGGATCATATGGTTCTCATCTTTTCTTTTATTAATATGATGTATCATGTTGATTCCTTTGTGAATGTTGAACCAGCCCTGCATCCCAGGAATGAATCCCACTTGATCATGGTGAATAATTCTTTTTATATGCTGTTGAATTCAATTTGCTAGTATCTTATTGAGAATTTTTGCATCCATATTCCTCAGAGATATTGGCCTGTAGTTCTCTTTTTTTACTGGGTCTCTGTCTGGTTTAGGAATCAAAGTAATACTGGCTTCATACAATGAGTCTGGAAGTTTTCCTTCCCTTTCTATTTTTTGGAATAGCTTGAGAAGGATAGGTATTATCTCTGCTTTGAACGTCTGGTAGAACTCCCCTGGGAAGCCATCTGGTCCTGGACTCGTACTTGTTGGGAGATTTTTGATAACTGATTCAATTTCTTCGCTGGTTATGGGTCTGTTCAAGCTTTCTATTTCCTCCTGATTGAGTTTTGGAAGTGTGTGGGTGTTTAGGAATTTGTCCATTTCTTCCAGGTTGTCCAGTTTGTTGGCATATAGTTTTTCATAGTATTCCCTGATAATTGCTTGTATCTCTGAGGGATTGGTTGTAATCATTCCATTTTTTCATGATTTTATCTTTTTGGGTCATCTCCCTTTTCTTTTTGAGAAACCTGTCTAGAGGGTTATCAATTTTGTTTATTTTTTCAAAAAACCAACTCTTGGTTTCATTGATCTTCTCTGCGTTTTTTTAGATTCTATATTGTTTATTTCTGCTCTGATCTTTATTATTTCTCTTCTTCTGCTGGGTTTAGGCTGCCTTTGCTGCTCTGCTTCTATTTCCTTTAGGTGTGCTGTTAGATTTTGTATTTGGGATTTTTCTTGTTTCTTGAGATAAGCCTGGATTGCAATGTATTTTCCTCTCAGGACTGCCTTTGCTGCATCCTAAAGCATTTGGATTGTTGTATTTTCATTTTCATTTGTTTCCATATATTTTTAAATTTCTTCCCTAATTGCCTGGTTGGGAAGGCAACCTAATTCATTCTTTAGTAGGGTGTTCTTTAACCTCCATGCTTTTGGAGGTTTTCCAGACTTTTTCCTGTGGTTGATTTCAAGCTTCATAGCATTGTGGTCTGAAAGTATGCATGGTATGATCTCAATGCTTGTATACTTATGAAGGGCTGTTTTGTGACCCAGAATGTGATCTATCTTGGAGAATGTTCCATGTGCACTCGAGAAGAAAGTATATTCTGTTGCTTTGGGATGCAGAGTTCTAAATATATCTGTCAAGTCCATCTGATCCAATGTATCATTCAGGGCCCTTGTTTATTGATCCTGTGTCTAGATGATCTATCCATTTCTGTAAGTGGGTTGTTAAAGTCCCCTGCAATTACCACATTCTTATCAATAAGGTTGCTTATGTTTGTGAGTAATTGTTTTATATATTTGGGGACTCCTATATTTGGTGCATAGACATTTATAATCCTTAGCTCTTCCTGATGGATAGACCCTGTAATTATTATATAATGCCCTTCTTCATCTCTTGTTACAGCCTTTAATTTAAAGTCTAGTTTGTCTGATATAAGTATGGCTACTCCAGCTCTCTTTTGACTTCCAGTAGCATGATAAATAGTTCTCCATCCCCTCACTTTCAATCTGAAGGTGTCCTCAGGTCTAAAATGAGTCTCTTGTAGACAGCAAATAGATGGGTCTTGTGTTTTTATCCATTCTGATACCCTATGTATTTTGGTTGGCACATTTAGTCCATTTACATTCAGTGTTATTATAGAAAGATATGAGTTTAGAGTCATTGTGATGTCTGTAGGTTTCATGCTTGTAGCAGTGTCTCTGGTACTTTGTCTCACAGGATCCCCCTTAGGATCTCTTGTAGGGCTGGTTTAGTGGAGATGAAATCCTTCAGTTTTTGTTTGTTTGGGAAGACCTTTATCTCTCCTTCTATTCTAAATGACAGACTTGCTGGATAAAGGATTCTCGGCTGCATATTTTTTCTGTTCATCACATGGAAGATTTCCTGCCATTCCTTTCTGGCCTGCCAAGTTTCAGTAGAGAGATTGGTCACGAGTCTTATCGGTCTCCCTTTATATGTTAGAGCACGTTTATCCCTAGCTGCTTTCAGAATTTTCTCTTTATCCTTGTATTTTGCCAGTTTCACTATGATATATCGTGCAGAAGATCTATTCAAGTTACGTCTGAAGGGAGTTCTCTGTGCCTCTTGGATTTCAATGCCTTTTTCCTTCTCCAGGTCAGGGAAGTTCTCAGCTATTATTTCTTCAAGTATACCTTCAGCACCTTTCCCTCTCTCTTCCTCCTCTGGAATACCAATTATGCGTATATTATTTCTCTTTAGTGCATCGCTTAGTTCACTAATTTTCCCCTCTTACTCCTGGATTTTTTAATCTCTTTTTCTCAGCTTCCTCTTTTTCCATAATTTTATCTTCCAGTTCGCCTATTCTCTCCTCTGCCTCTTCAATCTGAGCTGTGGTTGTCTCCATTTTATTTTGCAGCTCATTGATAGCATTTTTTAGCTCCTCCTGGCTGTTCCTTTGTCCCTTGATCTCTGTAGCAAGAGATTCTCTGCTGTCCTTTATACTGTTCTCAAGCCCAGGGATTAATTTTATGACTATTATTCTAAATTCACTTTCTGTTATATTGTTTAAATTGTTTTTGATCAGTTTGTTAGCTGTCGTTATTTCCTGGAGGTTTTTTTGAGGGGAATTCTTCCGTTTCGTCATTTTGGATAGTCCCTGGAGTGGGGCGGAACTGCTGGGCACTTCCCCTGTGCTGTCTTGAATAACTTGCGTTGGTGGGTGGGCCACAGTCAGACCTGATGTCGGCCCCCCTGCCCACCGCTGGGGCCACAGTCAGACTGGTGTGTGCCTTCTCTTCCCCTATCCTAGGGGTGGGATTCACTGTGGGTTGGTGTGGCCTGTCTGGGCTACTTGCACACTGCCAGGCTTGTGGTGTTCGGGATCTGCCGTGTTAGCTGGGGTGGATTGGCAAGGTGCACAGGGGCGGGAGGGGCAGGCTCGGCTTGCTTTTCCTTTGGTGATCCGCTTCAGGAGGGGCCCTGTGGCACTAGGAGTGAGTCAGACCCACCACCGGAGGGATGGATCTGCAGAAGCACAGTGTTGGGTGTTTGGGCGGTGCAAGCAAGTTCGCTGGCAGGAACCGGTTCTGGCCCCTCTGCTTTTGCCAGCCAGACTCTGGCTGGCAGGCCGCCCCTCCACCCCAGCTCCCTCCCACCAGTCCGTGTAGCGCGCACCGCCTCTCCGCCCTTCCTACCCTCTTCCGTGGGCCTCTCGTCTGCGCTTGGCTCTGGAGAATCTGTTGTGCTAGTCTTCTGGTGGCTTTCTGGGTTATTAGGCAGGTGTGGGTGGAATCTAAGTGATCAGCAGGACTCGGTGAGCCCAGCGTGCTCCTACGCCGCCATCTTCCTCCCAGAATCTTTACCTATTAATATACCATATTTTTAATAAGTCCATATTTTTTCTAATATACTTCAATATTTAATCCATATATAACCTATTTTGGTATGAAAAATAGATAAACACTAGAGTTGTTTTTCTCCATAATTGTACCTAGTTGTGTTAGATGATATTTTTTAAATTATTTTTCTCTCCATCTTAATGCCATTATTTTAACATATTCTTGAATTTATAATTGGACTGTATATTTTATCAAAATAATTTATCAGTCTATTCTTCCACCAGCATCAATTAATTTCATTATGTAGCAACATAATAGCTTTTATATTATGTAGAGAAAATAACCCTTGTACTCCATTATTCATTTATTTTAGAATTAGCCAAGCTGCTAGGATCATGTATTTATTATTCTAGATTAATTTTTAGAATCATTTTCAAGTTAAAAAAATTGTGGAACTTAATTGGCTTTATGTTACATTTAGAGAAAAGCTTGTGGTTAATTTATATAATTTAGTTTATTGTGCATTATAATCTCCATTTGTGTCCTTACATCCAATTTCCCACATTCTCTATTCTGTTATATGCCCTGGGAGGCTGACCTTAATGGACCATGTCAAATGATAGAGTGCATTTCAAATCGATATAGGCAATGGAAGATGCTGTCAGAACACCGGGGTTCAACGGAAGATTGAGGTCTGGTTACCTGTCTCCTCCTTTCCTCTAACTCAAGCCAGCACACGTTGGTTCCTACATCCCTTAGCCCTTATGGAACGTCCCTCCTTTTCTATCAGTCCACCTTCAGACAACTGCTTCCTCCTGTTGATCTTTCAGGCCTACAGGAGATGATGGCTCCCATTGTTGCTAAATGCAGGGTGTTTATCTCCCTAATTTGTTCCTCTTAAAGCCATTTGTGTTTTTTTCAATTACTTCTTTAAATATGCCTTCTTATCCCTGAAAGAACCCTCCTTGATACCTCATTCAAAAATAGATGTTTTCCATTTTTGTTCTGTGTTTCTTTTGTGTGTGTGTTCCTCAATAGTTATATAATAATTCTTAAAAGGTTTTGCATACTTTTTTGTCAAGTTTATTTTTAGATTATTTATTTATTTATTTTTATTTATCTTATTTTTTATTTATTAATTTTTAAAATATTTACATACAAATTAATTAGCATATAGTGCAAAATGATTTCAGGAGTAGATTCCTTAAAGCCCATTTAGCCCATCCCCTCGCCCACACCCCCACTAGTAATCCTGTTTGTTCTCCATATTTATGAGTCTCTTATGGTTTGTCCCCGTCTCTGTTTTTATATTATTTTTATTTTCCTTCCCTTATGTTCATCTGTTTTGTCTCCTAAAGTCCTCATATGAGTGAAGTCATATGATATTTGTCTTTCTCTGACTTATTTCACTTAGCATAATACCCTCTAGTTCCATCCACGTAGTTGCAAATGGCAAGATTTCATTCTTTTTGATTGCCAAATAATACTCCATTGTGTGTGTGTGTGTGTGTGTGTGTGTGTGTGTGTGTATATATATATATATATGTATATACATATATATATATACCACATCTTCTTTATCCATTCATCCATCAATGGACATTTGTGCTCTTTCAATACTTTGGCTATTGTTGACAGTGCTGCTATAAACATGGGGGTGCGTGTTTATAGGGGGGTATCCTTCGAAACAGCACAACTGTATCCCGTGGATAAATGCCTAGTAGTGCAATTGCTGGGTCGTAGGGTAGTTCTATTCTTAGTTTTTTGAGGAACCTCCATACTGTTTTCCAGAGTGGCTGCGCCAGCTTGCATTCCCACCAGCAGTGCAAAAGAGATCCTCTCTCTCCACATCCTTGCCAATATCTGTTGTTGCCTGAGTTGTTAATGTTAGCCATTTTGACAGGTGTAAGGTGGTATCTCATTGTGGTTTTGATTTGTATTTCCCTGATGTTGAGTGATGTGGAGCATTTTTTCATGTGTCGGTTGGCCATCTGGATGTCTTCTTTGGAGAAGTGGCTATTCATGTCTTTTGCCCATTTCTTCACTGGATTATTTGTTTTTTGGGTGTTGAGTTTGAGAAGTTCTTTATAGATTTTGCATACCAACCCTTTCTCTGATATGTCATTTGCAAATATCTTCTCCCATTCTGTTGGTTGCCTTTTAGTTTTGCTGATTGTTTCCTCGCTGTGCAGAAGCTTTTTATTTTGATGAGGTCTCAGTAGTTCATTTTTGCTTTTGTTTCCCTTGCTTCTGGAGACGTGTTGAGTAAGAAGTTGCTGTGGGCAAGATCAAAGAGGTTTTTGCCTGCTTTCTCCTCGAGGATTTTGATGGCTTCCTGTCTTACATTGAGGTCTTTCATCCATTTTGAGTTTATTTTTTTGTCTGGTGCAACAAAGTGGTCCAGGTTCATTCTTCTGCATGTTACTATCAGTTTTGCCAGCACCACTTACTGAACAGACTGTCTTTATTCCATTGGATATTGTTTCCTGCTTTGTCAAAGATTAGTTGGCCATACGTCTGTGGGTCCATTTCTGGGTTCTCTATTCTGTTTCATTGATCTGAGTGTCTGTTCTGGTGCCAGTACGATACTGTCTTGATGATTACAACTTTGTAGTATAGCTTGAAGTCTGGGATTGTGATGCCTCCTGCTTTGGTTTTCTTTTTCAAGGTCTCTTTGGCTATTCAGGGTCTTTTCTGGTTCCATACAAATTTTAGGATTGTTTGTTCTAGCTCTGTGAAGAATGCTGGTGTTATTTTGATAGGAATTGTATTAAATATGTAGATTGCTTTGGGTAGTATCAACATTTTAACAATATTTGTTGATCGTATCCAAGAGCATGGAATCTTTTTCCATTTTTTTTTGTGTCTTCTTCAATTTCTGTCATAAGCTTTCTATAGTTTTCAGTGTATAGGTTTTTCCCCTCTTTGGTTAGATTTATTCCTAGGTATTTTATGGTTTTTTTTTGTACGACTGTAAATGGGATCGATTCCTTGATTTCTCTTTCTGTTGCTTCATTGCTGGTGTATAGGAATGCAATTGATTTCTGTGCATTGATTTTAGATCCTGCAACTTTGCTGAATTCATGAATCAATTCTAGCAGTTTTTTGGTGGAATCGTTAGGGTTTTCCATATAGGGTATCATGTCATCTGCAAAGAGTGAAAGTTTGACCTCTGACTGGCTGATTTGGATACCTTTTATTTCTTTGTGTTGTCTGATTGCAGAGGCTAAGACTTCCAATACTACCTTGAATAACAGTAGCAAAGTGGACATCCCTGTCTTGTTCCTGACCTTAGGGGGAAAGCTCTCAGTTTTTCCCCCATTGAGGATGATATCACTGTTGGGTCGTTCATAATTGGCTTTTATGACCTTGAGTTATGATCCTTCTATCCCTACTTTCTTGAGGGTTTTTATCAAGAATGGATGCTGTATTTTGTCAAATGCTTTCTCTGCATTTGGTTCTTGTCCTTGGTTCTTGGATCATATGGTTCTTGTCCTTTCTTTTATTGATGTGATGAATCACATTCATTGTTTTGCAGATATTGAACCAGCCCTGCATCCCAGGTATAAATCCCACTTGGTCGTGGTGAATAATTTTGTTAATGTATTGTTGGAACCAGTTGGCTAATATCTTGTTGAGGATTTTTGCATCCATGTTCATCAGGGAAATTGGTCTATAGTTATCCTTTTTAGTGTGGTCTCTGTCTGGTTTTGGAATCAAGGTAATGTTGGCTTCATAGAATGAGTTTGGAAGTTTTCCTTCCATTTCTATTCTTTGGAACACCTTCAAGAGAATAGGTGTTAACTCTTCCTTAAATGTTTGGTAGAATTCGCCTGGAAAGCCATCTGGCCCTGGACTCTTGTTTTTTGGCAGATTTTTGATTACTAATTCGATTTCCATACTGGTTATGGGTCTGTTCAAATTTTCTATTTCTTCCTGAATCAGTTGTGGTAGTGTATATGTTTCTAGGAATTTGTCCATTTCTTCCAGATTGCCCTTTTTATTGGCATATAATTGCTTATAATATTCTGTTATTATTGTTTTTATTTCTTCTGTGTTGGTTGTGATCTCTCCTGTTTCATTCTTGATTTTATTTATTTGGGTCCTTTCCTTTTTTGTTTTGATCAAACTGGCTAGTGGTTTATCCATTTTGTTAATTCTTTCAAAGAACCAGCTTCTGGTTTCCTTAATCTGTTCTACTGTTTTGTTTTCTTTTGTTTGTTTCCATAGCATTAATTTCTGCTCTACTCTTTATTTCCTGTTTTCTGCTGGTTTTGGGTTTTATTTGCTGTTCTTTTTCCAGCTTCTTAAGGTGTAAGGTTAGGTTATGTATCTGAGATCTTTCTTCCTTCTTTAGGAAGGCCTGGATTGCTATATACTTTCCTCTTATGACTGCCTTTGCTGCATCCCAGAGGATTTGGGTTGTGGTGTTATCGTTTTCATTGGCTTCCATGAACTTTCTCAGTTCCTCTTTAACTTTTTGGTTAGCCCATTCATTCTTTCATAGGATGTTCTTCAATGTCCAAGTATTTGTTACCTTTCCAAATTTTTTCTTGTGGTTGATTTCAAGTTTCATTGTGTTGTGGTCTGAAAATATGCATGGTAGGATCTCGATCTTATTGTACTTGCTGAGGGCTGATTTGTGCCCTATTATGTGGTCTATTCTGGAGAATGTTCCATGTGCACTGGAAAAGAATGTATATTCTGCTGCTTTAGGATGAAATGTTCTGAATATATCTGTTAAGTCCATCTGGCCCATGTGTCATTCAAAGCCATTGTTTCCTTGTTGATTTTTTGATTAGTTGATCTGTCAATTGCTGTGAGTGGGGTATTGAAGTCTCCTACTATTATGGTATTACTATCGATGAGTTTCTTTATGTTTGTGATTAATTGATTAATATATTTGGGTCCTTCCACATTTGGCACATAAATGTTTACAATTGTTAGGTCTTCTTGGTGGATAGAGCCCTTGATTATGATATAATGCCCTTCTGCATCTCTTGATACAGTCTTTATTGTAAAGTCTAGATTGTCTGTTACAAGTATGGCTACTCCAGCTTTCTTTTGTTAACCATTAGCATTATAGATGGTTCTTCATCCCCTGACTTTCAGTCTGAAGGGGTCTTTAGGTCTAAAGTGGGTCTCTTGTAAACAGCATATAGATGGATCTTGTTTTCTTATCCATTCTGTTACCCTATGTCTTTTGATTGGAGCACTGAGTCCATTGACGTTTAGAGTGATTACTGAAAGATATGAATTTATTGCCATTATGTTGCTTGCAGAGTTGGGGTTTCTGGTGGTGTTCTCTGGTCCTTTCTAATCTTTGTTGCTTTTGGTATTTATTTATTTGTTTATTTATTTATTTATTTATATTTTCATCTTCTCTCCCCTTAGATAGTCCCCCTTAAAATTTCTTGTAGGGCTGGTTTAGTGGTCACAAACTCCTTTTATTTTTGTTTGTCTGGGAAACTTTTTATCTCCTCTTCTATTTTGAATGACAGCCTTGCTGGATAAAGAATTCTTGGCTGCATATTTTTCTGATTCAGCACTCTGAATATATTCTGCCACTCCTTTCTGGCCTGCCAGGTTTCTGTAGATAGGTCTGCTGCAAACCTGATCTGTCTTCCCTTGTAGGTTAGGGACTTTTTTTCCCTTGCTGCTTTCATGATTCTCTCCTTGTCTGACTTTTTTGTGAATTTGACTATGATATGCCTTGTTGATGGTCAGTTTTTGTTGAATCTAATGGGAGTCTTCTGTGCTTCCTGGATTTTGATGTCTGTGTCTTTCCCCAGGTTAGGAATGTTTTCTGCTATGATTTGCTCACATAAGCCTTCTACCCCTATTTCCCTCTCTTCCTCTTCTGGGACCCCTATGATTCTGATATTGTTCCTTTTTAGTGGATTATCCTTATCACTGATTAATCCTTAAATCATGCTCTTTTGTCTTAATCTCCCTCTTTTTTTCTGCTTCAGTATTCTCCATAAGTTTGTCCTCTATCGCAGATTCTCTGTCCTGCCTCATCCATCCTTGCTGCCATGGCATCTATCCATGATTGCAGCTCAGTTATAGCATTTTTTATTTCATCCTGACTAGTTTTTACTTCTTTTATCTCTGCAGAAAGGGATTCTAATCTATTTTTGACTCCAGCTAGTATTCTTATTATCGTGATTCTAAATTCTGGTCAGACATCTTGGTTTTATCTGTGTTGGTTAAATCCCTGGCTATCATTTCTTCCTGCTCTTTATTTTGGGGTGAATTTCTTCATTTCATCATTTTGAAGGTAGAAAAGGAATTAATGAGGTAGAAAAAATTAAAATTAAAAAAAATTAAAATTAAAAAATTTAAAAAACACACACAAAATTGAATAAATGATGCTAGATCCTACGTATGTCTTGGCCTGGGTTTTGACAGTGGCTTGATAGATTAGAGATGAAGGGGGAAAGAAAAAAAAAAGAAAGAGAAAAAAAAGGAAATCATTTGAAAATTTGAAAAAATGAATACACTGAAATAGACCAAAATGAAATGATGGAAGTAAGATAGAATTTGAAAAAATTTACACAAAAGTAAAGAATATAGTAGAAAAAAATTAAAGAAAAATATTTTAATAAAAATTAAACTAAAAATGATTTTTTTACCTTTCTGTGTTCAAGAAAAAGAAAAGAAACAAAAGAGAGCAAAAAAGGAAAATCGTTTGAATATTTGAAAAAGTGAATACACTGTAGTAGACTACAATAAAATGATGGAAGTAAAATAGACTTTGAAAAAATTTACACAAAGTACAAAATGTCGTAAAAAAGGAAAGAAAAATATTTTTAATAAAATCTGAAAATAAAAATGAATTTTTTCTTTTTCTGTATTCAAGAAAAGAAGTGAAAAAGAGAAAAAAAAGGAAAATTGAATAGATAGATCTGCTAACATATTGAAATATGACTGAAATTACTTCGTTTTCCCCTAGAAGTCAGCCTATGAAACAATTTAGAGTCCATAAACTAAGCAGGTGGTGAAACTTGTGTCCTTGAAGAGCGAGGTTGGCCCAGTTGGGCGGGGCTTAGTGTAACATCTCCATTCTCCACTAGATGGTGCTGCTAGCCTACTGGGGTGGATTGTTGTGGTGTTCGTAGGTGTGTATGTCCATGCGCGGGAACGGTAAAAATGGTGTCACCCAGCTACCCAGTCTCTAGTATCGGAACTCTTCTTCCCAATCAGCAATCATACACCATCCTTTGTCTTCAACTTTCGTCCACTGCCCACTTTTACACTGTCCATGACCAAGCCCCAGCTAATACGTCTCTCCCGAGTTTTGTCTCAGATGCGGCTGTTTTCCCCGGCCCCTTACTTCTGAGGGACTGCAGCTTTGACCTGTTCCGCCCCTCTCGGGAGGGTCTCATGGAGCAATGGCTGAATGTAGGCTGAACCTAGGAAAGTTCGTGAGACTGTGCTGCTGCCAGTGCCCAGAGACTGTGGCCGGGTGCCAGCCCACCCCAGAAAAAGTTCACGAGATAGTGTAGCAGCAGCATTTCAGGGATTATGGAAAATCACAACATGCATCTGGCACCAGGCTTCACCCTTAATGACCTTGTTCCCGCACCGGTGAATGTGGCCGTTTTCTGGGGTCTGCTGGGACCAGGTGGCCTCAACAGTCTCTACCAAATGTCCTTCCAGCCGTGGAACCGCTTCTCCCCAGTGGCCCAAGAATCTCCCGGACCCCACTTTGCTCCTGGGGATTTGCCATTCCCACCAGAGCTCCACCAGGTATCGAGCTGCAGAGTTGCAGACTGCGCTCCCCTTGTTTACAGTCTTAATGGAATTTAAACTCTCTCCTTTCTCTTTTCTCCCTTTTTATTTCAGTCTGTGTGGCTGTTTCCAATTTTCCACTTTCCCACCAGTTGCTTTTGGAGAGGGGTGCTTTTCCTGTATTCTCCTCCCCCTCCCCCCCGCCATCTCCATCCTCTCTCCGCACACAAAAGCAGCTCCCTTCCCCTCCGTGGCTTCTCTCCCCACAAGTTCACCTCTCTTTGCTGTGTACCTACTGAATTCTGTGGTTCAGGTTGTGCAGATTGTTGTGTTAATCCTCCAATCAGTTTTCTAGGTGTGTAGCATGGTTTAGTGTTGGTCTGGCTGTATTTCATGGACGTGAGACACACAAAAAACTTCCATGCTGTTCCACCATCTTGGCTCCCTCCAGATTATTTTTTCAAATGGGAGCTTCTGTATGAACACTGCTAGACCTTAAATGTTCCTTTGACCCTTTCAACTTTACTTCCTATTTTGAAATACATTCAGCTATATATTTAGGAATATTCACTCTGGAGCATCCATACATACAGAGTAGATGATAGTTAAATAATGAGATAGATATTCTAATAATAACAGAATGAAGGAAAATCTAACATTTTTGTCTGTGTAGTTTATGTATTATGTTTTGTGTTACTTCATTTAAGAAAGTGGCTAACTGAACACTGAACACTCTTTTTTTCTGAATGCTAGAATGGTGATAATTAACTGCCCAAAGTTTTGAGTTAAAAAATGAGCATATATCATAATGTCAGTAAAGCAAAACATAGACCATGTTCACCACTGTAAACATCAATTCATATTTGACTCAGTTATAAGGCATTTGTTAAAGCATTACAAATTAGATAAGAACTGCTTTTGGCACAACATTCATCATATCAATCACTGGCCAAGTAGATATAATGGTTCCATTAAAAAACAGGAAGTTCTGTTTTCTTTTCCTTTTTTTCTAGGTGTATTTATTTTGAGAGCATGTGCACATGCACACATGAATGTGAGCAGGAAAGAGGCAGAGAGAGAGAGGAAGAGAGAGAATCCCAAGCAGGCTCTATACTCACAGTGTCAAGGCCAACATGGGGCTCTAGCTCACCAAATGTGAGATCATGACCTGAAATGAAATCAAGAGTTGAACACTTACCTGACTGAGCCACCCAGGCACCCAACAGTTCTGTTTTCAAACATGAGTTCTTTGGACCATCTTCCAAGACCCTCATTACCCTGGCCTGACACTGAATAGGAAATTCTTCTCCAACTCTGGCTGCTCCTTTGTCTACTATGTGTTCTTTATCTCCTCAAGGTGTAATCATTGGAGTGCTTCCGAGTAGGCCTCATGGCTCTTACTTCTTAGTGGTCTCTTATGGCTTCCTCACTTCCTCTCAGCCTCACTTCTAATTCCAGCCATGACTATGGCAGTATTCCCCGTGTGGGTGTCTGCTACTTCATGCTGCAGCAATGAACTCATCTTTACTTTCTACCCTGGGGCTTCTATTATCAGCGTTGGGACCTGCCTATCCATCACTCTAGCTCAGCCTGGAAGTTTCTGTGAGTTAACCTCCCCACCCTTTCGATACACCCTCAACCACTGGAGTGTAGAAGCTGATAGGTAAATATCTCTCCCATTAGTCCACGGTGGGACAACACCATGAAGTATTTTAAATGATTTTCAGAAGGCACTACTGGAATGAAACGGATTGTCTACACTGGTAACTGACTTGATGATGATGATGTATTATTGTATTGACTTTTTTTTCCCTTCCCTCTTTTCTTCTCCATGGTATTTCATCCTGTTCCCTGGGACTGACTGCGTCTTAAATAAACTACTTGCCTGTAAGTCCTGATTTCAGGCTCTTTTCAGGGGAAGCTCAGACTCCGTGATTTCATCCAATCAAATGAATTAAGTACTATTAAAACAATGGTCAATTCTAAATATATATTCCTGCTGAAAGCTTTGCCCCTAAATCTATATTTGGGTAACCAACTATTTACTGGCTATTTCCACTTGGATAACTAGTTGTTTTTGTGTGTATCTCAGGCAACTGGATTTCAGCAAGCCCTTCTTAAGGTGCCCATACCTGGGTCAATGAGAGACAGTGCGTTTGCTCAGTAGTACCTTCCACAAACTGGCCAATTCACTGATGCTGCCACTGCCATTCACACTGTGATTTTAGCTGAGACCATAGCACTCACTTTGATTTTGGGGAGGGGGGGCAGGGCATTTGTTGGCAAGCATGATTTATTTAGTTTTGCCTTGTCTAATAATTTTTAATTGTCTCTCTGTGTTAATAGTTTCCACCGTCTATTTTTAACTACAGTCTAGAGTTCAGAGTCCCAGGACTTCTGCCTCTAGGACAGACTGGGTTCTCCTGGAGTATCCAGTGCTACATGAATGACCATGTCTTTCCCTACATGTGGAGGTCAGTCCTCAAGTCTTATCAAACACACAGGAAAAGAAAGAGTGTCAGTGGGGGTGGATAAAGAAGCTGAGACAAGTATGAGTAGCCCCTTAGGAGGGGTCCCAAGAGCTTCTGGAGGTTTCCTCTTTGTGTCTAACTTTAAAAAATGTTTTTTAAAAAGAAGATACCACATAACTTGATGTTGAGTAAGTATGAATATATAGCATTCTCATCTGTGCACTGTCATGGCCCTTTATGTCCTTTATTTAACATTTTACAAATGCCTTATTGTTAGTTGCATTTATGGTAGCATATGTGATTCACATCTCATCTCTCATTCTTGCTTGAGGAAGACCTTCTCAAGTGACTTCGTTTTATTTACCTCTAGCTACCACTACTCTGACCTCTTGCATTGTTGGAAACGTGGTACATATCAGAGTCCTAATAAATATTTGCTTAAGTCACTAACACTCTCAAGAGCTGACCTTGATTTTACGGTTACCGTGTCAATGCAGGATTAGTGATGGCAGCTGTAAAAGTATAGTTAAAGGAAACTGTTGTTCTGTCTCAGTATCTAATCAAAGAATACAGCAAAGAAAGGTTGCATTACTCAAAAATAAATGGCACGTAATTAATAACATAAGTACCAGGACTTTGGAGTGTGTAGTAAAGCTCTAATGAAACTTAGGTCATAAAATAGCCATAGTGGTTCTCCCCTACAAAAATATTGTTAATATCTTTTCTGTGTTTGGGAATAATTTGTGCTGAATCTTTGTAAAAGGAGACCCTAATGTGTGTACTCAATTTGTTATTTTGCACCAATCTCAATTTAATCATAAACCACCCTACAAAGTATGTGTTATTAGCCCCATTCTACAGAAAACAAATGGCAAAGTTCAGACCTAGAACTTTCATACATTGCATCATAATTGTATTTTAGTTAAGTAATCTTTTTGGTAGACATTATACCAGGAGAGTTTTTTCTTACTTACACTTGAGTAATCTAGCTAAAATTATATGAAAAGGGGGATGGTGGAAGAATACAGTAGCTCAAAGAATCAGAGGAAAAAAAAAGAAGACCCAGTCTCCAAAAGGAAAGATAGGAAAAGTACATGGATTTATACGTAGAAGCTGGCAGTCTTAGCAGGACATTTTCACTGGGAAGAACAGACATCTGTGCTCTTCAGATTCTGTACGATTTTGCTGAAGATGAAAATTCCAGGGAGACAGTTTCTGATTGACTTAATTTGGTTCAGGGGTACCATCTCCGGATTTGCAGGGGATGGTCGGACATGTCTGTCAAGATTGCTTCAAACTGGGAGCAAAGCACAGCATCATGGGAAAAAATCAGAATGCTATTATAGCAGGAGAGGGACGCATGCTGAGTAGGCAAAAGAAGATGCTCACCATACACATAAACCCCTTGGAGCTCCGAGCCTACTTAATCAACTCACATGCAATCGCAGAACTAGAAATGTGCTTGACGTACACTGTGCAAATCAACAGTCACTGAGTGAGCTGCCCTAATTTGTAGAGCCATGCACTGTCACTACGCACTCTGCCTTATTCCCATTTCCTGCTCCTATTGCACTCTTTTATGTAGCAGATCAAAGATTGCTTTCTTGGACTATTAAGCAACATACAACTAAGACTTTAACTATGTTTTCCCATTTGCCTTTAACACAGTGACAGAATAAATGATATAGTAAAATATCTCATAAAGCATAATTTCAGTAATTAAAGACTATTTGTGGAAAGGTCAATCTAAATTACAGATGTCTATCTTATGGACTAGTTTCATTCTAAATATCTTTTGTAATTAGAAGGACTCGTGGTAAGAAACTTGCCAAATAGAATCTTTTAAGGTCAGTTTTAATTGAACATGCTTTTGTAATTAACACATTCTAAATAGAGATGTTAAAGTCCCTGGAGCCATTTAGCCAGTTTATTCTTTTATGCTTTATAATATTACTCTTAATTTACTTTTAAAATGCTTTCTTCAGAGTTCATGCATAAATTTTAGTCCACGTCAGTTGAATTATGACGAATTTTAGTTGATACATGCTGACAACATGAACATTTAGTATACTTGAACAGAAATTGCTCACAACACAAATAAAGTAATGTAGCAAATAAATAATGAGCACCTACTGTGTGCTAAACACTCTTCTAGGTGCTGGGGATGCATTAGTTAATATGTTGACATTACCTGACTTCATGGAGCTTAGACTCTAGGAGGAAACTTTCTCTACATAATCAATTTCCTTCTTGCATTTAGAGTTTGATTATGTAACTACACAAACTTTTTATATTTTTAGAAACTCATCGATTACACAAAAGGAGTCTGCATATTAGTAACAAAACAAGACAGTAAGACATCTCTATACCATTTTTTTTCCAACGGAACTTTCTGCATTGATTGAAATATTTTTTATACGTTACTGTCCAGTAACATAGCTACCAGCCAAATGTGGCCATTGAACACATGAAATGTCACTACTATGAGGACCTGAATTTTAAATTTTATTGAATCTTAATTGGTCTAAATTTAAGTTTAAATTTAAATAGCCGCATGTGACTAGTGACTACCATATTGGACAAAGCAGCATCATGTATTTACTCTAAACCTGGTTGTTGGCAATGCATTCACAAAATCAGTAGAATTTGCTGGTCCCAACTTTGCCACATATGCTTTTAAAGCTAGCAATGACATATACATTTTTCATTTTCCTCGATCCCCGTACCGTTGAAAGTTATCTGCTAAGTACTTTCCCTTGAACTATTTGACTCCAGTTTCTTGCTGTGACAGAGCCAGGGCTGTGATGAGGAGGAAATATGTTCTCATGAATTAATTTATCTCTCAGATCCTGGGAATGTCGTAGTGAATACAATGTTTCATGTTCTAGTTTTGCACTCTGAAGAGTTGAACTTCCAGGGGGCCAGCAGTTACACGTTATTCAGACTGTGATACGTTGATATTTTCTAACTTTAAATTTTCTTCTTTAGAGAAACTGTATGTGCAAGTGTGTTTCATGATTACCTAAAGGATGACGTATGTAATACCTTGCTCATCTATGACAGTACAACTTATATACATATTCCTTATGGTGTGTTCTTTATTGCTATTTTTTTTTTTTGAAAAAATCTTGGATGGGTTTGAAAGAAACCATCAACATGATCCAATGTAAATAGAATATCTTTAAAAAATTTTTTTTTACATTTATTTTTGAGAAACAGAGTGACCCAAAGCGTGAGCGGGGGAGGGGCAGAGAGAGAAGGAGACACAAATCTGAATCAGGCTCCAGGCTCTGAGCAAGCGGTCAGCACAGAGCCTGATGCAGGGCTCGAACCCACAAACTGTGACATCATGACCTGAGCCGAAGTTGGACGCTCAACCTACTGAGCCACGCAGGTGCCCCTAGAATATCTTTAAAAATATATATTTTTAAGTAGGTTCCATGCCCGCCCTAATTCAGGGTGAACTCAACCTGAATTCACCATCCTGAAATCAAGACCTGAGCTTAATAGGGGCACTTGTACCCCAATGTTTATAGCAGCACTTTCAACAATAGCCAAATTATGGAAAGAGCCTAAATGTCCATCAACTGATGAATGGATAAAGAAATTGTGGTTTATATACACAATGGAGTACTACGTGGCAATGAGAAAAAATGAAATATGGCCCTTTGTAGCAACGTGGGTGGAACTGGAGAGTGTGATGCTAAGTGAAATAAGCCATACAGAGAAAGACAGATACCATATGGTTTCACTCTTATGTGGATCCTGAGAAACTTAACAGAAACCCATGGGGGAGGGGAAGGAAAAAAAAAAATAGAGGTTAGAGTAGGAGAGAGCCAAAGCATAAGAGACTCTTAAAAACTGAGAACAGGGGCGCCTGGGTGGCGCAGTCGGTTAAGCGTCCGACTTCAGCCAGGTCACGATCTCGCGGTCCGTGAGTTCGAGCCCCGCGTCAGGCTCTGGGCTGATGGCTCGGAGCCTGGAGCCTGTTTCCGATTCTGTGTCTCCCTCTCTCTCTGCCCCTCCCCCGTTCATGCTCTGTCTCTCTCTGTCCCAAAAATAAATAAAAAACGTTGAAAAAAAAAATTAAAAAACAAACAAAAAAAAAAAAACTGAGAACAAACTGAGGGTTGATGGGGGGGTGGGAGGGAGGGGAAGGTAGGTGATGGGCATTGAAGAGGGCATTTTTTGGGATGAGCGCTGGGTGTTGTATAGAAACCAGTCTGACAATAAATTTAATATATTAAAAACATAAAAATATAAAAATAAAAAAAGAAAGAAAAATATTTGATCATTATCAAGTAAAGTAGTGTTGAGGAATATTCTAAAAAAAAAAAAAAAAAAAAAAGACCTGAGCTTAAATCAAGAGCTGGATATTTAACTGACTGAGCCACCTAGGCACCCCTAGATAGAATATCTTAAAATGCATTTGAGCTCAATACCATATTTCCTGGAATCTATGGATCATGCTTGATTGGATTTGGGAAAATAGCACTTTACTTTTGGAATTCTTCTGCCTCCCATACCTATGGGCTGGGTCCCATAAGATGTATATGGGAATTATAAGAATTAATTTTTGTTAATAATTATGATCTCTTACTTTCTAATTATTTATCTGGATCCAAAGATAAGCTAAGGATTCTCTGCCAGTATCCAAATACATCCATTACCCTATTGCTCTGAATCCCTCCCTTACGTTATGGATATCTGTAAATTCTTTTCAATTAATTCAATTTATTTTTCAAATAGCTCTGATTGGATTACTTGTAACTCTTTGCTATTGAAAGTTTTTGAGATCTTTCTTTAAACAATATCACAAGCAATGATTATGCCTAAGAAAAGAAACAGTTTAATTTTGTACACTCTTTGAGGCTTAAGAGGTTTATTTGAGATATCTAGGGAGTTGAAAAAAATGTAATACTCTGCCTATAACTTGAACACTCCCAGCAGTCACACATTTTCTGTTGCATTTAAACTATGCAATTGAAAATACAGGCAAACCAATCAATTATCCAGTATGAGAAGACAGATTGAAGAGAGGTGCAGAAATGATTTAACTTTGTAGTCAAGTAATAATAGTGCTTAGGAAATGAAGATTGCTCCCTTGTGAATAAATCAGAAAAAAGTGAGATTTGAAACACTGTTATATAATTTTCCATTTTCTCTTTAGAAAATAACCATGTAGGTTACTTACAGGACAATGCTTCCTACATTATGACCAGCTGGAAAACAGATGCAACCGGCCGAACTGATTCCTGGTTAGTTTCGAAGTTAGTAGCTGCGGCTGGTAATTTAACCACAGTAATAACATGAAGTGATTGAAGATCAAGACATTTGACATTTTGACCAAGTAGGATCTCCTGCCTTGTATAGGATCAAATAGAACACCGTCTTAATGTCTTAGAGGTCTGATGTTTAGGTAATTGATGACACAGAATATTGAGAACGGGGTTTGATGTGCACGTGCCCAAAAGCCCTGTGTCAATGGTGAGTAGACAAATATCTGGTGAAAGAAATAATGTGGTTTGGGATGAGAGGATAGACCGTAAGATTTCTAAAATTCATTGAGAACCAAGAATTGTCTTCTTTCCCATTTGGACTTAGTAACAGAAGATTTGTGTTCTAAGTTCGTGTTGTGACACTTCATTTCTAGCGACTAATATGGTACATGTAATAATTATAGCTTCCTGGATAAGGAAGGTCATTGCCTTCTGCACCACAGATGGTTTAGGTCAAATCTAGGTTCTTTTACTTTCTAACTGTGTGACGTTGGTAATTTACCTTTCTGATATTTAGTTTAATCTTCTATCTGTTGTAACAATAATACACATGTTGGGGATATTGTGAAGAAAGCATATGCAAATGTAAATAAAGGATTTAGCACAGTGTTTGGCACTGCAGAATTGGGGAAATTCTTAGCCGAGTGTGACCAAAGGGAAACTATTTTAGATTCTTTTCTTTACTATCCTGTGACTTTCCCAATACCCAGCTGGAAGTTAATGCCAGCTTTTCATGTGCATTGGTTATAGTTTATACTATACGATTCTATTTTAATGAAGTGTTGAGTAGATTGAGAAGATTATGTCATGAGTTTTCTCAATTATCTCATTGTTCTTTTATTTTTTATTTTTTATTTAAATGTTTATTTATTTTTGAGACAGAGAGAGACAGAGCATGAATGGGGGAGGGTCAGAGAGAGAGGGAGACACAGAATCGGAAGCAGGCTCCAGGCTCTGAGCTGTCAGCACAGAGCCCGACGCGGGGCTCGAACCCACAGACCGTGAGATCATGACCTGGGCCGAAGTCGGAAGCTCAACTGACTGAGCCACCCAGGCGCCCCTGTCTCATTGTTCTTTTAAAGCTCTGGAGTTGGGGCGCCTGGGTGGCTCAGTCGGTTAAGCGGCCGACTTCGGCCCAGGTCATGATCTCGCGGTCCGTGAGTTCGAGCCCCGCGTCGGGCTCTGTGCTGACAGCTCAGAGCCTGGAGCCTGTTTCAGATTCTGTGTCTCCCTCTTTCTGACCCTCCCCCGTTCATGCTTTGTCTTTCTCTGTCTCAAAAATAAATAAATGCTAAAAAAAAAATTAAAAAAAAAAAGCTTTGGAGTTAAAAGAATACCTCTAAATATTTGTAAAAACAAATATTTGAACCTATTTAAACCATATTACCATTTCAACAACAGCAAGAACAAATTATACCACCTAGACTGTGTAGGTCTTTGAAAAAGTGCCAGAATGATGCTTAGTGCTTTGAGGGGTTGCTATGTGTTAGCAAAATGCAACATGTACTTTGAAAGCCATCTGATCTGCTGAACTTCTTACAACGGCCTCCTTCTTTTTCTTACATGTTTATTTATTTATTTTGAGAGAGAGCATGAACCCAGGGAGGGGAAAGAGGGAGTGAGAGAATTCCAAGCAGGCTCTGCGTTGTCAGCATGGAGCTCGATGCAGGGCTTGCACTCAAGAACCGTGAAATCATGACCTGAGCCGAAACCAAAAGTCAGCTGCTTAACAGATTAAGCCACCCAGGTGCCGCCACAACTGTCCCCTTCAAAAGTGTATAGTGATGACTGAACTATATAGTTTAGTAATTGTGGAATCAGATAGACTTATTCTGTTACATACTGGTTGTGTGAGCCAGGGCAAGTCCCTTAGGATCTCCAAGGTTTGGTTTCTTCAGCTATAAAAGAATTGTTTAGAGAATTAAATAAGTTTATGTACATACACTTCCCAATATAATGTTTGACACATAGTAAATTATCAATAAATGTTCACACTTTTAATATCTTTATTGACACAAAATGACATACTGTAAAATTGACCGATTTGAAACATACATATACGTCATCGTTAGTATCTTAACTGACTGGTGCAACCAACACCACAATTAACTGAAATCATTTCATCACCCTAAGAAGAAACTCCCATACCCATCAGAGGTCAATCCCGACTTTCCCCAGTAGGGATCCACTTGCCAAGCTTGAAGTTACCACGAACCATTTTCTGTCTCTACAGAGCCACATGTTCTAAACATTTCATACAAATGGAATCATACGATAAGTGTTCCTTTGTGACTGACTTCTTTCACTTAGTAAAGTGTTTTCAAGGTTCATCCATGTTGTACTGTGTATTAGTATGTCATTTCTTTTTACTCCCAGATAATATTCTACTGTATAGATATACCTTATTTCGTTCATCTGTTTATGGATATTTGGGTTGTTTCCACTTTATGGCTGTTACGAATAATGCTACTCTGAACGACATTCCTATATAACTTTTGTGTGGCAATGTGTTTGTATTACTCTTGTGGTCCTTAGGAGTAGAATTCTGGGTTTTATGGTAAGTCTGTGCTTAGCATTTTGAGGAATTGCCAAACTGTTGTCCAAAGTGGTTGTATCATTGGCACTTTTTTTTTTTTTTTTGTTATCTGGATGATCATAATCAATTCTCAGGTGAGAATAAACTTGGGATCACCCAAGATTTGGGATGCTTTGAGAGCTGGCATATAAGATGTATCCTCAGACATCGCCTAGAAGACCCCAGTTTTCCTAACACCTGTCTCTGCTAGGGGCTTGGTAGGATTGACTACTACTACATTCCTTTGCTTTTTTTAATCTCTAACACCTAGAGAGATCAGAACACATAGCCCTTAATGAGCTAGTTTTAGAGTCAGCAGAATGTTGCTGGCTTTGAAGAAAATTAGTTTGTTTGTTTTTTATTAACTTGTGACATCAGGGAGACATCAGAAAGCTGAAACATATAATTGCCTTTTATTACAGTAAGTACCAATAAGGTGGCAAAATAATATTTTAGAAATGACTATTTGGTTGCTATAGTACCAAATGAAAGAAAAATTCTAAAACTTTTTTTTTCAGTAAAATCAGCATAATGGTGGTAATCCAGGGGGATTTGGACACAGAAGTATTCTGATAATTAGGTAACTTAGATAATAATCTTATGACCAGAGCCTCTCCACACCTGATGTAGTGGTTATTCAGGCAAATGCTATTCAGGTAGCTCATGTCATTTACATCCTCGATTCACACAGAAGGCTTGCCCTAAGAGAGGGTATTCCTTGTCAGGTCAGTCATTTCTCAAGAGGAAATAAGACTTGTTATAAGTGAAAGTTAGTTAGATTTAAATATACTATATGTAGTTTGAAGCATTGCTAGAGTGGATCATCCATGCTTTCTAAAGTTCTTTCACTCTCCAACATTTATAGTCTCCTGATTAGTTCATTTTAGCCACTCTGACCGGCATGAGGTGGTATCTCAGTGTGGTTTTGATTTGTATTTCCTTGATGAGGAGTGACATTGAGCATCTTTTCATGTGCCTGTTGGCCATCCGGATGTCTTCTTTAGATAAGTATCTACTCATGTCTTCTGCCCATTTCTTCACTGGGTTATTTGTTTTTTGGGTGTGGAGTTTGGTGAGTTCTTTATAGATTTTGGATACTAGCTCTTTATCCGATATGTCATTTGCAAATATATTTTCCCATTCTGTTGGTTCCCTTTTAGTTTTGTTGATGGTTTCCTTTGCAGTGCAGAAGCTTTTTATCTTCATGAGGTCCCAATAGTTCATTTGTAGCAACATGGATGGAACTGGAGAATATTATGCTAAGTGAAATAAGTCAGGCAGAGAAAGACAGATACCATATGTTTTCACTCTTTTGTGAATCCTGAGAAACTTAATAGAGGACCAGAGGGGAGGAGAAGCAGGGAGAAAGTTACAGAGAGGGAAGGAGGCAAACCATAAGAGACTCTTGAATACTGAGAGCAAACTGAGGGTTGATGGGGTGTGGGGGAGAGGGGAAAGTGGGTGATGGGCATTGAGGAGGGCACCTGTTGGGATGAACACCGGGTGTTGTATGGAAACCAATTTGACAATAAATTTTATATGTGTGTGTGTGTGTATACATACATATATGTATATATATATTACTATGTTAAAAAAATCAAGTTCTTTCACTCAGTGTTAGAGAAATCAGTCCACTTTGTTTTTCAGTGTACTGTACTGTTCAAATGGTGCTGGGAAAACTGGACGGTGACATGCAGAAGAATGAAACTAGACCACTTTCTCACACCATCCACAAAAATAAACTCAAAGTGGATGAAAGACCTAAACATGAGACAGAAAACCATGACAATCCTAGAGGAGAACACAGCCAGCAACCTCTTTGACCTTGGCCTGAGCAGCTTCTTACCGGATGCATCTCCAGAGGTGAGGGAAACAAAAGCTAAAATGAACTATTGGGACTTCATCAAGATAAAAAGCTTCCGCACAATGAAGGAAATAATCAACAAAACTAAAAGGCAGCCTAAAAATGTCAGAAGACGTTTGTAAGTGACATATCTGATAAAGGGCTGGTATCCAAACTCTATACAGAACTTATCAAACTCAACACCAAAAACCAAATAATCTAATTAAGAAATGGGCAGAAGACATGAATAGACATTTTCCCAAAGGAGACAGCTGAATAGCCAACAGATACATGAAAAGATGCTCAACACCACTGATCATAAGGCAAATACAAGTCCATGATGAGATACCACCTCACACCTGTCAGAATGGCTAAAATTAACGACAGAGGAAACAGCAGATGTTGGTGAGGATTTACAGGAAGTGCAACCCTCTTACACTGTTGGTGGGAATGCAAACTGGTGCAGCCACTTTGGAAAACAGTATAGAAGTTCCTCAAAAAGTTAAAAATAGAACTACCCTATGATACAGCAATTTTACTACTAAGTATTTACCCAAAGTTTACAAAAATACAGATTCGAAGGAGTAGATGCAATCCAGTGTTTATGGCAGCACTATCAACAATAGTCAAACTATAGAAAGCCCAAGTGTCCATCGACTGATGAATGGATAAAGAAGATGTGGTGTATATACAATGGAATATTACTCAGCCATCAACAAGAACGAAATCTTGCCATTTGCAATGATGTGGATGGAGCTAAAGTGTATTATGCTAAGTGAAATAGTCAGATAAAGACAAATACCATATGATTCCACTCATATGTGGAATTTAGGAAACAAAACAGATGAACATATGGTAAGGGAGCTAAAAGAGAGAGGGAAGCAAACTGTAAGAGACTCTTAACGTTAGAGAACAAGTTGAGGGTTGCTAGAGGGAGAGAGGTGGGGGATGGGCTAGATGAGTGACAAGGAGGGCGTTTATTGGGATGAGCACTGGGTGCTGAATGAATCACTGAATTCTATCCCTGAAACCAATATTACACTGTATATAAACTAACTAGAATTTAAATAACATTTTGAAAAAGAAAAAAAAAAAAGAGTGCTGTGTTGTTTGCTTTAAACTTGAAAGTAAGTGTTTTAATTTCGTTCAATTCCTGGCATTAACTCTTATGAAGCAACTCATTGAGTGGAACGGTGTGAAAGTAGGATACAGTTACAAGACAGAAATCCGAATAATCGGCTGAAAATCTTCCACTCCCTCTAAACCCTATCAGTTACATCGTGAGTTAAGTCCTCACTATGATGTAAGGTCGTTGGACACCTTCACTACATGTTTTTTACTTTATAAAGAAATATGTACTTGCAAACAACCCTCATGCATTTTACAAAGAACTGCTAGCAGAGCCTGAAGCAGGAGAAAGCACACCATCTGTTTTTATTTTGGAAGAGACAAGCAGAGCACTGTACAGTGAAAATAACTGGAAATAAATGAACACACACACTTATTTCAGCTGCAGTGAAATCTGTGAGTCCTCTTGGCTTGTCATCTGTCAAAGTCGGGTAGGTTCGATTTAAGTGAGTGTTTGTATTAAATAAGGAAAGCAGTTTATAGACCGAGCAATCCATTAATGTCATGGAACAAGAGAAAATTATATGCTCTGCACAAAATACTTTTGAAAAGGCAATCCAGGCCACAAGCAATTTTGGAAATGCATTGAACATTTCAGAGATTTTGCCATATCACATACTATGACCGTGCCACAGCTGTGCATCGATTGCTGGCAAAAGAGGGGCTTTAGTGATGGCAACGATAGAACCACACACTGTTTAATATACTAGCTCATGCCTCAAGAAAGGTTGATGAGATAGGAATGTATGGATCTGCCGCCACTTATGAGGTCAATGCTGTAAATAAAACTGGATGAAGGGGCGCCTGGTTGGCTTGGTCGGTTAAGTGTCCGACTTCGGCTCAGGTCACGATCTCACGGTGCGTGGGTTCGAGCCCCGCGTCCGGCTCTGTGCTGACAGCTCAGAGCCTGGAGCCTGTTTCAGATTCTGTGTCTCCCTCTCTCTCTGCCCCTCCCCTGTTCATGCTCTGTCTCTGTCTTAAAAATAAATAAACGTTAAAAAAATTTTTTTTAAAAAATAAAAAAAAAAAACTGGATGAAGAGCCATAAAATCCGAGATATAATTATTGGTGTAAGAATCATAGTGTAGTGTTCAGGACTTACAGAAAAACAGCAGTTAAAAAGGGGCAGGTCAACATAATCATAATCTTTTGGGAAGCTGGGAAATAAAAATCAGGAAAACTTTAGAAAAGATGATTCTTATTTGGGGGGCTAGAAGTGTGCAGAACTGGAATCAGTTCCCTCTAAATTGATGAACTGTGGAATAGTAACTCAAAAATAACAAAACACTACTAACAACACATGTATCAGTTCTAGTTTTTTGGGGTACTATTATAATTTAGTCTCCATGTGGACATGGTTTTGTGTGTCTAAGTCTTCATCATATGGAGGGTTGTAGAATTATAGATTCTCTTAATCTTGGTAGTTGAGAAATCAAAGACACCTTACTGTGTCCAGCATGTGGTAAATTTTCTGAGTGTCAGGCGATGTCATTAATAAACCACCCCAAAGGGCTCTGGCTTGCAGTGGTCTTGATGTTGAGTGTTTTGGGAGAGGATAATTTGGCAAATGATTAACAGGCAGATGGGCTGTACCCCCACTTTTGTTCTTGATGTCCTATCGCATAGAACCTGTGTTCTTGATGACAGTGTTCCAAATCCATCTTCTAAATAAGTTGAGGCTGAAGCATTTAGAACTGTGAGTCATACAGTTTTGTTATACATGCATTTGCTTAATAAAAACAATGTGCTTGCAATTTCATAATTCCCATCACATGCTAAATCTTGTGTTATAAAAGTGATCTAGGTGACGGGACAGTATGTGGAATATAGTCCATTGTTTATCAGACCCTCAAGTAAATACTGAGATGTGGTCATTTAGTTCAAAATGACTTCCTACCATCTGGAACATGAGGTGACATGTTACACAATGGAACACTTGGCAGGCCCAGTTGGCCAATTTCCTTTAGCAATTTGCTTCAGGGCATCCTTAGTATTCTGCACTAATCTTTCAATATAGCCATTTAATTCAGGGTGACAAAGCATGATATTGACTGCTTGGATTAACGTTCTGTTCACAAAACCTTTACCTTTATTTGAGATGATCACAGAGCCATTGTTAGAACAACTGTCTCTGGAAATCAGTGCTTCTTAAATAGCACATGTCAAGCTATGTCTCTGGTGGTAGAAGGTTAAAATGGAAGTATGTACCTTATGAGGCAGATGGAGATGAAATCCGTCTCGGTTAGGAAGTTCCTCTCCAAAGTATTTTTACAGAATAAAGGAGAATTTACAACAAAGCTTCCTTGCTTGTATTTCATGGAATGGTATCCTAAACCATCTGGCAAGAATCATCTAGAACTCACTGACCTAGAATGTGGGATCTGATTGCAGTAGAAGTGTTTCTTTCACTCACGGTGCAGGTCAACTTCAAGAGGAATGTCACAATAACTAAATCTTGTAACCTGCCATTACTTACTGAGTTTGTTTCAGTGTGGATTTAAATGGTCTGAATATGAACTTAAAAGTTTTGGTACATGAATCCCAGAAAGTAGGCTAGAAAGCATTCAGTAGACATAAAAGTATTCAGTAAATACCAAATAGCCATGCTATGCAGAGTTTACTGAAGTACTACAGTGGAAGTCATTGGTTTAATGTTTAACCAGTAGCCTTATAAAGTGCATCAACCTTCCCCATGGTGTCCCAATTTTTTTCCTGTGGGAGTGTATCTCATTACAAATAAAAGAGATGATTATAGGAAAGGAATAAGTAGAATTTCTACATTATCTTTATTTGTAAAA
Source organism: Panthera leo (assembly GCF_018350215.1). Taxonomy (NCBI): domain Eukaryota; kingdom Metazoa; phylum Chordata; class Mammalia; order Carnivora; family Felidae; genus Panthera; species Panthera leo. Next base: position 137,755,253 of record NC_056683.1, on the reverse strand, counting down.
ACAAAAAAAAAATTAAAAATCCCTTCAGATAAATCAAAGGAAAAATTCCCTGTGAGTCAGTATTAGAGACAATATATAAGAAGAAAACTGACATTGAACCATACGGTGCCCTTTGACATATAAAATAAATGCATCCCCAAATTTTTGTGGCCCTACCAACTTAAGTTAGAAGTTGCATATTATTTTGGCATATATATATATATATATATATATATATATATATATATATATATTAAAGTTTACTTATTTATCTTGAGAGAGAGAGAGAGAGAGAGAGGCAGAGAGAGAGGGAGAGAGAGAATCCCAAGCAGGCTCTGCACCAGCAACGTGGAGCCTGATGCGGGGCTAGAACTCATGAATTGCAAAATTGTCACCTGAGCCAAAACCAAGAGTTGGATACTCAACTGATTGAGCCACCCAGGTGCCCCTTTAGTAGTATCATTTTCCATAAACATGGAACTAAAATATGAATTGAAGTCAGGCAAGGCAGAACAGACAGTTTTCTAAGCACTTTTTTGTTGTTGTTACAGAACTTCTGTACATCTTGTTTTTTTTTTTAATATAAAGATGAGGGTTATCTGGTGGTCACAGCTCTCATACCATTGATTTCAGAAGATATCAAGACAATGTGACTAGTGAGCAGTTGTTTCACTCTGTCTGACAGCGTCCGATGCTGCTCTCCAGAAGCTGTGAGTTTTATGCAAGAAAACAGTCCTCTCTGACAGAAGAACTGGAGTGTTTTCTTGCAGAAATCTGTTCTTTGTAATAGCTTTCTGGGTGAGTTTACCATATAATAGTGTCATTGTTACAGTGTGCGACATCCATGACAGAAATCCATCAACATCATATTCATTCACGTAAATATTGAATGAGTGTTATATATATAATAGGTCCTCTGCTAAGCACTAGAGATTCAATAATGGACAAAAATCACAGTCTCTAGGTAAGCACTTTAGGAGCTTATAATTCATGGAAAAGATAGATTTTAATCAAATAATCAGACCAGCAAACATATAATTAAATGTGTGTCATGTTCAGTGAAAGAAAAATGCAGGAAGTTAAGAATGTCTATAACAAGGAGATCTGATGTAGTCTGGCAGAATGTGGCATATTGCAGGGAGAAAAGTTGGGTCAAGGTCAGGGAAAACTTCCCAGATAAAGTGATGATTGAACTGAAATCTGAAGGGTGAGAAGTAGTTAAATAGTGGATACTGTGATATTCTGCCCAGATTCTGTCTTCAGAGCCCATGCTTCCACCCCCTAGTTGCTGAGTCTTAGTATTTGTGTACAAGTTAGTACACTTAGTCTTGTGTACAAGTTGCTCAACTGAAGGCAGTTGTTAGTGCTGGTCCTAGGAAGCCAAATCTAAAATGGAATTCTGGAGATGGATCACTTGCCAGTCATCTGGCAATGAAGACCCTATAACTAGTGGCCCTGGTATATTGAAATAATATAGCTGTTAAACATACACCTGTGGAGAACCAGAATGGGATATTGGTGGAAAGAGGTGCACTGACTGATGCATGAGTTTTAGTACCTGAAAGGGAAAAGGGAAAACTATAAGAACTATGAAATTGGATTAATGAGTGTCACTGGTTCATTGAAAAGAGATTATTACAGGTTCAGGATGATTAATCATCTACTTTAGGCAACATTTAAAACTGGAACATCTAATCTACAAGCAGAGGGTACAAGATTAAGGACACTGATCAGAAACTAATCATAAAAGAATTCCAAAAAGGTTGAATTCTCAATCTTGATAGTCTCCTCATCAAGGTCAAGCCCCATAATTAAAGAGAGGAATCGTGCAAACTGGGATGAAAATATTTGGGAAGTCCAAAGTTGAGAATCTTGAAGTCACAGATTCCCCTTATCTGGCTGGTCCTGCAGAACTGGACAACTCCCCCTTATTAGGAGATAGGTCCCTCTAACGCATCCTCCTGTTTTGGCATTTTGTTGAAAATCACGTAGAGGTTTCAAATGAGGTAGACATCCTACAAGACAATGTATGCCCCTAATGAGAATTCATACTCACGTTCTTGCTTAGAGATAGACCAAAACAGAGGTCAAATCCTAGCATAGCTTGATGAGATGTTCTGGGCCTGCCAAGGGAAGACAGGGGCTATTCACCAGTAGACTGCCGGATCTGCTAATACATACGAGGAGGAGCTGAAAGAGTTTGTATGGGAAAGGATACCAGTGATATTGGATCAAGTGGGAACCTATAAATATAGGACATTCTTCTCTGACATAGGGTTTATCAGCCCAAGGACTCTGAGACATGGCCCTTATTAATTTTTAAAAACGTGATGTCTCACATTAAATGCAGTGGAGATGATAGAACTATCAGGATTGATAAAGAAAAAAAGGATCAATAGACTCAGAAAAGTGATGTACAAGGGTAGGTATATCAGGTTGGAAAACCCACTTGCCTACTAAGTTCTACAGAGGACATCTCGTTTACTAAAGATGCAGTGCCGGTGAGAGGGGCATTACCATCATTGAGAAGGTCTGTGGCTAGAGCAGGGATGCAGAGCTGGACTCCCTGAAATAAGACAGATCAGGTGAGGTGTTTAACTGCCAGAAGCATGGAGGGGGTAGCACAGTTACTGCAATGAGTAGAAGGACCAAAATTGTATCTAGAGAGTCTCAATCCACAAGGAACTATGGAGGTGGTCATAGACACTGAGTTTAGGGGCAAGGTAGATGGGACACTAACAAGAGTATTGCTTAATGCTATAACCAAAGGGAATCAACCGAAGGGTTAGATGATTAGATGTCTGGATGCAATCGCCAGATTCTGGACCTGAGATTGTTTAAGAACTGGCACCCCTCTACTGAAGGAGAGGCCAGGTCTCTAATAGGAAAGAATCTATAATACTGTGACAGGCATAGTCAGCAGGAATTCCTTTACTCTTCCCCAAGGGGGAAGATCCCCAAAGGGATCTCTAGCTATTTATACAGGTAATTAAGCATTAGGAAAAGGGCAATACCCTCCTGTGTCTGGGACTGTGAGAGTCTAAATTGACATTGAGGCCCAAGTACACAAATACTGCTTTAGCCCCCCTGTTTGAGTGAAGGGAAGGCATGGAGAAGCCAGGTTATAAACAGATTCCTGGCCCTGGGTTTATAGACCTTCTTGGTCTTAATACATAGTCCCTGAGTTTACAATTGGAATGGATATAGTTGGTAGCTATTGTTGTCTTGACCCAGGGCTGGGGGTGGAAATGGTGTGAAAGCACTATTATAGTGGCTTGCAGATGACCTACTTTCCAAGTAAAATAGCAAATCAAAATGAACATTACATCCCAAGAGGAATGACAGAAATCAGTAATATTTTCATTGATAGTGAAATTTATATTTCATATAATAGGTCACTGTTATATCCTCATTTACATTCGCCGATCTGGCTTCTATTAAGACTGGGTGGATAATGGCAGTTTACAATGGACAACCATAAATTTCAACACATAGTTGCAGCTGCTGTGTGAGATGTGGTAACTTTACTAGAATAGATAAAGACAGCATCTCTTGGAGATGCATTCTTTTCTATTATGTCAGAAAGAAGATTTACAGTCTCTGCTAATGTCCTGGCTAGTTGGTCTGGAGCCTGAAAAGAGAAAGATTAGAAGCCCTGGACAAGATGGTCAGAGGAAGAGGCACATGAATGGATATATAGGAGTGGCCACAGAACACGAAGATCTCTGTATCACAGTTCACAGATCACAGTGGCCATCAGAGGAATTAAAATACCAAGACCTCCAAAGTCCTAGTCACTTGTTCATCTGGAGCAGTGGTATATGCTGCAAAGCAATGACATATGGACCAGCATCTATCAACTGGCCACAGAGCTGGCCATAATGGACACATAAATGGAGGAGCCATGGTGGCAGAACCCAACAGCATGGTTGGTATCTAAAACCCAACAGCATGGACATTCACTCAACAAGGATGATTTTGCCATGACTGCTGCAAAAAGTCCAATCTGCAAGTAGCAGACAAATATTTAGCCCTCAGTATGGCCCATTCCTCCATGGTAAGCTAACCTCACTAAAAAGTTGGCTGCATTGGATATCTTTCACTCTTGAAGAGGCAGTAATCCATCCTTAATGGGTTTGACACATAGTTTGGAGTTGGGTTTTCTTTTCCTATAGCAGGACCTTGATACGCATCACTATTAAAGATTTCTAGACATTGATATGCTAACATGGGACCCTGCATAACCACTCTTTACATCAAGTGAACTAAATTGTAACACAGTTATATACAGACACTGTAGTGCACACAGGACCAAGACTTCCACTTTTTTACAACACGTGCTGTAGACTGGATGGTATGTTCCCCTCCCTGCCAAAATCCATATAGTGAAACCTAATTCCCGATGTTATGGCATTAGGAAATGAGGCCTTTGGGAGGTGATTATGATATGAGGGTGGAGCCTTTATGAATGGCATTAGTGCTCTTAAAAAAAATACCCCAGAAAGTTCCCCCATTCCTCTCATCATGTGAGAACATAGAGAGAAAATGGTCATTTTGAGCTACGAATCAGATCTGCTGGCCCCTTCAGCCTGGATTTTCCAGCCTCCATAACTGTGAGAAATAAATTGCTTATAAGATGCCCAGTCTATGGTATTCTATTATATCAGCCTGAATGGACGAAGACTGGTGGTTCTCACAAACCAGAAGCTGTCAGTCTGATATATCAGTGGAATGGTGCTTTAAACATGCAACCGAGGTGCCAGCTTGAAAATCATACCTTATAAAGATGGAGTGCCATACTTCAGGACATGGTATACACTGAAAATTAAGGACTATCTTATTGTCCTATATACTCTGTGTGCTAGAATTCATGGGACTGGGAACCAAACATGGAGTTAGAAATGGTGTCACTTACCAGAACTCCCAGTTTTTCTCTAGGGCATTTGTGATTTCTGTCACAACAGTTTTAGGCTCTGTGGGTCTAAAGATCATGGTTCTCAAATATGTCATGATTTCACCAGGAGAGACAATAAAGTCCCACTAGATTTTAAGATATGTCTTCCAACTGCGGTCTTCTCATAACGAGGGACTAGCAGTGAAAGAAAGGAGTGAGCAGTGATAGGGGCAGCTGGCTCAGACCAGCAGGAGCAGGTAAGGCTGTTGCTACATGATGGGGAAGGGTAGAATGTGTTTTGAGCTCAGGTGACCTACTAAAGTCGTCCAGTGTTAAGATTAAATGCATAAGTACAGTAGCCATTATCTGAGAAGGACATGGTAACTACTAGGACTCAGACCTCTCAGGGATGAGGGGCTCAGTCACCCCACCAGGTGAGCCATCAGCTAGCCCAATAGAGGAGTTGGCCAGGGGAAAGGGGATCTGGCATGAGTCCTGGAGGAGAAGATGATGGGTATCGGTTACAGCCTTGAGATAAGGACAACAACCCAGCTTGGGTTTCTTTCCATTTATTTTTGAGCTCCCCAACCAACACCCTGGGAAAGCTCTTTCCACACAGGCAAACTCCGTACAAACAGCAAATGAATCTGACAGTGGTTCTTCACTCACAGACCTTCTTCGGGGCCAGTGTGCCCCTCCCCCAGCAGGTGGAAATATGAACTGCTGATAGGTCAAAGCTGTATCCTTCACTGGGAATTGTCTTCAGACACAAGGATTGCTCAAGCCGTTTCCAGTGGGCAGCTTGTGACTAGTGACTGGCTCTTGTGAGGATGCAAACAATGGACCGTTTCTACCACTTGGGACTGGTCTGAAGGACTATCCTAGCACCAGAACTCCCCTTAGATGGGCAGATGCCTCAGTGGCAACCACACTGCTGGTCGGCTTCTCCTTTGCCCAGCCCAGCCTTCTATACTTCCTTATGGATGTAACCCAAGAATGCGCCTCCTTAAACCCCCTGGCTTCACTTTCCCTTCTTTTATGGACTGAACACTTTTGTTCTAAAATTTATATGTTGAAGCTGTAACCCCTAGTGTAGCTGAATTTGGGGACGGGGCCTCTAAGGAAGTAATTAAGATTCGGTGAGTTCATAAGGGTGGTGCTCTGTTCCGATGATTAGTGTCCTTTTAAGTCCTTTTAAGAGACACCAGAGAACTTGCTCTCATTGTCTGCACACATGCACCGAGGAAAAGCCATGTGAGCATGTGACTAAGAAGGTGGTTATCTACAAGCAGGAAGAGAGCCTTCATGAGAGATGGAATTGGCAGGTACTTTGATCGTGGGCTTTTAGCCTCTAGAACTATGAGAAAGTAAATTTCTGTTTTTTACGTCACCCAGTCTGTGGTATTCTGTTATGGCTGCCCTAGAGAACTAAGGTAGCATCTCAGGCTATTACCAGGAAACACCACCTAAGCACCCACTAACATGTGCCCAGAGGCCATTAGCTCTCTGAGTCTAGAGTTCACAAGACAATTTTTGGCTGTAAAGTTTTGGATATTGTTCTGGACCAAAGAATTCTGGTAATATTTTTTAAAGGATCTGGCTTTTAAAAGTGTATTTGGTGACCCTTTATTTGAAGAGGAAAGAGGAGCCTATAAATGATTTTTAAAATGAATACTTTTCTCGGCAAAGGCTTTACTTCGGCAGCTTTACAGTTACCATGGTAAGACCTCCAAAGAACAATTTTGGCCATACAAAACAGGTGGACTGTTATTACCCTTATGAGTAATATGAGTATTACCCTTATAAGTACCCTTATGAGTAACCAGAGGCAGGCATACATAAATATGCCCATCAGTGAGCTGCCTTTTATAAAATTGCTTGACACGTGTTTAGTTCAATGTAATGTATAAAACACGTGGGGGTTGAACAGAAATCATGCAAAAGGATCATCATGTTCCCTTTAACTTGACCCCCTATAAACTCTCCAACCTGCGGAAAGAACCATTATTAGGGTCTTAAATGTAGAGGAAGAGAAGAGAGGTAGAGTAAAGCAGATGGAGGTATTGAAGGGAAAATTAAACCTAAAAAATAAGATAAAGGGATATGGTAGCAAAGAAGATTTAAAAAGAATCTAAGGTGAACATGAAAGAAATATTGTATTATAGAGCATCTGCTCACATACCAGGGAGAAAGGCCACACATACACTGAAGACTTCTGGCAAGAACACACCCACCTGCCCACGTATGCACGCCCATGCCTGCGCACACATGCACCAATAACTCAAGCCTTCTATTTCAACAACTGTATCCCTTAGGATACGTTAACATATCCAGTTTGAAGCCAAAACAAGGGAAACCACTCTACTTTCTTTTCCCTCATATTTCCGAACATAGAATCGGATACAACATGGATTTTGATGGGTGCATACAAACACTATGCCCACAGCAAGCCCCTAAGGAAATAGGTCCCCTAACAGAGGTGGCGGTCAGGGTCTCTTTCTGCAACAGGAAATCCCTCCCTCTTATATTAGTTCATTCTATAATTCAATATTGATTTGGGGGGACCATCTCAATATTGATGGAGGAAATTTTCTTCCAAGTCAAAAATGTCCCATTATGTTCCCCCCCCCCACCCAATGAATTCAAATTACACTGAGTGAGAAGAGCTGCAGAAAGTGAGTCCAGTTTAAACAATGTTCCATTGTGTGCAAAACCTTTCCTCTTCATCCATAAAATTCATTCTTCACAGACAAGGTAGCTTAGTTCTTGTCGCTATTGCCAAATAATGGATACCGGGTTTAACAGTTTTTCGCTTGCTTTGGATTTAAGAGTTATTATGTTTTCTTTTTCCATAATCTTGTTTTCGCATTTTAGGGTACAAAGTATGTTGCATCCAAATAGAGTTTCTGAGTCACTATTTTAATGGAAGCCTGTGGTTTCAGATTTACCTGGTTCATGCTTCAGGAGACACAGCTACCTTCAGCATCTCAGAGTTTTCCGTCTGTTAGGATGTGCCTTACATCCGGAGCAATTATACTTCACCTATAAGATCCTTCAGGCAAAGACTTGATTATGTTTCTTTCTCCCTAGAACATAATATGCTGATAAGCACGTAACCGCTACTTTTGCAATTGGAACTGATTGCTTTTTTTTTCTACAATCATTTATTTTCCAATGTCTAATATAACATGTGCCTGGATAATGTCCCACTCTTGCTGCCCTTCTGTTTTTTCTGTATGTTGTGGCACATTTTTCCCTCTGTGAATTCCGAAATCATTCCAGAGTTCAACCTGAAGTCGCCTTAAGCTGTTCCCAGCTTTTAAGACATATTTCATAGTTATTCTTTCTTATTTTCACAAAATTAGTTTGGCCTCAATCTATTCCATGACAATGAGCCAACTATTAAATATTTATCGAGCAGTTTCTAAATGGATAGCAGCACCCTAGATGACATATTTAAAATGGAAATTTTTTGTATTTTAAAATTATTGCACAGCCAGAGAGGTTCACATTGTATATTTTTCCTACAGCGGTTTTCTCATCCTGGCTATGGACACGCATTAGTTTCCTAGGTTGGCGGTGGTTCAAATACATTTTTTTTCTACTAAATAGTCACTTCTTGAGGCAATTTTTTTTTTTTACAAAAAATAAGTAAATGCATTGAGCCTGTCCTGCAAACCTCATCACCTTACTTGTGAAGGAAAACTTATATGCATTCAGAATTTTCTTCTCCATGATCACAGATTAAATTCCCTTGAAAACACTTCATATATTAAAACCGAAAATGTTTTCTTTCTCTGAAGGGTCTTGTGCTGCTGTGAGGTCATGGCTCACGGTAATTTCCTTTGACTGTACATATGCCTCCAGGCCACCTTCTCATTCACACACTGGAACCTTCCACCGGGGATTTAGGTCATCTTATTTATACAGGAATAGAGCCTCATTCTGGAAAGGCTGATATATTCTTAAGTTCTCCTGCAGGTAATATAATTTGCTGGAAGAGAAAAAAAATGGGGAGTAAATACAAATACACACAAATGTAAAGGGTTTGTGCTTTTTCCCGTGAGTCTGGTACTTAAGATGAGACATTAGCTACTACACAACTTGCCAGTGTCCCTGATACCGCTGCTGCCACTCTAACGTGACCTATTTCACGTTTGTAAAATTAAATCAGGGAACATCACCTAACATTTTTGGGTAGAAAGGTTATTTTCACTGATATTCAATGTGAAATAATGATAAAATGAGCCCTGTGACTGACAGTTCTCCAGCATGGAAAACCTTATCAGTACTTTGTATAGGCAGACAATAAGAAGATTAACAGAGGTGGAGTACTGAAATTAACAAATACTGGGGTCATGAGTAAACATTTTTCCAAGGAAGACATGCTAACAGACATATGAAAAGATACTCAACATCACTCATCACCACGGAAATACAAATCAAAACCACGATGAGATGATGAGATGCCACCTCACAACTGTCAGAATGGCTAAAGTCAACAACACAGGAAACAACAGATGTTGGCTAGGCTGTGGAGAAGGGGAGACCTTCTTGCACTGTTGGTGAGAATGAAAACCGGCACATCCACTCTGGAAAACAGTATGGAGGTTCCTCAAAGAGCTAAAAATAAAATTTGACCCAGTAATTACACTGCTAGGTATTTGTGCAAAGGTACAAAAATACTGACTCAAAGGGGCACATGCACCCCAATGTTTATAGAAGCATTATCAACAATAGCCAAATTATGGAAAGACCCCAAATGTCCATCCATTGATGAATGGATAAAGAAGATGTGGTTTATATATGCACAATGGAATATTACGCAGCCATCAAAAATAATGAAATCTTGCTACTTACAACAATGTAGATGGAACTAGAAAGTATTATGCCAAGCAAAATCAGTCAGTCAGAGAAAGACTAATACCACATGTGGAATTTAGGAAAACAGGTGCACATATGGGAAGGGGAAGAAACAGAGGGAAGCAAACCATAAGAGACTCTTAATGATAGAGAAAAAAATGAGGGTTGACTGGTTTGGTGGGGAGGGAGTTGGTTGGGGGTTGGGATAACTGGGTGATGGGCATTAAGGAGGACACTCGTTGTGATGAGCACTGAGTGTTGTATGTAAGTGATGAACCACTAAATTCTACTCCTGAAACTAATATGATACTATATGTTAACTAACCAAAATTTAAACAAAAACCTGAAACATTAAAAAAAAATACTGGGGTCATCGGCCCTGAGTCCCTGTGCTGTTTCCACTGCATGGTTATTACTGGACAGCACCCAAAGTCAAGCAATATACTTCCCCTGACGTAGAAAGCAAATTAGAAAGTATCCTGAAATGTGGCAGCGTTCCTTCAGTGTCTCAGCAATGTAAGGTCACCCAGATAGCATTCCTTAGTCTCTCGGAATAGTATTTGCTTTAACTTTACTTTCTCCAAACACACTTACTCTGCAAAGAGGAATAAAAATTTTTAACAGAATTACCATTCTCCTCTCACTTAGCATCTTGCTGTAAAGCGGTATCCAGTCCCTAAGGCTTGTATTTGAAGTGGCTCAAAACAGGTCCTTTATGATTGATGACTTCATGCCTATAGACTTTTTGAATAACCTACTTTATGCTAAAATTTATTCCTCTAAAACCTAAAACATTCTATCTTGGTGTCAGGAAAAGAATCTTTGATAGTGTCGGTATGGAATAAAGTCTCCTAGCTTGACATCTTGTTGAATAGAATAGGAAGAGGTCAAAGATACTTTGGGGACTTTGAGCCTCCATGCTGGAGAGGAAGGACACATTTAGAGGGACAATAATAAAAATGAATTTATATTTTTAGGCAGCATACTTAAAAGAGAATGTTGGATGAGCAGTGACAGCCAAAATTTGAAAAAAAATCCTCTGGCCTCTTTGCTAAGCTGCTTTCCTCACCTTTCCATTCTGTGCATCCCCAGGTTATGGGACACATGCATTTGGCAGGAGAAAACAACAGCAACATCTTGCTCCCCCAAATACCATTTCATTTCTTGTCATAGGTTTATATGGAAACTACTCTATAAATTTAACATATTTTGGACACCATCCATGTTCTAATTTCCATATTAGTCACACCTACATTATTTTTTTTAATTTTTCAAAATAGCTCTATGAAGGAGACATCATAACCCTATGAAGGAGGCAGTTGCAAAAACCAGGCCAGAGAGAGCTTGGGGAAACTCATTTGAAGTTATCAAACCATTCAGTGGTTGAACCAATGTTTGATTTCAAGTCTCTCCAGGAAATTCTGTGTTGTCTCCATTATCAGTTGTTGCTTTCTGCTCAACTAATTGGCACATCCACAGTTCACCATGTTAGTATTTCTACCTTAGTTTCCATTGATCTCAGTGTGCATTGCATGCTTACTTACTGCCGTAGTCTCAAATACCATTGCTCAGTGGGTGTATACTGAGAAAACGGATGTCTGGCCTTAGCATCTGCACACTGCTTTCTAGTATTCCTTTCATGATCCTGTCTCTGATGCTGCAGGTTCATATATCCATCAAGTAGCAATCCGAATTCTTTTTTTTTTTATGTTTGTTTATTTCTGAGAGAGAGTAACTGGGCAGGGGAGGGGCAGAGACAGAGAGGGAGACAGAAGATCCAAAGTGGGTTCTGCGCTGACAGCAGAGAGCCTGATGCAGGGCTTGAACTCAAGAACTGTGAGATCATGACCTGAGCTGAAGTTGGACACTTAACTGACCGAGCCACCCGAGCACCCCTAGCAATCCTACTTCTAAAGAGCCATTTGAAAAACACTCAGAATCCTCTGCCACAGATGCAATCAGTCATAGAATAGGGCTTTACAAGTGATTGCTCTTGTGATAATATGATACCGTAAGAGGGAAAGACACTGAGTATAAGTCATTGCTCTGTTCCCCCTAGAGAGCAATCGGTATTTCAGAGTGGTGGGGGGTGACCTTGCGTAAGAGTATTATTGAAAATTTTGTACAGGGTTGGCCACCCCTTCTGATATACACACCATTACTCTCTCTAAACCTGATTTTTCCTGTCAGCAGGGATGTGGGTGTATATGTCAGGTGCTGGGCCAGATAGGGAGAAATGAGGTAGAATAGAGTCCCAAGAGGTCAAGTGAAAGACCCAGTTTACTGATTCAGCACAGACTTGGCCTCCCATAAGCCGAGAGGGAAGAAGAGTAGACATTCTCAGGTTCATATCTTTTTCTCCCTTTCCTTCCATTACTTCCTAGTATGTGGCCTTAATCTTGTCTCTTCCATACTGTTACAATTGCTTGAAAACTGTTCTCTCTGCCTTATGTGTCATCCCATCCAATTACTGAAACATGTTATAATGTTGCTCCTCTGTCTAAAATTCTTTATTAGCTTCCGCTTCTCATATGATACAATCCAAGTGCCTTAAGGGAGTAAACAAGGACTTATATGATCTGGCTTCTGCTTACCATTAGCATTGCCTCCAGCCACACACAAACGTGGTTGCCATACTGTAACTGTCTCATTTTGTTTTATTTTTCTCTATACATAAAGCTGCTTCATGGTCAGTGGATTTTCTCATGCTGGCTCTTACTTTTTCTGAGCTAGCTCTTCTGATAACTTCCTATTCATACTTCAAGGATCAGCCTTAGTGTCAAACACTTCTTGTTTGAAGTGTTCCTTGATCGCCTCAGTGACAATTGGACATGAACTTCTCCACCCTTCTCCCAGGATACTTAGACACATTTTTTGCACCTTTTTCATACTTTATTCACACGTATCTTTACATAGGCTTGATTCTACCCTTAGTCTTCCAGTTTTTCGAAAAGCAAGAACTGTGTTTTATTCATCCAATGTGGATGATTTTGTTTCCGAATAAGAAAAACCCCAAGTGAAACTAGCCTGGTGAGGAAATGTGTATAGAGTGGGGGAATGTATATTAGTACATACCTTTCAGAAATGTAAAGGGTAGGGGAAGGATCTAGCTTCTTGCAAAGAGGATTCACATTTCAGACAATTTTGTGCATTCTTATCTTTTCATCTCCTTTTCCATCTCCATCTTTATCTCTGTATCTCTTGGATCTGTTTGTCTTTGTTGGATTTACCCACAGTCAGACTCGCCTTGAGTTCATGTCACCTTTAAGACTTAAACAACAGAGGAAGAGAGAGGCTTTCTTCTTCCAGATGTTTCCAGGTAAATGGCATGGACAGATTTCGATTGACCAGGGCCAGGTTCTGTGTCTATTCCCATTGCTAAGGTTTGAGTATTGTATTATTATTATTTTTAATGTTTATTTATTTTGAGAGAGAGAGAGAGATCAGGGGAGGGGCAGAGAGACAGGGAGACACAGAATCCAAAGCAGGCTCCAGGCACTGAGCTGTCAGCACAGAGCCTGACGCGGGGCTCAAACCCACGAACCATGAGATCATGACCTGAGCTGAAGTAGGATGCTTACCCGACTGAGCCACCCAGGCACCCTGAGTATTGCATTATTTAATTATTCCTCTGAACTACATGGATTGGGAAAGTGGCAGTTTTCCAAAGAAGGAGAAACTGAGCAAGAAAATAGAAAATCTACTGCAATTGACCTTTGAAGAACATAAGGTTGCAAACGTTTTACAGTACTGAACTGTCAATCTATTTTCTCTTACAATTTTTTAAATTTAATTTATTTTTTTTTAAATTTACGTCCAAGTTAATTAGCATATAGCGCAACAATGATTTCAAGAGTAGATTCCTTAATGCCCCTTACCTATTTAGCCTATCCCCCTTCCCACAACCCTTCCAGTAACCTTCTGTTTGTTCTCATCAAAATGAAAAGCTTCTCTTACAATTTTATTAGCAACATTTTCCTTTTTTCTGGCTTATTTGATTTTAGGAATACAGTATATAATACATATACAAAATGTGTATTAATCAACTACTTATATTATTGGTAAGGCTTCTGATCAATAGTAGGCTATTAATAGTTAAGTTTATAGGGGGTCAAAAGTTATATGCAGATTTTTAACTGCATGGGGTGTCAGTACCCCTAACCCTTGCATTGTTCAAGGGCCAACTTTACATACAAGAAATCTGCAAGGTAAAGGATTTGTTAGATGAATGCATCATTGGATAAAGGCAAGTGTTAGTCTGACACAGAGAAGCATATGGATTAACAAAAGGCGGTCAGGGAATGAAGAAGAGGAGAGATGTTTCCTGGAATGATTAGACACAGTCTGTGAGTTATATGATTATTGTTAATATTACGATATTATTATTTTTTACAGCTCAGTGGTTTTCAGTATATCACAAAGCTATACAACAATCACCATTAATTCCAGTATATTTTCATCATCCCAAAGGAAACCCCATAGCTTGAGTGTAGTGTATATATTTCATAATGATATCTTAAAATGCATGCTTGTCTACGTTGCACCACCAGAAAATGGGTAGTGTAAGCAATGAGAAATCATTAATCAAAACAAATGGGGGGAAATAGAATGATTTGGTTGTTTGTGCCTTACTTCTCACTGAAATGCAAGGAACATGGTTATGTGAATGACTAACTTTGGTAAAAATGAAGAAGTCCCATTTCCCTTCAAAGGCTGACTCAACTTCTTCAGGATTCATCTTCCTGTACTTGGATGTTCTTAGACCATATTTCTCTGTAAGGTTGATAGAATAGGAAAAGTCAAACCTCAAAATACATCTTAATCATATCATAATCAGCATATATTTTTATGCCAATCAATTAAAAAATTAGCATCTTGATATAATTTATTAGTGTTCTATAATGAATAGCTATAGTTTTAGACAGTGGAAAGTGTTACAGCAAATAGCATGTTCTCTTGCTGGGGTGCAAAGAAACACTGAGTCTTTCATAAGACCCAGAGTCTGTTTCTGTAGATGCAAAGGTCACCTCTAGTTGTTATTCTAGATTACTGCTCTCCTGATGATTCTTACCTTCCTTTTCATGAGAACAGGATCCAACAATTTAACTTCCATTTGGCTGCTACCACTAAATCTAAGCTCAAGGACACAACCACCAGTGGAGAAACAGAATTTTAGTTTGAAATACATAAAGAGAAGGAAAGGGAAATGAGAATTGCATTTCAGCATCGACAAAAGAAATTCTGCTCAAACATAGAGTATGGGTTCCAACAGTAGATAATTTAGCCATAGTTCCTTATTTAATATCATCTACTCTGTTTTAAAAACTTGAAACACTAGAATAATTCAACAAGCACTGTTCAAGAGTTGGAGGAAAGTCAGTACATGAAAAAGCAGAATATTGTGTCATGTAAGAGAGAGAAGTTGTTTTAATGCTGCCAGTAAGTAGCTTTGTGATTTTTAGCAAACTACTTGATTTTTTTTTGGCTGTGTTTGTGAAGGGACACAGTCATATGGAAAGAAAATTAGAACTTTCCTGTGCTTCCCCAGAGGGCAGTCAAAATGTACCAGTTGGAAGTTATAGGGAGCCCATGGTGGACACTCAAGATATTGCTTTGAATTATGGGGAAACATAGAAAAGACCTACTTAATAATTAGAATTGTTTAACAAAGTAAAACAAGAACTTCTCAATCCTTATAAATGTTGCAGTAGAGTTTATATGACTGTCAAGCCTATTTAGAAGGAGAAATTATTGCTAGGAGATGTTACTAGAGAGAAGAGTTTGAATAAGCAATCTCAAAATCACTCTTTAACTTTAAGGTTATAGGGTGCCTGGGTGGCTCAGTCGTTTAAGCTTCTGACTCTTGATTTCAGCTCTGGTCATGATCTCATGGTTAGCGGGATAGAGCCCTCTGTTGGCCAATGCCAACAGTGTGGAGTCTGCTTGGTATTCTCTCTCTCCCTCTCTCTCTGCCCCTTACTCACCTCAGAATAAATAAATAAACTGAATTTTTTTTCCAAAAAAGGTTACCACTTATAATAATTATATCAAGAGAATGCCCATGAATCCATAAATATGCTTTTCAGATGAAGGGGGTCTTATTTTCATCAATGAGTCAGATGTTATTTAGTGCCTACAGAACGATCATTTTTCTTCACAATTTCTTTGTAAAGAGGGCACTAATATTCTTTTGACCCTGGACAGCCAAATGCTTCATCTTGATTTCTCAAAGGTGATCATATGAATTCCAGCCACCTGACAGTAATTGGCCTGGTAATGGACAAGGGATACCATTATGTCCAGTAAGATATGAAGAAAACTTATCTAGGAAGATTCATTGCTGTTAAGAATGGATCATGAGAGGGGCACCTGGGTGGCTCCGTTGGTTAAGTGTCTGACTTTGGCTTAGGTCATGATCTCATGGTTTGTGAATTCAAGCCCCACATTGGACTCTCTTCTGTCAGCACAGAGCATGCTTCGGGTCCTCTGTCCCACCCTGTCTCTCTGCCCCTCCCCTGCTCACACACGCTCTTTCTCTTTCTCTTTCTCTTTCTCTTTCTCTTTCTCTTTCTCTTTCTCTTTCTCTTTCCCTTTCTCTTAAAAATAACATAAAATGAAAAAAAAAAAAAAAGAATGGATCTTGAGAAAAGGATATACATTCCTTAATTTAGGCTTTTGTAAATGAGTGAGGAATTGATGCCTGGAGTCTGTTGCAGCCTATCTCATTATTTCCGTAATATGGGTGTTGTGATAGTTAAGTTTATGTGTCAATTTGACTAGGCCATGGGTGCCTAAATATTTGGTCAAAAATTATTTGGGCTGATTTCGTGAGAATGTTTTTGGACGCACTTAATATTTGAGTCAGTAGACTGAGTGAAACATTGCCCTCCCTAATGTACGTGGGCCTCTTCAATCAACTGAAGACCTGAATAGGACAAAAGACGAACGGTGAGTAGGAGAGAATTCTGCCTGCTGGTCTTTGGTCTGGGACGTTGGCTTATTCTGGCTCTGTAGCAGCTTCTGGTTTTTGAACTTAGCTGGAACATCAGCTCTGCGGATTTTGGACTTGTCTGCTTTCATGATCATGTGAGCCAAATAAATCTCTTTCTCTCTATGTACACAACCTATAGGTTCTTTTTCTGTGTAAATCCCTGACTAATAATATAGGTTCACATATCATACAAGGATGATGAACAAAATGTAGAGAATGCCTGGTTTTTTGATGACTTCATCGGCAAATTGATTAACCAACCCTGGTACCAGATTACTTGCATATTTCTTGTTATGTCATAGAGACAGTGTAGGAGAGATTTGGCTCATTTGAAACTGGATCTTCTGTTACTTGTTACTTTAGCCAAAAACATACCCTGACTATTAAGTCATGGAAACTTTATACTGAGTGTTCTCTATGGTTCCTTCTTGCTCTAAAATTTTACGATTTATCTGGTTTGTTCACCTCACAGTGTCATGAAAATAAAATGAAACATTTTTATGGGAAAATTCACTGAAATGTATAAAGTATGATGCAGTTGTCGACAACTATTAGCATTTCTTTTACGACGACTAAAATATGTCCCTTGGCTCCTGAGTTGACAAATCTTCATGGATTTTTAAAGAAAACATCAAATATCTGTAGTAACAAAATAATGCAGGCACAAATGAAGAACAAGGTGGGTTGAAATTCAGCAAAACTATATTAGAAAAACCTATTCTTTGACATTAGTGAGGTAGAATCTTCAACTAGAAGGGAGAGAAAATTCCATGAAGGGAAAAATCCCATGAAGATTATCTTGTCACTAAAGACCTAGATCATGTCAGTGGGAAAAGGGCTACAGTAGGGAGAGTGGAGAAATGTAACAATAAATGCACCATAAATTCTGTCATTGATGAAAACAACAACAACAACAACCAAGCCAAAAAAACCCTGTACCACTGAACCTTTCCTCTAAGCTTGTTCTCTCTCAATGGTGCTGATTTTTTTTTTCACAAGTTGAAGTGAACTCTAAAATGATCCTTAGCTATTCATGCACCATAAAATAAAACCATCTCTGATGTTATTAGGTGCTAGGTTAGCCAATAGCTCTTCATTCTGCCATCTTCTTGTATCTTTATTTCTGCTGCATTAAGCACATTTCCCCCTACACTTTCTGCTCTGAAGCTTCCGTTTAAGTATCCATAAGCTTCCTCTGCTTACTTCCAGTTGCTCTCCACTGGCTCATGGTTGTTCCCAGATACAAACAGAAAGAGCCCATGTAATTCAGTTTTTATCTTGCTCAGTTATGAATATTGACAGAACTGCAGTCACACTTAAACTATCCCACTGACAAAATCTGGACAATGAAACGGCAGGGTATTTATTCCCTCACTCTGAGTTGATTGGGCGTGGTCTTTCAACATTCGTGATTTTCAAAGAAATGCAATGTCAACATCAAATACTTTTCAAAGATATCTTGTGAAGCTTCACAGATTAAAAATGTGCTTCGGAGTTGAACGCTTTGTGTGAGAATATGTAGAGTTAATTATGCAGAAAGGGCACACCAGTCACAGTTGAATAAAACCTATAATGTACTCTATTAAAAATGCAGGAACAGCTAACATTCATAGAGACCTTATTCCATGTGTATCGCTCACTGGGTACCAACGTGTACCAGTTAGCATTGAGTCAATGGACAGAAATCACACCGACACTTTCAGCACAGATAAATTCATACAAAGAACTGCAAAGTAGAAATTTAAAAAAAACGAACAAGCAATAATGGAAGCCTTAGCATGAAGGTAGGAACTGTAAGAAGAAGCTATCATTCCTAGGGCTGAGAGAACAAAGGGACAGGGGTTGACATGATGAAAACATCGAAGTTTGAAGGTGGAACACTGGACTTGAAACTTTGACCTCTGAGGAGGGTTTTTTTTTTCCTCTGCAGGTAGCACCTGTGAGGGGAACACGAAGAATTTGGTTCTGTAGGGGTTAGAAAAATTCCAATCTGAAATCAATCGTTGCTAGTGAAATAAATTGTCATTATCCAATTGCAGATAATTTGCGAGGCTGATTCTGACAGGTACAACCAACAGAAAAAGAACAGGAAAGACCCAGGAAGGAGTTGTGCTTCTCTGTCTCTGGTGCCCTCTCCCAGCTAAAAGCCTAACAGGAAGCCACGGGGATAGCTTGTCACCACAACACAAAGGGTGAAGGGTGGGTTTGAAGCTGAGAGACCATGTCTTAGTAAATGACACAGGGAATTAAAGATTAATCGGATATTTACTTTGTCCTCAAAGAGTTCTCATTTTAGTAGGAGATGAGGTAATCTAATCTAAAAATAGCTAATCTAATATTGTACAAAGAATATAAAAAATCTACATAGAAGAGATCCATAGGTGTTCATTTTGAATAACAAACATGAAAATATATGTAACTTTGTTAATACTTTATATTGGTTTATTTCTTCTTCATGGGAAAATATATAACTACATAATAATTATAGGGGTTAAATCTAGACCAACCCTTAAGAAATAATTTGACCCTGTTCCAAATCTTCATTTAGATAAGGGATTTTTGATATGATTTACCTCAGATACAGTGATGAGCTTGCTTAGGGTCACTTAGACAGTAGAGTGGGGAAAGCGAGCTAGAACTCCACTCTGCCTCACAGCACAGAGTGCTTCTGAAGTCAGACAGAAAATAACAACTTTACTTCAATTTTTAATTTAAAAATCACTGCTACCACCAAATATTTCTAACACAGTGCGATATTACATACAAATAAAGGTGTTGTAAGCTGGACAGCTAGCGCTGTTTATTTTTAAATCTTTTTGTCTCTTTGACAGGATCATTCTAGAAGTGCCAATCTGATGATGCTTATATCCGACCTGCTATCCTTTTTTGGTTTAAGTCTGTCTGTATCTGAAAGAAATGCGTAGCTAGAACACATCAACAAATGTATAATGATCTTGTTTAAAAGTATGCCCTAGAATATTTTATCATAAGGGTGCCTGGGTGGCTCAGCTGGTTAAACATCTGACTTCGGGCTCAGGTCATGATCTCACCGTTCATGGGTTCAAGCCCCTCATCAGGTTCCGTGCTGACTGCTTAGAGCCTAGAGTCTGCTTCAGATTCTGTGTCTCCCTCTGTCTCTGCCCCTCCCCTGCTTGAACTCTGTCTCTCAAAAATAAATAATAAACATTAAAAAAATTAAAAAAAGAATATTTTATCATAAAGCATCAATTGCTAATGTATATGTGTATATGTGTGTGTATATTTGCATGTATACAGGTATCTATATACATATATGTATACAGATACAGTGAAGAGCCAATATTCTATGTCTTTTTCTTTTCCTATCACAGTTCCGGAAATATTATATCATTCATATTTGAGAGACTGGATATTGGTAGCACCAGACATCTAGCTAGAACTCACTAGCTCTTGCAAAATATGTCAATTGCCCAAAGCTTGTAAATATCATGTAAAGATATTGCTTCAGTTATTCAAGTTTTTCTTCTAGTTAGCTGTTTAGTTCACTTATATATGCCTATTTATTTAATTTTAATGATAATATAGACGTTTGATATTCCTCGAAATTCAGATGAATGAATCTATTTATTAATGGAATAAAGTTGAATTCTTACTTTTCTGTTACTGGATTACTTCTTTTCTGGGTGTTCAGCATGTATTTAGAATTAGCATTAGGGGTGCCTGGGTGGCTCAGTCGGTTAAGCGTCCGACTTCGGCTCAGGTCATGATCTCACAGTTTGTGAGTTTGAGCCCCACATCGGGCTCTGTGCTGACAGCTTAGAGCCTGGAGCCTGCTTCGGATTCTGTGTCTCCCTCTCTCTCTGCTCCTCCCCCGCTCATGCTCTGTCTCTCTCTCTCCTTCAAAAATAAAATAAAAACATTAAAAAAATTTAGAATTAGAATTCAAAATTCCCATAAAAATAATAAAATTAAGCACAGTACAATTTTGGAGTTGACCAAATGCCTTTTTGCAAGGAGACGGATTGAGACTCTTAATGACTTTATTCTAATGTCCTCGCCTTCAGTTCTGTCTATGGAAGCTAGGAAGTGGAGACATGTCAGAAGGCTGTCTAGCATCTCTAGTTTCTGGTGGTAACTCTGGGGCCTAGGCAGAGACAGCATGCATCTGGTATGAGATACGGAGGTACTCTCAAAAAGGGCCACACGTATTTCTTAGCTGAGAAAAGAGAAATAGTGAGGACTACGTCTGGGAACATATTCTCCAGGAAAGTTTTAGTGATTCCAAAAGAATAGGAAAAGGGGAACCATATAGAACTTAACCATGTACCAAGCACTATTTTAAGAATTTTATGTTTATAACTCATTTAATCTTCATTCCTGTGACGTTGGTATTACTGACGTCACCTTTATTTTACACATAAAGGAACTGAGACGCAGAGGTTAAAACACATAGCTGGCGAGAGGAGAGACAGGATTCAAACCCCAGAGGCTTGGTTCCAGTATTTGTGTACTTGACCACATACACTACTGTTTTCTAAATACTAGAAAAATATATAAGCATTTCCTACTTTTCAGGTCCTGTGCCAATTCGTCTAATATGTTAACTTATTTGTTTCCTGACATTTAAAGTAATATAATTAGACACTATAAGTAATATTCTCATCTCCATTTCACAGGTGGGGAAATAGAAGAACAAGGAAACCAAGTGAGATTCCCAAGATTCCAGGACTAGTAAAGCTGGAACATCAGGACAGATCCCTATGTCCAGAAATGTTGAGTCCGAATTTCTGGTGGCAAAACTTAGGGTTGGCATTTTCTCCAGCATTCTGAGCAGTTTTTGTAGATACTAAAGTTTGAAAGTCACTGCTCAAAGGCCAAGATGCCTCTAATTTAGAATCGGTATGAATCTTTTTATTTTACATTAGAATAGCACCATTTACATACACAGACTACTTTTAATCAACAGTTAATTAACTCAAGATACTTTTAATGAGCTCCTGCCATGTCTCAAGCACTAGGCTAAATTCTTAACCTAGGAAATTGAGTAAGAAATTGCCCTTGCTCTCAAGGTCATAAGAAAATAGTAGGAGAGCAAGATAGAAAAAAATATGTACTTATAATGTGATATGGAAAGCATTATAATGGAGATTCAATTAAAATGCTGTATCATTAGAGAGAAGGGAATAGAGAGAAGGGAGTGTCCAGGAAAATTCACAATGAAAATCACATATAAACTGAATCTTTAAGAATTCATAGGAGATGAAAGAAAACAAAAGGCTTTCCAGGGAGAGTGCAAATCAGGTGTCAAAGTATAGAAATATGAAAGAATGCAGTGTGTTTAAGTTGCTGTGGCATATTGAACAAGGATAGGTGCATAGGTGTGCGAATGAGAGCACAGAAGATGTAACTGATGTCGGGATGAAGGACTGAAGGCATTTTTCCTGAGGCCATTGTTGTATTTGGTGCCAGCAAACTTTTGCTGCAGAGAATGAAACACACAACTCAAATTGACCTATTGATGGTAAAGGTGTTTATTATTTCCTACATCTGAAAATTCTATATTGAGTGTTGACTGGTTCATGGCCCAACAGTGTCACTGACGTCCCAGTTTCTGTGTCTTCACTGTCCCATCTGGTGTTTGTTTCATCCCAAGTCTGGTTTTTCTTCTCATGATTGTACCTAATCATGATCAGTGTTACAATCTCCTACATAGTGAAGTGAGTATTTCTATCTTGACGGGCCAGGAAATCATCCTAAGATTCATACTTGTTAGGTTGGCTATTAGGTACAGTATTAGCTCTCTGTTACCCTGTAACAAATAAACTCAAAACTTAGCATCTTAAGACAATAAATATTAATCATCTTGCATAGGTTGTATGAGTTAGGAATACATGAGTGGCATAGCTCAGAGGTTCTGGCTTGAGATCTTTCACGAAGTTGCAATCAAGATGTCAGTTGGAGCTATGAACATCTGAAGACCTACCTAGCTGGGTGAGAGGCTCAGATTCCAAGATGGCTCATTTACATGGAGAGCAAGTTGATGTGAGCTGTTAGCAGGAGGGTTCATCTTTCCAATGGTCTAATTGAATGTCGCGAGTGAATGAGAGCAAGGAAGAAGCCCCAATGTCTTTTATTACCTGGCCTATAAAGTCACACTCTCATTTCTACAATACACTATTGGTTATACAGATTATCTCTATTCAGTGAGGGAGACTACATTTCACAATTTATTGCAAATGCCTTCTTGTGTCTTGAAATTTACTTTATGAAAATTATTTTAATGACAATATTGTATTAATATCATAAAGATACACCAATTTTACCAATTTTCTATTACTAGGTATTATAGGTTACTATTGTGATTATTATTATAAATCAAATAATCATTGCTGATAAATATATGTCCACAGTCCTAATTTTTTTCTTTAGGTTAATTTTCTAAGTTTTTTTTTGAAAAAATTTTGATAAGTATGCTTGATTGTCTTTCAAGATGATTTTTTAAAGTCAATTTCAGATCTACACATAGCCCTAGATATTATCATTTGTAAGTACCACCAATATCATAAAACTTTGTTTTCATTTTATTTTTTCATTATTGGTGAGGATAAATATTTTTCATATGGTTAATGTACATTTGCCTTTCTTCTATTATTAGCTATTCATGTTCACATCCCTGGTTCTTTTTTTATTGGGGGTATTAGTTATTTTCTTTCTTCTTAATTATTTCAAAGAGAACTTTTTATTAAAAGACTAGATATTTTTGCCGTTTATTCTGCATTTTAAAACAAATTTTTCATTTGCCTTTTATGTGTATTTATGAAATTTTTAATAAAGGAATATTTAATTCTAATTTATCATAACATAGTTACACTTTCCATTATGATATTTTTGCACTGGCTCACATGCACGTTTGACTAGATTTTTAACTAAATCAGTTAACATTTATCTGCCTTTTTACATTTAACTCAACATTCCAATTGGAATTTATTTTGGTGTACAACGTGAGTTAAGGACCTATGTTTTTCCAAACATAGATAAATTGATAAAATGTAGAAAAGTAAGTTTGTATAAGCTTTTTTTAAGTAATAGAAAAATTCTGAGTCAGTAATCCTGCTTCTTTGTCTTCTTACTCCTGGCCATTGTAATCCTATGTATATAGTTTTATTTTAGGGAAGTAACACATGAAACCAAGATATACACACAAAAATATGCATAACATTATTTATTAATAGCAAAACTTAGAAGCAACATAAATATACAACAATAACATTAAATAGTTGGTAAGTTAAAAATTATAATAAGAACTATGTAACGACTGAAAGCAGGTATTTGAACAACATTTAATTATCTTGGAAAACTTCTTAAGATATAATCTTAAGTAGAAACAGCAGGCCACAGAGGTGTTTTTGCAGTATAATCTACCTTCCATAGATTACATTCAACTTAAATTATATATATATATATATATATATATATATATATATATATATATTTTTTTTTTTTTTTTTTTTTTTGAGAGAGAGAAAGAGAGAGAGAGAGAGAGAGAGAGAGAGAGAGCATGAGCACAGCGGGGTGGGGGGGTGGCAGAGAAAGAGAGACACACACACACACAGAATACAAAGCAGGCTCCAGGTTCTGAGCTGTCAGCACAGAGCCCGATGCGGGGCTTGAACTCACAAACCTCAAGATCAGGACCTGAGCTGAAGTCAGATGCTTAACCAACTGAACCACCCAGGTGCCCCTACATTCAAATTATATTTTATTTGATATATGTTCTGTGACCTTTAGTTTTTCAACATGACTATGTATTGCTACATCAAATTTAAAATGTGATGATGATTTTTGAAAAATAAATATATAATTATAAAAGAAAAAGAAATAACTTTTTCCTTTTGGATATAACTTTGTAATGATTAATTTGAACTTGTTTCTGATTTTGGGTAGCCTCAAGTGTACATTCCTAGGTTTAGTCACTGTAATAAGCAAACAAGCATGTCTTGTAATTGTAATGACAGAAGTATTTATTAACTCATTAAGATTTATGATGAAACATAGTCAGTGGTAATTTAAGAAATGATTCCTGAAGCTGCTTCAAGCAACAAAACAACAGAAACTTTTATATTGGAAGATTCTCTAAAAAAAAAAAGAAGAAGAAGATAATATCTGGTTAACACTGGAAAGCAGGATTGTTCTCAGGTTCAAGTATACTCTATAACTGAATTAAATTTGCTTTCATCTGATCTGCTTTTCTTTTTTTTAAATTTTTTAAAATGTTTATTTATTTTTGACACAGAGAGAGAGAGACAGAGCATGAATGGGGGAGGGTCAGAGAGAGAGAGAGACACAGAATCCGAAGCAGGCTCCAGGCTCCGAGCTGTCAGCACAGAGCCCGACGCGGGGCTCGATCTCACGAACCTCGAGATCATGACCTGAGCCGAGGTCATATGCTTAACTGGCTGAGCCACCCAGGCTCCCCAATCTGCTTTGCTTTTCATGGAATATTTTTTTATAAAGGTACTTCTAAATATTGTTTTAATTGTTTCTTTCCTTGTATAGTCATTGCCTTACATGTTACATAACATCACTTATATGTGTAGTCAAAACACATGTTAATTCTTTTATCTACTGGCACAATGACCTACACATAATAAGTAGGAAGTAAATGTTAATGAGTTAGATTTTAAACATATATGATTGTATTCAGAGGCAGCTGCACAGACTCCTGCCCTTGGAGGGATCCCACCCTTGGTTTCAGGTCATGCTGTTGGGGTGTTAAGATTTTAATAATTTTTGGAAAAGGACTCTGCATTTTACTTGTGCACACAATGCTGCCAATTATGTAGGTGATCCTGACTGTATAGGTTGGGAATTTTTTGGAGTAAGCAACAATAATGTCACAACTGCAACTTCAACTAATCTAAGCCGAAAGAGGAAATTTGGGGAGGGGCATATATCAAATGTTTTCAGAGTGGGTAACTTCAGGTGACACCTTATGCAGGGCTCACACTGTGGGAATCAGTTTCTGCTACCTCCAGGCTGGCTTTGTTCTCAGACCCACCAGTACACAGGTTTTGGAAGCTAGATTGCTACCAGCAGCTTCTGGGACTGCATGGTCTATTTTCTTTGCCGGGGGGAAGACTATCTCTTCTCCAGGCCTTTAACTCAAAGTTCTGGATTTCACTCTGGTTAGCTTAACTGAGTCTACTATTAAAAAGATCAGAAATCACTAAGACAAGGAAAGGTAGCGTGTTGCTGTTTGGCCCAGGTCTGAATCATAGGAATGCCTCTAAAGATAGTATTGGGTTGTCTGTTCCTGAAGTTGCAGGACACAGGAATGAATGACATCGGGAAACTCTTACCAATAAAAGAGGAGATGGGTGCCAGGTGGATAAAATTTGTTTGGATGACTTTATAGAGAAATTCAAAGTTTATTGAAAAAAAGAAAAAGCCACGTCACTAATTTCATTTGGGAGAACTGTTTGAGAGAGTGGGAAAAGGTATGTTATTGTCTGCGATGTAGCTGAAATGCAAATATGTGATGGTTGGCTGACCAACGTGGATTCAATAAGCTGGAATGAGATACTTTTACATATTAACAATACAGTAAGAATAGCATGCTCCCTTGCTACACAGAGATAAAATGATCCATTGAAAGAACAGAATATATATAAGGCATCTGCTAGCACTAGGGCAAGGTATTTTGGGATTTAGGGTATCTGTAACTTACCATAACTAAAGGCATGTCATACAGTCTTTTATTTTGTACAAAGCAATGAGGAGCCACAATGTTGGAGCCTTCTTCTTGCAAACTATAATTAGAAGACTTTCTTCTTTCAATGAAACTAAATGCTGTATGATTTGTAAGTCAGGCTTACAACATTATTCTTACTGTACAAGGTGTAATAATTTTCCTTTTCCAGTGACATTAATTTGCTTAACTAACAAGTTAGATTATTGTTTTTTATTATTATTTAAAATTTTTTTATTTTACAGAAAAAGAGAGAGTGAGAGAGAGAAAGAGGGAGAATCTCAAGCAGGCTTCATGCTGAGTAGAGGCTGATGTGGGGCTCAAACCCATGACCCTGGGGTCATGACCTGAGCTGATCCCACACTTAATCAACTGAGACACTCAGGAGCCCCAAAGGTATTTTATTTCTAGTGGAATGGTCAAAGTGAGGAAAAAGAAGTTAACAGGAGGGTGAAAAGAGATATCAATGATATAGATAACTTCATATTGGAGAAAAATCAAGAGCTCTGGGAAGCATGTCTTAAATGGGTGAACAGAATCTAGAAGGGAGAAAATTATCCCTTCCCAGGTTTACAATGGAAATGAGACCCAAAGCTTAATTTTCTGCTTTCAATGACATTGTATGCACAGATATACCCTGATCTTTCTTACACTTTCTGTTTTCTTTATTTGAAACGT
Source organism: Panthera leo (assembly GCF_018350215.1). Taxonomy (NCBI): domain Eukaryota; kingdom Metazoa; phylum Chordata; class Mammalia; order Carnivora; family Felidae; genus Panthera; species Panthera leo. Next base: position 137,728,121 of record NC_056683.1, on the reverse strand, counting down.
ACTCAGTCCACGTTAATACCTTCTGGAGATGATGGAAGTGCCAACATTTAGTTTTGCTTATCATCCAAAATTGAAGCCCTATAATAATCACCAGGTGCTTGAGATTTTGAGGTCCATAGCATAGGAACTGAAGGGTATTTAGCTAAGGGACAAAATGGATATGAAATTGTACAGAAAAAGAAAGCAGTATGTGTGTTTCTTAGCCAATCATTCCATAGGCACTTTGAGGATACATGATCTGTCCCAGGCATTGTGTTAAGACAAGTAGAGTTTCCATCCCTAAAGAACCTTAGATTACAAGAGGGAAACAGTCATGTAAACAAGTCTAAAGTAAATATAGATGGAATTAATATAGATTTTAGTAGAAAACAAAACAGATCTGCTCATTTATATTAGAAGTAAAGAAGAAAAGGTTTCAAGGAGGTTGCCATGATTATATTTTGGGGGGTTGTCTTGGGTAACTGAGAATTTGAAGACAAGACAAATGTTCTCTGCCCCATTCATTACTATTCGGCAACTAGTGGTATTAGTGTCAGCCACAGAAAGAAAAGGTCTAAGTTAAGGGGATTCAGATACTACCTAAAAATGTGCTTTTGCCCACCTAGTACATCACATGGCACACAGAGGACACCCATGGTTGATAAATGTTGGATAAATGAAGGAACGAATAAATAAATGGAATGCCCTTGCTTTGCATGAGCTCAGGGTCTCTAAAGGAAATATGAATCAGGTCTTGTATGTAAGACTGTCGGAGAAGTAGCACTAACTGGCACAGGTGAAGGGAAGATTTCACAGAAGAGAGTGAATTCCCAAGGATGAGTTGGAGTTTATCAGGTGGAGGGGGAAGAGGACTTTTCGAGGCTGAGGGAATCATTGCAGAGTCTTGGAAGAGAGGGAGGACTTGGTGTGTTGGGGGGCTGGTGTGGCGAGGTACAAAAGTGCATGAGGGAAGAGCAGCTTGGTGATGCCATTGACTAGGTAGGTAGAGAAGGGGTTTATTTGTATGCAATAGCAAGAGTGAAATGAAGGCCAAAGAGAAGCTTTTAAAAGGAGGGATGTTCTTGGAAGTTTTTGTGGCTCTCAGTCTTCAGGCTCTAACTGTGTACTCCTGAACCCTTTGCTTTTTGGTTTATATGCATTATCTCATTCAAATACCTCCCCCCGACAATAAGCTGGGAAAGTAATTCTCTTATCCTTAATTTAGTAATGGGTAAACTAAAGACTGAAGAATATAATTTCCCAAAGGACACACAGCTTGTAAAAGGCAGTAAAATGCAAAGTAGCAAAAAGGTGACATTCACCTACATGGGCACAGGCACATGTCTGTGCAGCTCCAGAGAAGGCCAGTGCAGGAAAGCATGTTATGGATGGAGTTTACATTTTCCTTCCCTGCACATTGCATCCACAGCCCATCATCCCTGTTTGTGCACAGGCTTTCCTTTTTCACAGTTTATATTGTACATCTAATACATACATATGTATTGTACGTACGTAATACGTACGTTCACAGTTTATATCGTATGTCTATTGAAGCTCCTCCTTGCTGTTTGAGGCCACAGTTCAAATTGCTTTATCAAATTTTAAAAAACTATGTACAATGCTGTTCTGCACAGAGAGTAGACATTTTAATCTACATTTTAATTTCATTTTGTTACCCTCCAGGGTCTTACTTGAATGCCATCTTTTACTTGGCTAATTCATTGTTCATTTGTCAATGTGACAAAGTATACCCAGTGCTCTCTTTCCAATCTCTTCTTTCTTACTACTTAAAGACCCAGGGAAGCTCCAGGTATACATGAGAAAACAAGAGTGGTGATGGTTCAATAATTTTTAAATTAATGTGTCTTAGTAATGGCAATCTGGCTGGAAGGATTAGAGGACAAGAGGATTGTCTTGAGAATTCATTTGCATAGTTAGATGACTCTGTGTGTGTGTGTGTGTGTGTGTGTGTGTGTAAAGCGTTGTTCTGAAGGCTTTATCATTATAAAACTATAATGAACAACATATTTGTTAAATCTTTCCACCTCTCATTTTAAGAGCACAGCCTGCTTTCTCGAAATAAATCTTTTGCAACACCTTTCCAATTTTTAGTAGCATAGAGCTCCGTAAGGGGTATGTCCTGGTGAGAGAGTCAATAATTTGTCGGTCCTGAATATCTGCCAAACCTCTGTTCCTCCTAGAACTGATCTATTAAACAAAACCAGGCCCAATACAAGGACTCTGAGAATGAAGGACTCTCAGATCCTTACCAAAATGTTGTTTTCTTCTAAAGCTTTGTTTTCATCATTTTCAAGGACATGTCACTTACAATACCTGTACTTTGTAGCAAAATGTCATTTATTCCAGCTCCATTAATCAGTCAAAGCAGACAGTTTCCGGCTGTAGTTAACCTTTGAAACCAATGATAATGAGCAAGTGACAGGATAAACATATTCCCAAAATGTTTATCCCACCTTATTTAGAAGGTCATATTTTTAAACACTTCAAAAATTTCTATTTACAAAAAGGTATATAATTTGGAGATTATCCTAATTTCTTAATGTCACAGTTTCAAGACAATCTTTGACCACACCAGAAAAAGCTCTGGAAATCTGAGCTGTGCTCTTTACTATTATGTAGCTTTGCATAAATCAGTAAATATTCCTTATCTGTTTCTTCTTCATTTTTAAAGGATATAGTGTTTACCTCCTAGGATTTTAGTGAGAATTAAAAACTATCTGTGAAAACCTCTGAGAAGTAAATAATACTAATTAAAGATAAAAACATACGACTTCTCTGAGACCCTTTTCAACACCATGAAGAATTAAGCATTCATGTATTTTGGTCTCAGAACTTTCACATCAATAGATACTGCTTATTGCCATATTACTATGTCAACTTTGTATTTTTCTGGTTCCCCAGTTTCACAAAATTGCTTGAAGTCAAGCCTCATCATCTTATTTATTTTCATCCTCAAAAGCTAATTCACTTAGTAGGCACTGTTACAACAGCAGCTGATAAAACAAATGGAGTTAAGTAAATAATAAAAATGGTCGACTTTGTGTTTGATGTTTTCCCAGCTGCCTTTAGAGATTGTGTGTCTGTGACCACTCTTCCCCTTCCTCCCTCCATCTGTCTACTTTTGATGAGTCCGTCTCTCAGGCAGGTGCTTACTCATTCCTAATTAACTGGTACACAGTTTAGAGTGTATTTGCATAGTTTCAAACTTTCAAAAGAAGAGAACTCTGAATTCTCCACAATGACTATACAAAAATGTAAATTCAGGCAGTATTTTGAGTAGTGAGTCAGAAAGGGCATTTAGGTGTTGAGAGGACTGAAAATTATACCTAAAACATGGCCACCTTCTTCCAAGATCCATCCTGCTTTTTTGGGTATTCCAGCCACATATTCGTAGCATCAGCTCTGTATTCAAATAGATTTTGGTGAAGCTGATTATGATAATGTAATTAAAATGACCCCAACGTGAAGAATTAAAAAAAAAAAAAAGAAAGAAATGATAATGAAGCATGAAGTTCTAATTTCAGGACCACAGGAAGAAAAAAAATAATGTAGATATCTGTTTTTGGAGAAATATGCATGGATGAAAATACAGCAGCTGAATTTTTAAAGTATAAACTTTATAAAAGATATTCCCTATCTATTTTTCCATAGTTATAACCTTTACCATCAGTTAAAATAGGTTTGTGGACCACAGTTTGCAAAAAAGTTCTGGCATGCATCCACAAAATTGTGGCAAACACTTCACATTTTCATTCTCCTCAAAAAAATATATTTACCACAGGTGTATAGATATTAAACTTCTAAATTTTTAGATACTTTGTTATTGAAAAAAGCAGACACTTCACTTATATAGACACCTTTGGGAGTATATTTTGCTTGTAAATTGAAGGACATAATAGTTTAAAATGCTAGGGAATACATTGTAGTCCATTTCAAATATTAGAACAAGTATGTGAATGCTTTAGAAAAGTGCTCTGTGTTTTGACAGGTAAGATATACATTGTACAAAGTGCTGAATATGAAAGCAAAAAATCTTTTTTAAAGAAGTAAATTTAGGAAGTTATTTAGAAAAAAAAATAAAGCCCCTAAAAAATTTTCATGGTGCTTTATTTTTAAAGCCCATACACTTAATAATTTTCATTCACTTCTCATCTCAGTAAAAGTGGGTCCTGAAGAGACAAGTAGGGTTTATTTTCAATTTGATACATCTTCAGTGTATTCACACAATGTCAATCTATGTGGTGTCAGCTGTTCCAACATGGCTGTTGTCCTAGGTGACATTCTCAAACCCAGAACAGAATGAATAGAAATCAACAAGCACAATTGGGACAGGGTTACGTTTTTAAAAATTGGACAGAGTTGTTATTAAAATACTTAATGTTTAAAAACCTCTTGAAACTAGAGCAAACATAACACTAAGAATCATACACTAGCAAAATGCTTAAACCTCTTAATCTTAGTTATTTATTTATTTTACAGAAGCAACTAAAGCTTTGAGAAATGAAAGAACTTGCCCAAGATACCACAGTTTCTTTGTAGCAGAGATGGAGTAAGAACTCAGGTGTTCTTTTTCCAATCCCAAATCTTTCATGTGATGGAAAGTTATGAAAGAAATGTAAAGTACATCTGGAAAATGTACATGGTAGCATGCTAAAAGTGCTTTACAATTACAATAAAAAGAACAAAGATAAAACACATTAGTGAAAGTCCGTAATTTGCTCTTAAAACAAGATGCTATCAACCGGAAGGAAAAAGAATAGGCAAATCCAAGGTAATTCTCTAGAAAAAAAACAAACAGACTTGCCATTTTTTTCCTAAAGGATAAGAACATAGTAGGAACAAAGCTGAAGCCTAAATTTTTAAGCTGGTTGTCAAAATAATCATGGATTTGCTTATAGAGATTGATTAATTCAAGGGTTGGAAGCCATCACTAACCATGAAAAAAACTTGCAATTTCTACTTTAGAAGATGGAGTAACATGAAGTTAGATTTATCTTCCCTCCAGAAACAAATAAAGTACTGGACAAAATATATGAAACAACCACTTTCAAGTCATTGAACATTAGGGAAACAAAGGACAGTTATCTTTGAGAATGGCAAACAAATGAAGTGAGTCCTGTTATTGCCCCAGATTACTCCTTGGAGAAAAATTACAGGTGATAACTCTGGGATAGGAAACCTAGGTAGAGTCTGGTAATCTTTCTCATTTGAAAATATGGAGTTAGAAGTCTGGGAAAGCCAACATGACTAGAATTCTCAGAGCAGAGAAGAGAGAGCTACACAAGGAGAGAACTTGAGATCTACAGAGCATGCACTTGAAAGTTCATCTGAGAACTGATCAGTGCATGCATGTGGGGAAACTGAGGCTGGGAAAGATCCACCTGTAAGGATTAGAGAGAACAGTGATTTAACAGGTCTGGAAATACCACCTGTTTCTGACAGCCAAAGTGGAGAACTTCATAGTTTTCAAAACACTGATTAGGGTAGGGTTTTTTTTCCTTCTAGGACAAAATTCTCCTGAGATTAAATGTTCTGGTTCTGCCTAACAGTGTAAAGGAAAGAACTGAAAAGGAAGAAGAAAAGAAGAAGAAGAAGAAGAAGAAGAAGAAGAAGAAGAAGAAGAAGAAGAATTATTAAGCTGTTTCCAAGTTACTTAGCTGAATCTCAAAACAAAGCTCAGGATTTACTTTTAGAATTCAAAATTATCTAATAAAATACAATTCAAGGTGTCTGGTAGCCAATGAAAAATTGCCAGAGAGACATGAAAAGAAGCATTAATGTACAATGCATTCTGAGGAGATAGATTATTCATTCAAAACCTATTCAGAAATAATGTGGATAATTGATGTAGTAGAGGACATCAAATTATTATAATTGTCTTCCCCCATTTGCTGAAGAAGACAGAGATGAGATGAACATGCTAATTAGAGAGATTAAAGGCATAAAAAAAAGACCAAAACCCAAGTACTAGAGATAAAAGCTGCTATGTGTGAAATAAATGCACTGGCAGATTAGATCTTGCAAAATATTTAGCAGTGGCAACTGTACAAAATAAAATACACAGAGAAGACTTGGGAAAAAAGTAAACAGCATGACTGAACTGCCAGACAAATTTAAGTTGTTAAACATATATGTAATTGGAGTTTCTGCAAAGGCTGGAGGTGATTTTCAAAGAAATAATGGTTTAAAATTGTCCAAGTTTGAAGAACACTATAAATTCACTGATCCAATAAGTTCAGTGAAACTCAAGCGTCATAAACATGAAGAAAAGTGTGCCACAATGCATCAAAATCAAATTCCCTAAAGCTGCAGGTTAAGACAAAATATACCAGTCAGAGGTGAATAAAAAAATTACAGAAATGAAAAAAAAGATAAGGCTGATAAAATTAAGACAGACTTTTCATCAGACGAATGAAAGCTAGAAGCAGTGGAACGATATCTTTAAAGGCCTGAAAGAAAAAATAACTGACAATCTAGAATTTTTATGAAACAAAAATACATTTCCAAAACTAAGGTGGAATGAAGATTTTTTTGCACATATAAAAGGTGAAAGAATTTATCATCAATACTATAAATATACTAAAGTTAAGAGAATATACTAAAGTTAAGAGAAATATACTAAAGTTAGAGAATATACTAAAGTTAAGAGAAATATACTAAAGTTAGAGAATCAGGAGGAAAATGATACCAGATGGAAACTTGGATGTACAAAAAGTAAAAAGTTTACCTCTAAATGACTTTGAAAATGTGAGCTACATGGGTAAAATCATATGTAAAATGTTAAATCTCTTTAAAATATAATCATTAATTTAAAGCAAAAATAATAACAATGAGTTGTGGGCTTTATAAAATTTGTAGAAGCAGAATGCCTGATGTCATCACAAAGCCCCAGAGGGAAAGAAATGGAAGCACACACTTGTAATGTTTATATACTATATGTGAAGTAATAATAATCCTTGGAGGCTAAAGATGTATATTTAAACCAGAAAACAACCATAAAGTCTAAAGTAACATGGCAAAGAATTACTCCAGGTAATCCAACAGAAAAGATAAAATGGAATTATAAAAACTACTCAATTAATACAAAATAAGGCAGAAGGAGAGGAAAGGGGGAAAAAAAGAATAGACTGAACAAGTAGGTAACAAATAACAAGAGGATAGATTGAAGCCTAGTCATATCAAAAGTCATACTAAATGTAAATGGGCTAAATTTTCTCATTAAAATAGACTGTCAGTTAAATTAAAAAAAAAGCCTGAACCATATGTTGCCCATAAGAAACTCATTTTAAATATAATGACAAAAAAAGCTTTAAAGTATGAAAAACAATATGCTATGCTAATGCAAATTGTAAGAAAGCTGTAATAACTATATTAATATCAAACAAAGTAGATTTAAAAGGGAATGAAAATTATTTCATAATTTAAAAGTGTCAATTCATCAACATAAAACAATTCTAGATTGCATCTGAGAGCTTCAAAATAGATGAAGCAAAAACTGACAGAACTGCTAAGAGCAATAGACAAATTCCCATTTACAGTGAGAGATTTCAGTAACCCTCTCTCAAAAACTTATAAAAAAGGAGGCAGAAAAATCAGTAAGATTACACACCTGTGTACACTTATACAGTTAAATGACCTCATAAGCCAATTGACCTCACTGAAATTTATATGGAAAATAAGTCTCTATAATTGAAAAATATTCAAGTAGTACAATTGAATTAAATTAGTAATCAATAACAGGAAGACTTTGGGGAAAATTACTAAACATTTGGAAATTAAATCACATAATTTAAAATAACCTATGAGAGGGACATCTGGGTGACTCAGTTGCTTAAGTGGCCAACTTCAGCTCAGGTCATGATCTTGTGGTTCATGAGTTTGAGCCCTGCGTCAGGCTCTGTGCTGACAGCTGAGAGCCTGGAGCCTGCTTCAGATTCTGTGTCTCCGTCTCTCTCTGCTCCTCCCCTGCCCATGCTCTGTCTCTCTCTCTCAAAAATAAAATAAAAAAAAAACTAATAAGATAAAAGTAAAATAAAGTAACCCATGAGTAAAAGAAGAGACAAATGAGAAATTAGAACTTTTTAAAATTTAATGAAAATAAAAACATATAGCAGAATCTGTGGGATGCCATTAAAGCAGCATTTGGGGGGAAATTTGCAATACTAAATGCCTGTGTTAGAAAAGAAGAAAAAGTTTCAAATTAATGACCTCAGCTCTTACTTAAAGGAACTCAGGGGCACCTGAGTGGCTCAGTATGTTAAGCATCAGACTCTTGATTTAGGCTCTGGTCATGATCTCGCAGTTTGTGAGATCAAGCCTCCCATGAACGCAGAGCTTGCCTGGGGATTCTCTCCCTCTCTCTCTCTCTCTCTCTCTCTCTGCCCCTTCCTTGCTCTCTCTTTCTCTCTCAAAATAAATAAATGAACATTTTAAAAAATTTAAAAAAACAAGCTCAAAAGAAGAGCAAATTAAACACAACTAATCAGAGCAAAGGAAATGGTAAAGATTATAAATAAAATTAACGAAATAGAAAAGAGAATTTCAATGTAGAAAATGAATACAATTTTTATCTTCTTTGAACAGGTAAATAAGATCAGTAAACTTCTGTTCAGATAGATCAGAGCAAAAAGAAAGAAGATACAAATTACCAATACACAAATGAGAGAAGTGATGCCATTACATATTCCAAAGATAGTAAAAAGATAAGGAGACCGCTGGGCAGTACTAAGATAATACTAGGCATGGTGAGAGATTGGTAATCAACAATTTTATGACAATAAATTAAACAACTTAGATTAAGTGTACAAATCATTGAAAGACACAAGCTAAAAAACTTCACTTTAGAAGAAATAAATGGGGTGTCTGGGTGCCTCAGTTTGTTGGATGTCAGACTTCAGCTCAGGTCATGATCTTGAGGCTCATCAGTTCAAGCCCCAATGTCAGGCTCTGTGCTGACAGCTTAGAGCCTGAGTCTGCTTCAGATTCTGTCTCTGTCTCTCTCTGCCCCTCCCCTGCTTGCACTCACACACACACACTCTCTCTCAAATATAAATAAACATTTAAAAAAAATTAAAAGAAGAAATCAATAATACAAATAGCTCTATATTTATCATAGACTTTCAATTTGTAGTTTATAAACTTCTCACAAAATAAACTCCAAGCCCAGATGATTTTGCTGGCAAATTCTACCAAAAAAATTAAGGATGAAGTAATACTAATTCTACACAAAGTTCCCCAGAAAAGTTGCATGACCAAAGACCTTATAAGAAGAGAAAGTTAGTATTGTCTCTTATGAATATAAATGCAAAAATTCTTAGTGATATTTTGTAAATATAATCCAACCATTGATAGAAGCCTAACACATTATACCAAGTAGATTTTCTATTTCCAGGAATGCAAATTTGGTTTGCCACTAGAAATTAATCAGTGCAACTCACTATAGTGACAGATTGCAAGAATATAAAACATATGGTCACTCAAAAGACTGAGGAAAAAGCATTTGGAAAATTCATCATTAATTCTTGATAAAAACTTTCAGCAAACCAGGAAGAGAAGGGAACTTCTTCATCTCAATAAAGGGCATATGTTAAAAAACGTATAGCTAACATTATTCTTAAAGGTGGAAAATTAAATATTTCCCACCAAGATTAGAAACAAGGCAAAGGTATCTGCTCTAGTCACTTCTGGTAAACATTTTCCTAGAGATTATAGTATTTGCAATGGGGAAGAAAAATAAATAAAAGGCATGCAAGTTGGAAAGTGAGAAGTAAACTGTTTTTATTTGGCATCTAAACAAAGTGAATAGAACTATTGAATGAGTTTAGTATAGTTAGTTTGGTGAAGTTAGAATGATATAGGTTCAATTATACAAAATCAATTGTATTTTAATATGTTAACAACAAACATTCAGGAATTAAAATTTTGAAAACACCATTTACGGGGCGCCTGGGTGGCTCAGTCGGTTAAGCGGCCGACTTCGGCTCAGGTCATGATCTCGCGGTCTGTGAGTTCGAGCCCCACGTCGGGCTCTGTGCTGACAGCTCAGAGCCTGGAGCCTGTTTCGGATTCTGTGTCTCCCTCTCTCTCTGCCCCTCCCCTGTTCATGCTCTGCCTCTCCCTGTCTCAAGAATAAATAAAATGTTAAAAAAAATTTAAATAAAAAAAAAGAAAACACCATTTACAATATCATCAAGAAATGTGAAATACTTAGGACTAAATATGACAGAAGATGTGTAGGATATATGTATGAAAATACAGAGCATTGTTGACAGAAATTAAGACCCAAATAAATAGATAAACCACATTCATGGATTATGGGCGAGAAGATTTAATTTTTCCCTTTATCTGTACATTCAACACAATTTCAAATGGAAATATAGTAGGATATTTTTAAAAAAATTTTTTAATGTTTATTTCTGACAGAGAGAGAGAGAGAGAGAGAGAGAGAAGAAGAGCATGAGTGGGGGAGGGGCAGAGAGAGAGAGGGAGACACAGAATCCCAAGAAGGCTCCAGGCTCCAAGCTATCAACACAGAGGCGGGGCTCGAACTCACTGACCGCGAGATCATGACCTGAGCTGAAGTCGGGTGCTCAACTGACTGAGCCACCCAGGCACCCCAGGATATTTTTGATAGAAATTAAATAAGCCATTTCTAAAACTCATATGGAAATGCAGAAGACTTTGAATTGCCAAAACAATTCTGAAAAAGAACATTGCTAGAGGGCTAATAATACTATCTGACTTCAAGGCTTATTATACACTATAGTTACCAAAACAGTGTGATAGCGGCATTAATATACACCAATAGATTAATGGAACAGAATAGACAGCCCAGAAATAGACCTATACATATACGATCAATTGTTTTTTGACAAAGTTTCAAAGACACCTTTGCCTTTCCACAATTCAGTGGAATGCGGGCAGTGTTTTCAACTATTGGTCTTTGAATAATTGGAGATCCATATGTAAATAAAAAGTCCCCAAAGCAAAAAACTCACTCTAGTCTATTCTCTGCACCCAGTAGAAGAATTAACTCAAAGCTAAAAACACTTTGTTGAATATGGTCCCCTAAGAGGTGTGGCAGACTGTCAGTATTGCATTTCATTTATTCCCACATTTTTTTTAATTTTTAAAAACATCTTTGAAATTCATTTTGCGATTAAATTGGTGACAACTTATAGTTCCTGTCAAGTGGCAGTTCCCATACAGTTGTGATGTCCTGCATGTGTGTGAATTTGATCACAGTTACAATGGTTTATTACAATTCAGGCAATAGATGTATCTTAACATAAGAAATGTAACTTGACTTTGACCATATTTAGAATTGGCAATCTATATTTCATTTTGAATTTTTTTTTTGCCAAATTATTCTGAGCTAACTTTGGTGAATAAGATTGGGCATCCATCCGGGGAATTGTTTTAGGTCAAGAGTGATATAACTATAAAGAGAGAGTATTTCTTGTGTGATTTAGAAACTGTCTCTAACAGCAGTTCCAAAAAAGTGTTCCTAGCATATTTTGTGCAGTACAAGACTTACCTGAATCTGTATTCAGAACTTCATGAAGAGAAAGACAGCATTTCTTTACATGTAAACATAATGATATGTATACAAAAAAGCTTATTACTTTGTAATCTTGCTTCAAGTAGTAATTATGTAATTACTAATTTTACCCAACCAAATAAAAATAAGTGACTACTCTGTAGGGTCATCCTAGGAACCATAGGGAAGACGATACTAATCAGTAATAATATCAGTCATGGATGAAGCAATATTTTGTATTTAAAGAAGATAGTTTTCAAGTATTTAGAGACATTTGTTATCTCATTTAATCACTACAAAAACCCTGTGAAAAATGCATTATTATTCTCAATTTCTAAAGGAGTTAATGCAGAAGTAGGTTAGATAATGTTCCCAGCATCACTCAGTACTTAGTTAAGACGAGAACTAAGTAGTGAACTTCAGCGTGACTTGTGAAAGTCAGATCTTAAGCAACTTTCATTTAATAAGGGAACAAGGGATAAGTGTCATAGAATAGCTCATGGTTTCAGAAGGATATCACATCTGGAAGGAGTTAAAAGAGGACATTTCATGAAGTTAATTTTTTTAATTTTCTGTTTATTTTAGAGAGAGAGAGAGCATGCAAGCAGGGCAGAGGGGCAGAGGGAGAGAGAGAGAGAGAGAGAGAGAGAATCTCAAGCAGGCTCCACACTCAGTGCAGAGCCTGAGGCAGGGCTCATCCCATGACCCTGGGATCGTGACCTGAGCAGAAACCAAGAGTTGGATGCTCAACCAACTGAGCCACCCACGCACGTCTCATGAAATTAAAATTTTAATTGAATCTAAGGACACCTGGGTGGCTCAGCGGTTGGGCATCCGACTTCAGCTCAGGTCATGATCTCACAGTTTGTGGGATGGAGCCCCAGGTCGGGCTCTGTGTTGACAGCTCAGAACCTGGAGCCTGCTTCAGATTCTGGGTCTCCCTCTCTCTCTCTGCCCCTCCCCACTTGCGCTCTGTCTCTCAAAGACAATGAATAAACGTTAAATTTTTTTAAAATGTTAATTGAATCTTGAATTATTTCAATAGGTATATCCAGAAGGAAGAAACAAGGTAGTGAGAAGGGAATTATAGGAGAAGAGGCACAGAGGTCATCAAATGCAGGGCACGCTTGTGGAAATTACATTTAACTCATTGATTTTATAGCATGGGTCTTTGCCTTGAAAGAAAGGTAAGGACTCCATCTTCTAGTGTCTAAACACAAAGGGAAGAGCCCTTTGTCTATTTTATTAGGTTTGAGTAGAAGAAACTCAACAGCTGAGTTTTGTTTAAGAAGCTTAACATGGCAGTTGAATATAGTCTGGATTAAAGCAGTAAGTCAGGAAGAAATATTAAGAGGTTGAGCTATGATAATGGCTTTGAAAATGGAACCACAGAGATATTACAGGCAGATAGTGTATTTGTATGAGTAATCAGTGTGCTACCAGAGATAATTTTTTTTTTTTTTTGAGAGAAAGAGAGAGAGACAGAGAGACAGAGAGGTGGAGGGAGGAGGTATTGGACACTTACTGGATGACTGTTATTCCTTATGAATTCTTAAAGTTAAATTCTGATAGAAAATAATTGTTTTTTCTCTTGTATCCAGAGAAAGGTACCCGGTTGAAATAGTAATCTAGCGTTTTAAAGAGTATGCAGCTGTGAAGAGATAACACATTATTCTTGGGTTATCTCTCTACCATCTATTTACTATCTATCTATCTATCTATCTATCTATCTATCTAGACTGTCATCTATCTAGACTGTCATCATCTATCATCTACCTTTAGTTTATTGGTTAAAGGCTGAACTTGGTGCTAGACAGATTTTTTTTCATCTCTGAAATTTCTAACATATGTCCTTGAGCAAAATTCCCTTACTGTGTTTAGCCTAAATTTTCTCGTATGTAAAATGGGGACATTAATGGTGCCTTCCAAATGAGGTTATTATGATTAAACGAAATAACACATGCATCATATTTATCATAGTCTTTTGTCATAGCACTAAATATAAATGAGCATGTAAATACGTGCATATTTAAAAATGTATAAATACATTTACAGATGGGCCATTGATTCTACTGACAGTGTGTTTATTTCTTTTGGGGACTAATTACACTAGTGACCAAGACAGATTGTTGAAAATATTATCCCATGGGGAGAGTTAATGTTTCATGCCTTGTCAATCCTTTTCCATTTCCTTTGGTGGTTCAAGCTAAAGCACTGCCAATTCCCTAGGACCTCCCCAGGATTCTCCCTCTGGCACTATCTTTCAGTTGTTCTTGGAATCAAGAGACCTTCCTAATCTATCCCTTTCATTAATAGAATCAGGTTTTATTCTTGGACATCTTTCTCAAGTAGTTAATAAGATAACTTTATGTATGTATACATGGATTACGACTGCTTAGTGAGTTACTCTTTCCAGATAATGGATTTTTATTTAACCGAATTTAGTATTTGAAGATGATGGTTTTCTCAAATTTAGGTCTGCATTAGTATCATGTGAGGTCAATAAAGCACAGCTCGTTGAACCCCAGTCCCATCAACTCTGCTGAGTAGGGCTGGAGGGAGACCTAGGGATGTGTATTTCTAATAAACTCCTAGGGGGTTCTGATGCTGTTGTATGGAGACCACACACTGAGAACCTCTGCTTTGAGCTAAACAGATACTATTATAAAGAGTTTCTAGAATCACAATTAGGTTACTAGGGGAGATATTTGGTGGTAAGAGAGACTTTGAGTAGTACTTCTAGAGAATAGTTGGAGATACCCTGACAGTCAAGTGACTTCCGCTGTTAACAGCAAAGAATTTTGTGTGCCTTTATTTATTTATTTTAGCTCCCTGGTGTCTGATGAAGATTCAGCTGTCAGAAAAATATATTTTATATTGGAAAACTTGGAAAAAATTTTTTTTGCCATAGTTAGTCCTGAGGTTTCTTTGCTCCACAGAAATTTCTGTGTGCATATACCACACTGACTTCTCCAATTTGCATGCATTAGCAATCTAGTGCCTATTTCTAAACACATTTTATTTAGATTTATATTTGTTTTCTAAAATGTAAAAAATCTGAAAAAAAAAATCCCTGCCTTCTTGAGTCCCCTCAGTGATCCCTGTGTTGCCATTAGAATGGAAAGGATGAAAGATAAATTTGGAATTTGTATCACTGCATAAGAGAGCTACTGACATGGGAGCTCCTGGGTGGCTCTGTCAGTTAAGCATTTGACTTCAGCCCAGGCCATGATCTCGTGGTTCATGAGTTCAAGCCCCACATCGGGCTCTCTGCTATTGGCACATAGTCTGCTTCAGATCCTCTATAACCTCTTTCTGCCTCCCTCTGGTGCTCTCTGTCTCTCTCAAAAATATTTAAAAAAAAAACACATTAAAAAAGAAGAGAGCTACTGACCTGAATCCCCAACCTTAGGGCTCGTTGTTTTTGGAGTCCATAGTGAATACAGGTGAAATGAAAGGGAAATGCGCCCAGTGTTACAGCGTTGCCTTAATACTCTGAATTGTTCAGATGATTGTTTCTTTGTAATTGTCCACATAATAACTTCAATTTTCTACTTTATTTTGCTTACATAAGCCTGGCTGAAATCCAACGACTGAATTCTTTAGGACAATTATCAGGAGTGTCTTGTAACAGTTGGCAATTGCATGGAAATTCATGTTTCAAAAAGAATAATTATATGCACAGGTATTGAACAATATGTATTCTGAAGTACTCATTTGAAGCCATTATAAACGATTGGCCAAATTACACTGAACTTTCCTACTCTGAATGCTCTGTTCCAATCCAGTCCAATGCTGAGTTCCAACCCAACTCAAGCTTAGCTTCAAAGCCTCCTTTTGATCTCTCAATGTCCGCCGAAAATAGTTCATCTACAGATATCCGTCACACTAGCATATGCTTTCATCTCCTCTTTCTGTGTGCCCCGTCTCCTCCCCACAGCAAACTCCTATGTCTCACCAGTCAATTCTCCTTCCGAAACATTTCCTTGTCTCTGTGAAATTTCATTCATGTATTTGATGCTATGACATGCTTTCTTGGTACACATCTGTATCTTGCTGCAATTCATCATTTCAAAATGAGCTTGACTGGCCTCGGTTTAGCTTTAAATTTTCTTCAGTGTTTGAATTTAATTTCCTGTCGGTCATCTCACCTGTCTGAAACGTCGTAGATATGTTAAAAATAAATTATTTAAAAGAGACGGCTGTTAGATTTAGGTGTACATACTCACCTCTTTCATCCTTCCCTGCTTTTGTTTTCTCCAAATCCAATCTGTTTATATCGGCATATTTCATTACACTTAAGTCCCATCTGTGCTTCTCTTTTGTGCATCTCTTCCTACATGTAAGAAACTGATTGTAGATATTAACAACAGAGATGAAAATACTACTTTTCTTCTTTTTCTTCCACGCTGCAGTTTCTTTAAGCATTAGGTCCTTTTGCAAAGGGAATGCTGGTCTTATTAGCTCTTTGTGGAAATGGCCTAAAATCCTCTAAGGAAGACAAAGCTGGAGGATGTGCTGTTCCCCTGGAAATATCACCACCATTAGGGATCCGTAGTTAATAATGTCAAACATACAGGTGGTTTTGAGGTACCTTGAATCTTATGAACTTGTTCCTCTTCTTTCCATACCTTTCATACCTTGTGGATTTAGATGAGCAAATGCTGAAAATTCATAGTGAATTATAAAAATAAAGATTTTACAATGATTTTAAAGTAAAAGAAAAACCTTGCCTTGAGTTGACTGGTTAGGGTGTAGGAAATGTGATGACCATAAGGAGAGGCAAAAGGATTTTGTTGAAAGGATTTGAGTGGAAGCATTTTGTGTTGAAGGGGGAGTAGGGAGAATGCACATCTATCATAGGTTTTAGTTCTCTGGCCAGTCCTCATGGTTTTCATCTCCTCTGAAGACAATTTGTATAAGAATCTGAAAAAGGGATTTGCACGTAAAAATCTCTGTGTGACGAATGAATTAATGGTTGACATAGCTCAGATTGCCGGACCCACAGCTGGTGCTGCTGCATCCATGGTCTAGGACCATTTAGGGTCACAGGCTTTCATCACGGGGACAAAGCCAAAACAAATAAATGCTAGAGCCTTGTGGCAGGTAGTAACATTGGAGAGCTGTTGGCTTTGGATGACATGGTTCTCCAGGAGTTCATGCCTCGCATAGGTGGAGTAGATTTGTGTTAGCAACACACAGAGCTGTGGTACTGAAGGCAAGACCTGATATTGAAAGTTGTAGACTGCTTGTAAAATCATGAGGGGGACTCTACCAATGTGGAAACGTCTTTCCTAGGGACAAATCATGCACTGGGAGTCTAAAGTGTGGGAGAAAGTTTAGTTCTGGACTTTGACTCACCTCTTTGGGAATATCAGCTTACTAGATTGGAAAATGGATAAATAGTGTTCTCTTCTTCTGGAAATGTCATGTGTCCACTTGGGAGAGGAATGAAGGCTTATAGACAGCAAGGTTTGCCCAGTCCCCTCTGGCTGGTCTTTGCCACACCCTGAGTAGGAGTAGCCTCAACACATGCTCTTCTTCATAAGTGGTGAAACATTCTAGCTCTCTGGACAGCCCGAGGGGGGCAGAACAAAACTGAGCCTATCAAGTGAGTCCACCAGGGGAGCAAGTCCACAGTGTATGCTGTCTACTTCTTCAGAACCTCGTTCTCATGTGATTGTATATGGAACCTCTTACTAAAACTTTCCCTTGCAACTTAAAACTTAAACACTGTTTTAGGCATCATTTATCTTAAGAGTCTACCATGGTTGGAAATGTGAAAAGTCCATGGAATAAAAATGAAAACAAAAGAAGATAAAAGTGATTAAAAAAAAAAAAAAAAGAAAAACAAAAATCTCCATGTGAGACTTTGGTGGTGAAAGAGGGTACTCCTTGGCACCTGAGGGGTGGTGAGTGAGGTACCTCAAGCACCAGTGTAAGGGGAAGACAAAAACCTCAGTAATAAAGATACATAATATTTTATATCTATAAGGGACAAATACAAAATTTTAAATAAAAACTGGATCAATATTATTGATTTTTCTTTTTGCCTCAATCTCCAATATGGCACTGCTCTTAGGAATTATTGTGTCAAAATGCAGCGTAAATCAATTTGCATATTTATTTGTGGGTGTTGGGTGGGGTAAAGAATTCTACTTTAAGCTTCACCTCAGCGGAGAATTGACATAATAGGACTATGGAATCCATCAACTAGAAACAACTCTCTTGGAGGAAGCAAAACCATTAGTTTGGGTGGAATATTTCCATCTTTTGGGCGGCAGACAGCACCATCAAAGATACTGAAGATGAAGATAAGACAAATTATCAGCCTGACAACAATTGTTCAGGACAATGAGCTGGAACATTTTGAAACTTCTAGAAACATCCACGGAAAAAGTTGGGTCGCCCTGTGTATTCTCAAGTAGAAAGAGGGTAAGGAAGAGATACATGTACTGCTTTTATTTCCTTCGGGTAAATACTCAACACTAAATGATCTTAGAATCAAAAGAGAGTTTAGAGAACAGAGAGAATGGGAAAGTCAAATAAGCCCTCATCACCAACCTTTAGGGAGAAATGAGCATGTTAGCATCGTCGAGTATTTTAAGCGATGATTCCCCCCACCTCGTGCATGTCTTGACAACATTCTATTTCATATTATGTATTCTTTTGAGCACTTTTTCTTAGATAATTTAGAAAGCTAAACAACCTTTTGGAATTGAATAAAAAAACAGGGCTATTTTTTAGAACAATCCTAGAAAAGCTAGCGAGATAATTGAAGGTATAATATAATATTAATAGTGAAAAATAATCACATCTATAGTAGTCATGCTTTTGTTACTTCTGGACACAAAACATCAAGTTGCTATTTTTATAGCAACACATATTTGAAATAACAGTTATTGTTCACTTAGAAAACTAGAAAGTTATTTATTAAAATAACATGATATGCAATATTCTTCAAATTTAGGTGAATAGTATATGCATATTTAGCAACATTGTCAGATTGACCTTGTGGGATATCCCACAGAAAGTTATGAAAAGAAACTGAAACGTGGTGTATTGTACTATCCCTGAAGAGAATATGTGCTAGTCCCTATTTTTCTGTATAAATTATGCTGACATTATTGTTGCTTCACAATTTGTGTTTGCTGGTTTCATTTGCATGTTGTCGAGTGTGGAAAGACCTTATAATTGACTCAGTTTATCCTTTTAATGTCTTTTGGCTTTGGCCTCAGAAAGTTTTGGGTGACTTCTTCAGCTCCTGGCGTTGCACCTGTTTCAACAACATATTTTTGAGTGCCTTAAAAATGTCAGATATCTCTCTGCACCCTGAATACACAAATATTAATAAGACATATTCATTGCCCTAAGGAGCTGGAATTCTCTTGAGAACAGGCAGCACTGTAAGGGTTATAACAATAAGAAACACAATGCCGCTGAAGTATGAATGAATATTTAATCCCCTGCATTCTGAATTATTCACTGTTGTTACCACTGTCTTGACATAGCTCACTCTTTCCATTTCCTCTTTGTGGTCATATGTAATAATAGTGGACAAATACCAAGTTCTAGGGAAAAATTCATCCCACAGATATCTTGGATTATTTTTTTAAGCTCAATACATTACGCCAAGAAACAATTTTTCAAAGACCACCAACTTATTTTTTCGAACGTTCTATAGCATTGAAAACATTCTTACAGAAAAAAAAATAAACGATTTCAAAGGAATACTTATGTTGAAAGCATTAAAGAAAAAACACACCAACTTCTTCATCAGCATGGATCAGAAATTGTCACGATGAAATCTAATGCACTTTAGTATTTAGCCAGCAATGCCTATAAATATGTGACTTATAATAACTCCCATGTATCAACCAACTAATGTTCAGCAGTATCGTCTAGTAAGAGAGTGGCCTTGAAGTACATGTTTGTGCTATTGTAAAAAACTACCTTATATTGTAATAATAACCATTTCAGACTGAAGGAAAGATTCTAAGCCATAAGAAAAAAAGGAAATCACTTCTGTTTTGCTGCTGAAGATATTTTGCTTATGTTTACACAAACACGCCGCAGAACTGAGAACATTTTAACTCTCACATTAAAATTATCTTTTCTCTGAAAATGTTTTTAACAAACTCCTTTTCAACTCTAGTGTAGAGTATATCTTGCCAATATGTTCAGAGAATCATGAATATTGCTGTTACCAACTCAGGATATTACTAATACTGGGACTGTAGTTGTTCCAACAACTATAACAGGGTATCAAAACACATTTTTTCCCAACAATTTTTTAAAGGGAAAGATCTCACTGTTTGGAGGCAACGATGATGAAACTGTTCTGCCAACAGTGGGGATGGAATCAGGAGGGGAAAATCCTTGCAGAGCAATGTTCTCTGGGATTTCAAGGTAGGTAAATGTGGCACCAGCAGGGGATTTCAATAACCAGGGCTGGCTTTGTGGATCATTTTATTATATGCTTGTGCAATAAAATATTTAAGAGAGGCAATGAAGTTCAGCCTTTCTATTTCTGTGAAAGATCGCCATTGCTTCTTGTTTACCTCTGTGTAAATACCAGTTGGTATATACAGAGATTGCAAGACATGTGAATGCGCTACAAACTAACTCTGTGCTTTAGGTTCCAGAATTACAGGAGCGTCTTTCCAGGCTGGTGAAAACGAAAGAAATTACTTCCGATACCTTTTTAGGTCTTCTGCCACAGTTCGGTGCTGTTAAAAAGGAAATTAAAAGACCAAAGTTGGCAGCTTTACACTGTGTCAGTTCCCAGCTCCTTAATAACTTAGGTTTTGTCTTTGTATCTCTAGCGATAGGTTTAAACTCTTTACTCATTTAATTTTTGTTTAGGGATGCCATATATGCGAATGATTTGAACTGTTAACATATTACTTATATGAAAAAAAAAGTGCCAAATCTTCCATGCAAGTGCTTAAACATTCTCAGTAACTCAACAGCAACTATTTCACACGGGGATTCATTGCTTGTTGGATTCCTCTAATAATTTAGAAATTCTACCTTCTGCTACACTTGAATCTGCCTTCTTACACCTTTTAACTATGACACATTTTTTTTTCCTGTAAAAAAAAAAAAGCGGTCTTTCTTTCTCTAAACATTAGAATTTACTTTTTGAGCCTATATTTAACCCTCTTAAGGAATTGGTAAAGCACTTTAAGATGACATTTTTTGACCTTGAGAAAGGATTTTGATATTAAAGTCTATATTTTATTTCATTTTAAAATTAAAAAGCAATCTCATAGGAGTGTCTTTTAAAATAAAAATTGAAATGCAGCTTACAATAAAATTAGACTTTTTGCAGACTGTGAAAATATTTCAAAACCATTTATTTCATTAAAATACTAGAAGAATGACTTCTAATGTAGGACATTAAGTATCATTAGAAACATAAAATTTTGCATACTTTTAAAAATATTACATTATTTTATTTTTCCTCTATGCTATAAAATTTAAACCTCCAGGTAAAATTTTGCTTTTGATTTCTAAAACCTAGCTGAACAATATTACGATGGACTACAATAGTGATTCAGACTCTCCAGCTACACAGAATTTGTCCCACTAGCTATTTATTATTTAAATAAAGTAAATCTACTACTGAGGCTTGTCAGTTATGGTGTCACATGTTGTTTGGGGGTCAAATGATATTAGTTGTGAAAGAATTGAATCTGCACAATCTCTTTTTTTCCCTCTTTCCCTCCTTCCTTCTTTCTTTTCCTTCTTCTCATTCCTTCTCCTCATCTCTCTCTTCTCCCCCTTCTCCCTCTCCTTTTCTCCTCCTCCTCCTCCTTCTTCTTCTTCTTCTTCTTCTTCTTCTTCTTCTTCTTCTTCTTCTTCTTCTTCTTCATAGTTTAAGAGCAAGTCTTCTCTCTTGCTCCTTGTATTTTTCAGTGTGTGTGAATTAAGGAGAATGTAAACATTACCTTAAATTTAACAAGTAGTTATCTGAGGATCATTGAACAAACCTAAACTGATGTGGTCAATTTTTCTGATCACTCTCCATTTATCATTTATCTGTGTAGTAAGAACTGACTCATTGCCTTCACAGTCAGCAGTTTCCAGACCTCTGCTTCTCCTCAAATTGACCTCTTTTTTTTTCAAATTGACCTCTTAAGGATGAGTTAGGCTAAGTGTACTGGCTGTATAATTTGAAGACTCTTTGGCATTTAAAATAATTGATTTCTCCTCTACAGATTTGCATTAAAGACCATGTCCATTTACACAAAAGGACAAACCATGTTCCACGTGTTTCACCATTTTTGTGCATTCATTTTCTGAAGGCTTATCATTTTTACTTTGTAGTATGGGTAAATTTTAATTATTAACCATATTAGTATAGAATTTGAAATAAAACTTTTTCCTAAGGTTAAGTTAGCTTCATAACACACACACACACACACACACACACACACACACACACACACTCACTCACATGTACCCACACACATGCATATATGTATAATATAGTCCAAATAAATATTTGGCTAAACACATTTTCTACTAGAGAATATACTTTTCAAGTACTTACCAAGCACTGATTTCTTCAAATAGTCCATTTGCTAACTCTTTATAGGTGGTCCCTGTATTAAGCAGAAATTCTGAGACTGGAGGGCAAGCTCCAGTTTCACAATTACTTTACCATAAACTTGGACAAGTGACTTAAGCTTTTTGAGATTTTGTGTGTTCTTCTGTAAAATTAGACTAACAATACATAACCTACTTAAATCACAAAAGTACTAAGTGGATAAAGCGAGATGATAAAGAATAATGGAAATAACTAAGAAAATTTAAACTATTATTAACTTTATCATACCATACTGAACTCAGTTGAGAATGTTGTTAGGATACCATCAGGTGACTGATGGACGTGTGGTCAATGGCATATGTTGCTAAGACCAGACTGATTTAATGAATTTCTGTGAGGCCCAGGTTTAGAACTTGTAGCTATGGGGCACAGCTTAATCAGACAGGGCTCCTGAACACATTATAATCTAGTGAAGGAGGCAGGCACAAACTGAAAAGTGTTACGATGGAGCTTTTAAAAATGAGACAGAGAACAAGGAAGGAAAACTAACTCCAGTGGGAATATGAGAGGATCTTGTGAAAAAAGCAGGATTAGCACTTGAAAAAATGGATATAGCTGACAACCATCAATTGTAAATCGAGAAGAGAGTAGATTTAGGTTTTTCACAGAATGAATAAATTGCAGTTTTTTAATGTAATGACTTACTGTTGGGATTAGGACATCCCAAGATTTTTTGTTACTGTTGGATCATAAACATACTTAGATAAAAATCATTATACGTATAATTTCGATGAGATATTTGGGTAAATGAACATGAATTACTTTGTACCTCTTGATTACCTAGATACAGCATCAGAAAAATTTTAATAGTTTCTCTTTTCTTATCCTTGGTTTTCTTGCTAATTGGTTAAAAGAGATGCTGCTGACTATAGTGAAATGATTTGCCTACCACTTGCTCTCGAGTTTGGGAGATTTTAGAGCCTCTTGGAAATTCTTTCTTCACATAGAAATTTGGAAAAATGCTTTCTAGAAATGTCCTGATGTTTAAATAAAATATAGTAAGTCTTTTAGCAATTGCCTATTTAGCAAGGTTTGATGGATAGGTTTTAGTATTTGTTCCGGTTTGCATTTTTAAAAAAGATTGTAGTGACGCTGAAGGTCATCTGAAGAAGATTTAGATTTCTTAGTGTTGTTGACACTTTTATGCCTACTGTCTCATGGCCATGCGAGGGTACTAGCAATAGACATTACTGAGGAGAAAGGGATGACAGATCCGGGCTCTCTGGTCTTTTGGCCAGAAGTTTCCCTATCTAGGCCACTTTTTTTTTTTTAATTTTATTTATTTATTTTGAGAGACAGAGAGAGAGAGAGAGAGAGAGGAGGAGGGTGTGAGTGAAGGGGGGAGGGGCCGAGAGAGAGGGAGAGAGTATCCTAAAAAGTCCCCATAATCAATCAACTCACAGTCCAAAGTGGGGCTTGACAGGGGTTTGACCCTGAGATCATGACCTGAGCCAACATCAAGAGTCAGGGAAGCTTAACTGACTGAGCCACCCAGGCACCCCCAGTCTCCGCTTTTAAAGACTCTACTGATGGACCACGGCTCCTTCGGTAATTTGTTTTCACATCTCCAAACTAATGATTACAGTATTATTATTACTATTATTATTATTATTTTAATAAGGGAGGCATTTCACATTCTTCAGTCAGTTGCTTCACCTGAAATTGTAGTTACCTTTTGAGTAGCTACCTAGAATTAAAAAAAAAAGTGACCTTTATATGGTCCAGACTACTGTGCAGAAACTTGATCCTAGGGTTCATGGCCAAAGCTCTTGTTTGTTAACAAATAGCTGCTTTACCTGTTTCATCTTCTTTGTATATAAGCACCTGAGGTTTCTCCCAAGGGCAAGAGAAGACTGGGAACAAGTCATATTGGAAATATTATTTGAAAATTGTTCAATGTTACTTCCATAGCTTGTTTAGCTTTGAGAGACCCTGCCAATATGTGAATGGGGGGCAGCAGTTTAGGGATAAATCCTGGACCAGGATGGGTCTATCATGAAATGGACAGTATTATGGCACTGTCATTTTTAACCTTTGAAATTTAAATATAGGTGACTGATGTCTGGTGCAAGATTAGTTATTTCAGTCTGTTCCCTCTTCATCTTGACACCATCTAAACACCACTAAAGGAGCTGTCAGTTCTCGTGATGAGTGGGCTGGAAGTAACCTACCCGGTGCTCTCAAGTTAGCTGCCCGTATTATTGATTTGATAGCCCAGACCCGGCATCTTGGGAAGCAGGACAGCAGAGACACAAGCAAAAAGACAAACCTTTGATGATTTAGTGGCCTGTATATGAGGCATCAGGATATTCAGATACCCCTCTGTCTCTTTCTGTGTGAAGGAATTATAATGATGGTTCGATAAAACACACTTCCAAAGGAGAAAAATTTGCCCTTATATTGTTGTCTCCTAACCTTTTGCTCAACCCCCAATTAATTCTAGGAAAATTAATAATCCAATTCATCCCGTTCTAAGATTTTGAGTAGATATTTTCGAGAAGACTAATGTTTTGTATTCAACAGTCAGACACATGTGAATCATCTTCTGTGTGTTCTCTCTTTTGCTCATGCAGCAGCAGAGAGCTGACTCATGACTGGTTCTCTTCCAAACTGGAGCTCAAGATTTCAGACCAATGAATTCCAGAACAGGAAATTCAGCAGCAAACATTTTGGTGGAAATGTTAAGGGTTTCTCTGGCTCCTGCAATCTTCAAGGGCTTCTAAGGATATGGAACTCTAAGATTACCTTCTTCAGTATGCACAGTGCTGAGGGCTGACTGTATGCAGTACAGAAATGGGGTGATTCAGACTTGGAAAAAAACCCTGTTTCTCATTATGCTTAAGTTCTAGAGCTGTTTCGAAGGTTTGTTTCTCTGCGTACCTTCATGAGAGGAATATGAGACAGGGCCCATTAGAAATGGCTAGCCTCTTTTACCTGGGTTCTTTTAGTTACTGACAAACCCAGAAAGAATGTTTCTCTGCAAAGCTGAAGAAAGTGAGAGAGTTGCTTATTTTTCTATGACAACTAAAATACTTAAATCAGATAATCATTTAAATATTGATATAATTTTTAAAAATTGTTTACCTATATACCTATCAGGTAAACAATTAGCTCCAGGTGAACAAAACAATTTTCATATAAATCAGCTCTAATAAACTGTTTATAAAGCCAAGCATACAGTGATAAAATTTGACCTTCCTAAATGTTGTCTTTTCCTATGTCTTGTCTTTATCAGTGAACATGGAAGGACATGGTCAGTACCTCTGCTTTTCTGGGTAAAAATAATAATGAACTAACCACGTGAGTTAGTTTGGAAAAGACTTCGTTGTCTGTCCACACCTAACACAGCTGACCAATGTTATGACATAGAGCACTGTAAGATCTAAATGTAAATCACAAAATGAACCAGAATCTAGATCGGAGGTCTGCAAGCTACAGGCCCAGGACAAATCTGTCCTGCTGCACTGCTTTTTTTAATAAATAAAGGTTCATTGGAACACAGCTACACCCATCATTTCGCTACCTGTTGTCCACAGCTACTTTTACACTATAAAGGCAGAGACGGAATGGTCAGTAAATCTGAAAATATTTATTATCTGGACATGTAAGGAAAATTTTTCAACCCCTGCTCTTGATCAACAACTTTACGATACACAAAAATCAGGAGGACCTATTGGGTGATACCGGTAAAACCAAAAGAGAGGCAGAAGGAAATTTTAAAAAACAGAAAAGGAACATTGGAAAAGGAAAAAGAATGGATTGAAAGATATCAAGAAGAGAAATGAGAATAAGAAAATAGGAAAAGAAAAAAAAGAAAACAAATCCCATTTTAGTTGTGGGTTGTACAGTGTCACTGCCTAATCAATTCTATAGAACCTCGAGTATCTGCACTAGAAGCTTTCTGATTTTAGTTTAACCGAAGAACATGTTATGTGGCAGTAAACTTTTCAGAGGTTTTGAGGGCAAAGAGGTATTACTGACCAATGGATGGTGTTCAATTGCGTATTCTCCAATACCGTCTCAATTTGCTATTTGATTAATTATTGAATTAATCTGAAAAAAATATTTAACGAATGTTGCCAAGTTTCAGTTCCAGTCAGCTTATCTCTTTGTGACTATGAGATTTCTTAAATTTTTAGAAAATGTTTCTTTCTTTCTTTCTTTCTTTCTTTCTTTCTTTCTTTCTTTTGAGAGAGAGAAAGAGCGTGAGCGGGGGAGTGGCATGATGGGGTGGGGGTGGGGGGGAGAGAATGTCAAACAGGCTCCATGCTGGCAGTGCAAAGCCCAATGCGGGGCTCGATCCTACGAACTGGGAGATCATGGCCTGAGCCAAAACCAAGAGTCGAAGGCTTAACCAACAGCCACCCAGGTACTCAACATTTAAAAAAAAAAATTGAACAGTAATCATTCCCAAAATGCCAGGCTCATCAGTTCTTAGAAACAATTTTAAAATTGGGCTTTGAATCTGACAAAGCCTTAATAGCAGCTCCAATGGCACTGGTTTAATTTAAACTGACAATATAAGTTGTTTTTTTTAAGTTGAACATTGATTCTCAGTTCAGCTCTGTTTTTATGAAAAGAGTAAACATTTTGAATATACTAGAAGAAAAATACATCAGTGCAAGCAAAAACAGGCTTTGCTTAAAAAGTAGTGTGAGACACCATCACCCAGAAAGATGTTTGTCAGAGTAGTAAATATTCTTGGAAGATAATTTTGTGAGGGCTGACGCTATTATTTTAAATGCTTTTAATGAACATGCCTATAGAAAATTAGGGGAGGATCGTGGAAAGAGGTAGACAGACAAGGTCAAGGCTTTCTCCTATCACCCACTAGTCATTTGACTTTTGGTGAATCACTGTGTACTTCCTCGTGAGTAAAATCAAGTACGCCATGCCCTATTTTGTGAGGAGTTGTAAGAGATTAAGTAAAATAATTCACAAAAATCATTTATCACAGAACTTAGTATACAGCTAACCCAAATAGATCATGTATAGTTGCTTTTATTATTTTTTATATATCATGTCCTAATAAATACAAATTTGCTTTTTTGTGAATTTTAGAAATGATAAGACAATTGGAGCTATTTTCTTCTATGATAATACAAAGGAGTGAGTTGCTTCTATGTATTTGACTTTTTAAAATTCCACCTAGAAGTGTGATCATGCAGTGTTTTCTTTCTGTGTCTGGCTTTTCTTGCTTAGCATAAGGTTTGTCTTCCAGGTTCATCCATGGGGTAGCAAATGGCAGAAACTCCCTTTTTTAGAGGCTGGATAATATATCATTATTTATACATTTGTACTTATAGACGTGTAAAATCTCACAATTTCTTTTTCCACTCACCTACTGGTGGACACACGGTGTTTTCCCCCGATCCCTTGACTACTCAGAATAATGTTGCAATGAATGTAGGACCACAGATATCTCTATGAAGTACTGATTTTATTTACTTGGGGATTATACGGAGAAGGGTTGCGGGATCCTATGGTAGTTCTAATTTAGTTTTTTTGAGGAACCTCAGACTACTGTGTTAACTTACATTCTAACCAACGGCGTGCAAGGGGGCCAACTTTTCTATATACTTGCCAATAAGTGTTATCTTTTATTTTCTTGATAAAGGCCATCTTAACAGGTATGAGGTGATATCTCATTGTGGTTTTGATGTGCATTTCTGTGATGGTTAGTGATGCTGAGTACCTTTTCTTATTCCTGTTACCCATTTTTTATGTCTTCTTTGGAAAAATGTCTATTCAGGTCCTTTGACTATTCATCCATAAACACACTTCTTTGGAGAGTAATTGCTTCTAAACCTATTTTGGTTATGCTGGAGTCCTTTTGATTACTTCTACACTAGTGGCTTCTCTGGACGATATCAGTTAATATTCCTTCCTCCTGTTTGTTAAAAAACAAACAAGCACAAAAAACACCCCAAATCCCACCATTTACCTTTAGTGCTACCTGTTTAAAATATTTTAACTAGAAATCACCTCAGATATTTACACAATTTAAATAATACTAAAATGTTATATATATATATATATATATATATATATATATATATATACACACACTAGAAAAAGTCAGGCTAGAATTAGTATCTCTTAAATATTATATAGCAAGATCTTTCCTAGAACTTCTCCCCAGGAATAATATTTTTGATTGAATGATTTGGGAGAAAACATTAGAAAGAAAAAATACAATCTATGTAATATGCTATGCTAAAGTAAAATTATTATATGAACCTATAGCATTATGAAAATTGGTGTTAGTTTGCAAAATGTGTTTAGTAAAACTGAGGCAGATGTTTTTTGAATTGTGAAATTATTACAACAGTAACCAAAAGTTTGTAGGAGTTCTGGTAACTGAATTTGTAGAATCAAACAGAAAACAAAAAAACCCTGGAAAATTAATAATATGAATTAATTCTAACATTTAGCGCAAATATGTGTTTGGGAAAATTATTCTCTTGGCAATCTTTATTATCAACTTTTGTCCACAAAAATTGAAAGACACAGAGATTTCAAATATAAATAACTTCTAAGTGATATGAAAACCAAAAACAAAAGCTCATGGAAAACTGAAAATCTTCTGATTTTATCTTTTAAGTTCTAGTGTTGAACATTTTCATGTTTTTGATTCTATTGTACAGTGTTTTCACATTTTTAAAACACCCTACCATTCATTACATTGACAATACCTTTAGATAGTTTATTTTCAGGAAAAAAAATTACCTTATGCACACATTATGTGAAATTTCTGCTGCTTACTACAAGTAACAGGTGTTACCTTTCATTATTCCCACTTTGTTTCACAATTTTTAATTCTATAAACAATGTTTTACCAGCTGTCTTATAACATACAAGACATAGGTATGTCTTTTACAAAAAACAGCACTTTAAAGAAGCCTACTGATCTGTTATTTCTCTCCATTGAACAAGAGCCTGAAAAACCAAATTTGAAATTTTGAAAAATCACATTCTTTCATCCATGTAATGAAAACAATTATGTAAGCCATCCTTACTAGGGCTTCAAAAACTGAAATTCAGCACTTAGATCTGAGATTCATTACCTTATAGACCTAAAGGGACCTTTGATGTTACACTGCTCTATTTACGAATGTCTTGGGGCACTTTTGAATTAAAACAAAACAGCCAACTCACTTAGTTGTCTTTTCAAAAAAATAAGAGTAATGTTATCTCCAGGAGAAGGAAGTTTTTTTAGTTACTACACACAGATCAAGAAAATATTTTTGGTGGATTTAGGCATGTTTCAACCAAACAAAACATGAATATTAGACATTTGGCTTTGTCTGTTGATGATTGCCTTTTAATTTTAGAAATCAGAAATCTTTTGGAAAAAAGAAATCAGAAATCTCCTTTTTTTATCATTATAAGGGTGATTTATTATGTTTGTTTAATGATAATATTGTATATTTCTGTTTTAATTATTGCTATTCTTCTTCTTTTCACTATTTTTCTTAATAAACCACAATTTCTTTTACTTTCATAACTTCTAATATTTTGAGATGTAATATTAATTTATATTAAAAGCTGATTTATATGTTTTAAAAATGTCTTAGGCTTATATTTCTGTATTTTTAAGCTCAAATATAAAATAGTTACTTCTTAAAATTTAAATTCAAGTTAGTTAACATACAGTGTACTGTTGGTTTCAAGAGTAGAGCCCAGTGATTAATCACTTCCATATAACACCCAATGCTTATCCCAACAAGTGCTCTCCTTAATGTCCATCACCCATTTAGCCCATCTCTCCCACCTCTCCTCTAGCAACTCTCAGTTTGTTCTCTGTATTTAAGAGTCTCTTATAGTTTGCCTCTCTCTCTGTTTTTATCTTATTTTTCCTTCCCTTCTCCTATGCTCATCTGTTTTGTTTCTTAAATTCCACATATGAGTGAAATCACATGTTGTCTTTCTCTGACTGACTTATTTTGCCTAGCATAATACACTCAAGTTCCATCTATGTTGCTGCAAATGGCAAGATTTCATTCTTTTTGATTGCCAAGTAATATTCCATTACATAGATACAGATATAGAGATAGATATATAGATATAGATATAGATATAGATATAGATATAGATATAGATATAGATATATAGATGATATAGATATAGATATACAACATCTTCTTTGTCCATTTGTCAGTTGATGGAAATTTGAGCTCTTTCCATAATTTGGCTATTGTTGATAGTGCTTCTATAAACATCAGGGTGAATGTGCCCCTTTGAATCAGCATTTTTGTATCTTTTGGATAAAAATGTCCCAACAAACAAGACTCCTGGGCCAGATGGCTTCCCAGAGGAATTCTACAAGACATTTAAAGAAGAGTTAATACCTATTCTCAAACTGTTCCAAAAAATAGAAATGGAAGGCAAGCTTCCAAACTCATTCTATGAAGCCAGCATTGCCTTGTTTCCAAAACCAGAAAAAGACCCCACTAAAAAGGAAACTTATAAGCCAATATCCCTGCTGAAACTTGATGCAAAAATTCTCGACAAGATACTAGCAAATTGAATTCAAGAGTACATTAAATGAATTATTCACCATGATCAAGTGGGATTTATTTATGGCTGCAGGGCTGGTTCAATATTTGCAAATCAATCAAAGTGATATACCACATTAATAAAAGAAAGAACAAGAACTGTATGATCCTCTCAATACATGCAGCAAAATCATTTGACAAAATATAGCATCCTTTTTCAATAAAAACCCTCAAAAAAGTAAGGATACAGGGAACATACCTCAACATCAGAAAGGCCTTATATATGAAAGACCCATAGCTAATATCAGCAATGGGGAAGGATTGAAGGCTTTCCCCCTTAGGTCAGAAACACAACAGGGATGTCCACTCTCACCACTGTTTTTCAACATAGTACTGGAAGTCCTAGCCTCAACAACCAGACAACAAAAAGAAAAAAAAAAGCATACAAATTGGCAAGAAAGAAGTCAAACTTTCACTCTTCACAGGTGATGTGGTACTCTACGTGGAAAACCCAAAAGACTCCACCAAAAAACCGTGAGTACTGATACATGAGTTCAGCAGACTCACAGGATATAAAATCAATGTAGAAAAATTGGTTGCATTTGTATACACCGATAATGATGCAGCAGAAAGAGAAATCAAGGAATCGATCCCATTTACAGTTGGACCAAAACCCATAAGACCTAGGAATAAACCTAACCAAAGAGGTTAAAGATCTGTACACTGAAAACTATAGAAACCTTATGAAAGAAAGTGAAGAAGACACAAAGAAATAAGGAAACATCCATGCTTGTGGACTGTAAGAACAAATATTGTTGAGATGTCTATACTACCCAAACGATCTACACATTCAATGCAATCTCTATCAAATAACACCATCATTCTTCACAGAGCCAGAAAAGAGTCTCCTTAATGTTCCATTCTCCTACTTATACTAAAATCAAAGATTAACATGACTTTCACCAGATTTACACAACTCAAGATTAAATTGAGGAAAGATGGCTATATTTATATTTCTATAGTGAAGGAACTTATCCTGATATTTTTGAAAAATCCTTAAATTCTACCAGAACCTAACAAAAAGGCATAGAATACATTTCTCCCTCAAAGCTCTCAAAAGGAACTAAGACAAATTATATCTTGATATCTCATTTCTAGCTTCCTGGCTGTGAGACAATTGGTCTAAACCACTCAGTTTGTGGTACTTTGTCCTCACTGATCCACATTAATCCATCAAAGCAAGAAGTTGGAGTCTTGCTTTGTTAGATATTTTAAGAGATCTTATAATTTGGTTTATTAGTTCGTCTCATATTTAGACAAGAGTTATAGATTTATTTTCTAAATTGTGTTAATATTGATAAAGTTTTATCAATTCTTATGGAAGCTAGGGAAGCCAATTTTATAGAGCAATAGAAATGGAAGTGTCAACATGTATTAAGAGTTGTCAATCATTTAAAAATATAAAAAGCATTAATTACTCCCATTAGGTCTTTAGAAAAGTGTAGTTGAATGTCCAAGTGATTTTGTGACTTTTTAAAATTTAGTGGAACAGGCTTTTCATGTTTTTCTTTACTTTTTCCTTAAAGTTGTAGCAATCACCTATCTTTACCCTTATTTAAAAAGATCCGAAGAGACACTAATTTTGAGTCATTTTATCATTGAAAGTGTTTCAATCTACAAAAGTTAACCATTGCATACTAGAAATTTGGTTTCTTTCTATTCAAAAGCTTTCCTTGAAAGAGAAATTTATATAGGTAAAAAGACAAACCATATAACCAGAGAAGATTCTACCAATGATTAAAAAAACAACAAAAAACATGTTACTTCTTTGTTCTCATATGTCAGGAAATATCAGAAATTTAAGACAAACACAGATACACAAATTAAATAAAGACTAATAAGAAAAAGGGGCCAGATTTCTTGTCCAGCTGACAGAGACTCAATTTCTGACATCTACCACATGTCAACTGCGTAATTCAAAAATCAGATTTCACCATGGTTGTCACCAGAAACAGACTTGATTATAAATAGAGTTACTGAGTAGAGCTAAAAAAAACCTCAGTTCTCATTCATGATATTTGCCAAAGGACCTAAACAAAACAAAGCCTAAGGCTTAGCTGGCATAGGTCCAGACAAGGTAAACCATCAAATTTCACATTTCTCTTGGCTTTCATGGCAGAACAGAGGTATACTATCACCTATGGAACCTATAGGAATGACTGTCAAAGATGATTCAGAGACAAGTGCAATTAGAAAAAAACATCTTATGAAGAACACAAGGGAATCAGATTGCAGAAGAAGATTTGTCAAATATAAAACACAACAAAGAAGAAATATAAATTAAGATGATTATTGAATGTACATTCATCAGCTCATGTTGACAAACAGTAATTTTTCAAATTATCATATATTCATAAATAATGTGTCTTCAAATATCAGGACATCAAGAATTAACAATAAACTTGTCTTTGTTAGGAAGTCCAGTTTAAAGGAAATATTCAAGATTTTATTATTGTGGGGACAAGAACCAATCAGAATGACTTCTTTATTTTTAGCTGATCATAGATATCCACACCCCCCCCCCTTGATTGTGGTTTGTAAAGTATACAGTAGTTATATTAAGTGCAGGACAAAGTATTGGATTTTATTACCTCACAACCCACTACCTCTACTCCTTAGGCAAGTTTCTAACCTTCTCTGTGCTCCAGGTTTTTCACCTGCAAAAGTGAATGGCAAAAAGATTATCTTTCTCAGTGAGTTGTTATAAGGATTAAATTAGTGTTCAGCAAGGACTGCAATATAGTAAGCAATATAAGAATGTATGTCCTTATTGCTATTATGTGGATGGAAATGAGCCAATGGAGAAGAGAAATTGATGATGCAGGAGAGGACAACTTCTGCAGTGATGTCCTTAAGTAGATGAAGATCGGCAGATGGGATCTAGTGCCCAAGTAGAAACAGGGCGGCGTGGATAGGGACATAGAAGATATGTCCATATAAGCATGAAACAAAGCACGATACGTGGGTGCAAAGTATACAGGAGATGTGGTAGAGGGGACTTTTCTCCAGACTGCTTGCATTTTCTCCACCAACTAAGAAGCATCTGGAAGTGAAAATAAGGAAGGCTGTATTAGAGGAGGGGAAGGTGTAATACTGCCATCTCAGAGACTAGAGTAAACTGACAGTGTAGTAGGACTCTGAAGGCAGAATCTGAAATACCAAGGATTGTGGCAGAGAAAACATTATTGACATAGTCTGAATATGTTATTTTTATGTTTTTTATGAGGTTTTAGATTCAAGACCAAATTCCACTTTATGTTGGACTTAAATCCTGTAAACTTTATAGAATTCCACCTTATAGAAGTGGCTATTATAATTTCTATTCTTTCTTGTATAGCATTATCCATTGGAAGATTTTGGCTACATTTCTAAAACTTCAAAAAAATTTCAGTGGATAAAAGCACATTATTTTATACGTATACCTGCTTTATGGATATCCATGAATTTGGTTTTAATGGTAAAATGCAACAATAAAGAAATTTAGCAACAGTGAGGGGCCCACCTGAGCTTACTGGTTATTAATGAAAAATGAAACCAGTCACACAGGTTCTATGAATAAGAAGACATTAGATACTTGGACCAAGATAGAGCTGAGAAAGTTAAAGTTACATGCAAGAAGTTCACATAGAGGTGAATTATATAATCTCAGCTGGATAGAAGAGGAAGCAGGAATATAAGTGGGTAAAGTTCAAATATGTTAGGATCAACGGATGATAGAAAGGACTTAGTTATTGACAATGGCCTGTTCTGGAAGTAAGAAGCTGAGCTAAGTTAGGGGATGATATTATGGAGAAAAGAAGGCAGGATCTGGGAGAACTGTATGTTGGATGAGTTATCCATATACATGTGGGAATATCGCCATCTTTATTTCAAAATAAAAATATTCAGGTGTTGGTGGAATCACATCTTTATGCATCCCTAACCTTAGAAAATGTGGTTCGGCTTATATTTTTATTTGTTTTTATTACTATCAGCTCCAGCTATGCCAGTCTTTTGAAAAGGAAAATTCATAGTGAGGTAGCCTTTTCACTCTCAAGATGGTACAGAGATAATAGTTTTTGATGTAATGAAGACTATAGGATGGAAATGAGTTCTGGATATTTCCCTCTTAACACTCAAGTCGTTCATTCTCAATGTACCCTGTATCTGTTGTCAAGTGTCTTCTTCAATCAGACAGTCAAGTGTCTTATTCCCTCTGAGAATAGTAATTCATTAATTTATTCTCCCTAAAGAATAAATTGTGAGGAGTTTGATATTTTTTAAGGACAGTAATTTGAAATTTCCATTAATAGCAGAAAAGCACTGAAAACCATAGGAGAATAGTAGAAAAAATAGTGATAAATCTCCTTGGGCTTTAATTTAAAATATTTAAAATGTTAAAAACAGATTTCATAAAATTCCTCTTTTCTTATATGAAATAGTATTTGGTAGGTCACTGATTATTTAGTTTGTAAAATAAAAGCTATGTAAAGCATTTCTAAACTTGACTAATGAAAAGAAATATTATAGACTCTTGTAAGAAAAATATTGTTTGAACAAGATCATTTTACCTATCTGTAGTGGTATTCTTCGCTCTACTTTGCTAAAGAATGACAGAAGAGAAGCCTGCACTCTTATTAGATTTTGTACTTTCATGTTCAAGAACCTATTCTTTGAAGCTGAATCTGAAATATAAAGTATTACTGCCAAGAGCATCATTGGCATAGCTTGGACATTTTGTTTATATTTTCAGAGTGGATTAGATTTGTGCCCAGTTTCCACTTGGTATTGAAAATAAATCCTGCCAACAGCTTCGAAGAACTGACTGTAGTGGATTTTTATTCTTTGTTTTCTTGTCTATATTTAATTAAAAACAAAGCAGTTATTTATCTACTGGGGCGTATTTATCCAGTGATAGTCTTTAAAAAATTTTTTAACCTTTATTTAGTTTTGAGAGAGAGAGAGACAGAGCATGAGCAGGGGAGGGTCAGAGAGAGAGGGAGACACAGAATTTGAAACAGGCTCCAGGCTCTGAGCTGCCAGCGCAGAGCCTGACGCGGGGCTCGAACTCATGAACCTCAAAATCGTGACCTGAGCTGAAGTCCGATGACTTAACCGACTGAGCCACTGAGGCGACCCCAGTGCCTTTTACTCTTCTTTTCTTTTAAGTTTTTATTTATTGGTCTTTTATTCTTCTTTTCTTTTAAGTTTTTATTTAAATTCCACTTAGTTAACATACAGTGTAATATTAGTTTCAGGTGTACAATATAGTGACTCAACACTTCTATACATCACTCGGTGCTCATCACAAGTGCCCTCCTTAATCCCCAATGCTTATTTAACCCATCCCCCCCCCCCCATCTCCCCTCTGGTAACTACAGTTTGTTCTCTACAGTTAAGAGTCTGTTTCTTAATCTGCTTCCTTCTCTGTTTTCCCCCCCCCCTTTTCTTGTTTGTTTTGTTTCTTAAGTCCCAAATATGAGTGAAATCATATGGTATTTATCTTTGATTGACTTATTTCACTTAGCGTAATATTCTCTAGTTCCATTCATGTTGTTACAAGTGGCAAAATTTCCTTATTTTTATGGCTGAGTAATATGCCATTGTCTATATGTACCTGACCTTCTTCATCCATTCATTAGTCGATGGGCAGCTGGGCTGTTTCCGTAATTTGGTTATTGTAGATAATGCTGCTATAAACACTGGGGTGAATGTATCCCTTTGAATTAGTATTTTTGTATTCTTTGGGTAAATACCTAGTAGTGCAATTGCTGGATCATAGGTTAGTTCCCTCACACGATATTTTAACTACAAACTTAAGCTCTTTAAAAGTAATTGTATCTGGGGGCGCCTGGGTGGCTGAGTCAGTTAAACGTCCAACTTCGGCCCAGGTCATGATCTCACAGTTGGTGAGTTTGAGTCCCGCATTAGGCTCTGTGCCAACAGCTGGGAGCCTGGAGCCTGCTTTGGATTCTGTGTCTCATTCTCTCTCTGCCCTTCCCCCACTTGTGCTCTGTCTCTCTGTCTCTAAAAAATAAATGTAAAAATATTTAAAAATATATAAAAAAATAAATAAAAGTAATCATATCTGGCAACAAACACAGTACTTTCCATATGTACCTAATTAATATGCTGTAATTTGTGTCAGTGCTGAAAAAAAGGTAGAGGAAATGTTGGCAGAACTATAAGAATTTCTGTAAACAATGACAGTTTATAGAACATTGTAACATTATAACTTCTTCATGCATAAACGTATAACATTTAAAATTAAACTGAGCTGGGGCGCCTGGGTGGCTCAGTCGGTTAAGCGTCAGACTTCGGCTCAGGTCATGATCTCGCGGTCCGCGGGTTCAAGCCCCACGCCGGGCTCTGTGCTGACAGCTCAGAGCCTGGAGCCTGCTTTCGATTCTGTGTCTCCCTTTCTATGCCCCTCCCCTGCTCATGCTCTCTCTCTCTCTGTCTCTCAAATATAAAATAAAACATAAAAAAATTAAAGTAAATTAAACTGAGCTACTCGTAAGCCATGAAACTGTTCCAATACCATTATGATGTTGCAGATGTTATTTTACTTTAATAATGGTGAAGTAATGTGAGTCATGATTTCATAACTAACTAAGCAACTTTATTAAGATAGCATTTACTGGATCTTCATATGCGTTTAAAACAAAGTCCATTATCTGGGGGTGCCTGGATGGTTCAGTTGGTTGAGCATCCGACTTTGGCTCAGGTCATGATCTCGCGGTTGACACGTTCGAGCCCTACGTCCAGCTCTGTGCTGACAGCTCAGGGTCTGGAGCCTGCTTCGGATTCTGTCTCCCTCTCTCTCTTCCCCTTCCCCACTCATGCTCTATCTCTCTCCGTCTCAAAAAATAAATGCATATTAAGAAAAAATTTTTTGGGGCGCCTGGGTGGCGCAGTCGGTTAAGCGTCCGACTTCAGCCAGGTCACGATCTCGCGGTCAGTGAGTTCGAGCCCCGCGTCAGGCTCTGGGCTGATGGCTCGGAGCCTGGAGCCTGTTTCCAATTCTGTGTCTCCCTCTCTCTCTGACCCTCCCCCGTTCATGCTATGTCTCTCTCTGTCCCAAAAATAAATTAAAAAACGTTGAAAAAAAAAATTAAAAAAAAAAAAAAAAAAAAAAAGAAAAAATTTTTTAAATAAAGTTCATTATCTTGACAAAAAGGCAAAATTAATTCTTGTCTGCATCCCCATATCATAATGGGCTTGACCTTTTGGGTCTTGTTTGATTAGAAAGAACTAGGGGCATCTCAGTGACTCAGTGGGTTGAGAGTGCACTTCCGGCTGAGGTCATAATCTCACGGTATGTGAGGTTGAGCTCCTGGTGACAGCATGGAGCCTGCTTGGGATGCTCTCTCCCTCTCTCTCCTCTCCTTGCTCTCTCTCTCTCTCTCTCTCAAACTAAATAAATAAAAACTTAAAATAAAAGAATAGCAAGCATGTTTTACGTGTTAAATGGTATTATTAATTCTTTTAAATAAGTGAAGTAGTTGATAAAGTTTTCAACAGGCTAGTGAAACAATCACTGACTTTATTCACGTTTACTCCTTCTCCGATGTGTCAATCAGTCTGGTTACACAGAGTTAAAGAAGATGCGACACTTCCTCCCATGCAAAGAGTCCTTTATAGGAATGCATGATTTGCATAAGTATGCTCTTTTCACAAGGAAGTAAGGCATTTTGCCTCTTGAAATCTCTGTGAAATATCATGGATTAAGTTTGCCTATAGCAAGGACAAAAACCTAAAATAAAAAGAGTTTTATTTCATGAAATGGCCCTGTCTGGACAATAATTTTCTCTTCCATATTCACTGTATATAAGGAATCTCTTTTATGCATTTTATTTCTTCTTCCATCTTCTGTATGAAGCCAGGATTGGTACCATATGTTCACTTTCTGTAGGTAATGGGCCAACCCTCTCAGCAGGTCCTTGAGTATATTTGAGCCCCTTTCTTGGTTTCTTATGGCACACTCTGGGCTGTGGACAGAGAACCACATTTTCCCAAGATCTTCAGGAGTCTTTGACATAATCTGAAAAGGTGGCTTTCCCTTTTCTGGTGAGAGCTTAGAAGAAATTCCTCTTCTATCTCATTAAAAAAGTGGACATCTACTCTCTTGCTGGAGGTAGAGAAACATTCACATATCCTTAAACACAGTCAAATCTGTGGATTCAAATCTGCTTAGTTATCTTTTTAAGGAGGCTGATGAAATTAGTTGTTATATGAGAATCACGGTTGGCGACAGGTTGATAGCGATAAGGATTGGAGGGAAAGTATGACTTGCTTCTTAATTTCTACTTTTGATCACCATGAAGGAAGACGCTGTAATCCATATTACACTTTGAAATCATGGCAGACAGAAATTCATAAGAGGCCTCAAATAGTACTTTCACTTGATATCAAGTGTTATACAGGAGGAAAACATTAGCTAATACAATAACTTCCTAAGTTTGTTCGTTCCATTTTTCACACACCAGTTCTCTACCTACATAGCACGGTACTGTTTTAATGGCTCAGTTCGACTTTTAACAGCTCTCACCAGCGTCATGAGCTTCTAGAATTAGAAGAATAGAGGCAAGAAACAAAAATATGTTTGTACTGCTTTCATTTTTACCTATGTTACCTCTACTGGTGCTTTTATTTCTGCACGTGAATTTGAGTCACTATCCAGTGTCATCTTATTTCAGTCTGAATGTGAACAAAACTGGTGTTGCGGGCTGAATCATATTTCTCCAAAATTTGTATATGGAAGTCCTAGCCCCCAGAATGTACCTCAGAATGTAACCATATTTGGAGATAAGTTATTTAAAGAGGTAATACAGTGGGTCTTAATCCCATATAACTGGTGTTCTCATAAGAGGACACTTTGACATTAATCCAGTGTTCCTATTGCTTTTATGGAGGGGAGGATTTTAATATGAATGCCAGCTTGGGATTTAAATTGTCTCTTCAATGATTTTAATTCTGCTTTCTCCCCAGCACCAAGGCCAAGACAGGCTGTATGTGTGTGTGTTTGTGTGTGTGTGTGTGTGTGTGTGTGTGTGTGTGTGTGTAGGTTTTATTTACTGTTTACATTCACTTTTAAAAGAAGGCTATAACTCATGAGATCCACATGTATGCATGTATATTCGTTTATCTGCATTTTCAGGAGGGAGCACTAGGCTTTATCACATCTTCCCTTTTTCCCTCAAAGCCAGAAAAATGGAAGGTCAATGCCACAATGATTGGGCCCCTCAACACTTGCTTTTTTCTCTAAGCTTTCCATTGATTTGACTTCTGTCCTTTATTCATCCTTCAAATTCTTGCCATTTATGCAATCCTCTTACTAGGTAAAGGGCACTTTTTCCAGGTTCAGAGTTGACTTGTTTAGAGCTGTTCAAACTTTCTCATGCACCAAACTGTCAGAAGTAGAAGTCAGAAGTAGACCTTTATTTTTAATGAACAATATTCCCTAAAACTTCTCCTCTCTTGTTTCATCTCCCGGTAGCAATAAAACTTTAAAATCAAAGTCTCTAAATTAATTTTGCAGTGATACTTCTTTTTCACTTGGCATAGTGTTTATGCCAATGCTACTGTTCAGAAGCACCAAGCATTTTCCATTTACATTTAGTTATTTCCTCTAATCTTTAGAAGAAAATCACTTAAGTAAGGAAGGTGTCCTTGACTTGATCGGTTGCATAGTGATGAGTAGCCATGACTAGTAGAAAGCAATCTTGGTCAGAGATTAAATGTGGCCATCATCACTTACATGTGTAGATTAATATATTCATGTATATTATACTTTTTGCTCACTAGACAAAGATAAGCCAATATTACATTTAGATATTTGTCTAGTCCAGAGGTATAAAATTTTATTTATTATACATATCTTGCCACTTTTGCTTTTCACGGACATTGCAATTATAATAGATCAATCTTGACTGTTTTACCTTCTATATTCAGGCATGGCCTTCTAAGCCTTCTTAACATGGTATACCGGGTGGTCTCTGGTAATTGATCATAGTTGGCACAACATGTGAAACTGCCATCCATAATTGTTGACTACCATGTTAGCATTTAGATTTTAAAATTCTGCAGAGAATGGCTCCTGGGTGGCTCAGTCGGTTAAGTATTCGACTTTTGATTTCAGCTGAGGTCATGATCTCAGGGTTCATGAGATCAAGCCCTGACAGCACAGAGCCTGCTTGGAATTCTCTTTCTCCCTCACTCTCTGCTCATCCCCTGCTCACTCTCACTCTCTCAAAATAAATAAATAAACATTTAAAAAAATTCTACAGAGAAATAACCAACTCTGTTAAGGTATCTAAAAACAAAGTCATCTCAAATTGTTAAAACCAGAACTATTTTATAAAGGTATTTTTACTCCTATTGATTTGTCATATTTTGTCATCATTTTTTAAGATTTATTTGTTTTTGAGAGAGACATAAGTATTTAAAAATTATATGATATAGTCTAGCTCTTTCACTTGTAATCACATATAATGAAAACTTCTTGGTTCAAGTTCCTAAAGAATGAACCCTGGGTGACAGGTGTTGGAATAGCTTGGCAATGAAGGTCCAATGCATATTGTTGCCAAGTCTGGGAAAACTACAAATTGGCACAGAGTTGAGTCTGAGATGAGAGAATTGGTATTATAAGAGGCACCTAAGATAGATTGCCAAGATTTCATTTGAAGATGCTATAAACTTTGCAAAAGAGATCCTAAATATAGAATTGTAAAGTTAAGCATGGGTCAGGATTTAGGAAAATAGCCAAGGTAGGAGGAGATCAGATTTTCTGCACTGCCTTTGTAGGGTGACTGGACTTACCTAAATGATACCTCTCTTAATGGAGATATGCTTTTAAAAAACCATGAGGCACTTTATAGCTTTTGTCCTGTAGAATCTTATCTTAGGCAACATTTAGAATATCCTTCATAACATATCTCATATATAATGTGTAAAAACTCTTTGACAATACAAAATATCATCATTTTGGAGGCACCTGGGTGGCTCAGTCGGTTAAGGGTCTGACTTCAGCTAAGGTCACAATCTCACGGTCTGTGAGTTCGAGCCCCACATCGGGCTCTGTGCTGACAGCTCAGAGCCTGGAGCCTGTTTCAGATTTTGTGTCTCCCTCTCTCTCTGACCCTCCCCCATTCATGCTCTGTCTCTCTCTGTCTCAAAAATAAATAAACGTTAAAAAAATATCATTTTTATTTTACAAGTTTATCCGAGTAGCTCTGCTACATGAGCAACAAACATCTCATCACATTGATGGATGTGTTAAATAGAAACACATTTGAGAGCTTAATTACTCTTCTTCTCATATGTAATTAACTAAAAGTTATTTTCAATTTTGGCTCCTGAAGTATTTACATTTTTTTTTAATGTTTCTTTATTTTTGAGAGAGAGAATACGAGTGGGGAAGGGGCAGAGAGAGACACACACACACACACATAGAATCCAAAGTAGACTCCAACTCACTAACCATGAGATCATGACCTGAGCCAAAGTTGGACGCTAAACCAACTGAGCCACCCAGGTGCCCCCAGAAGTATTTTGGCTTGTCAAGATTCTATATGGTATCACTATGGAAGGCATTGCCTCTTCTTTTTGACATTTTAAAATTAATTATTCTCCCTCTGGTTGGTTGTGTTCCAAACTGTGGTCCTGAATCTCAAAATAAAAAATATATTATTGAATTAAAATATTAGATATATGAGATCAAATCCAGATAATATTCAATTATAGATAAGTCAGTCAGATAAAGACAAATACCATATGATTTTATTCATGTGGAATAAAGTAAAAACAAAACAAAGAACAAAGAAACAAACAAACCAAAACCAGACTCTTAAATACAGAGAACAAACTGGTAGCAGAGGGGAAAGGGGAGGGAAACATATCAGTGAAGAGAAATAGAAAATTATTGAGTGTTTCCATGATGGAGCATTGTGATGGACTCATTTAATTGTGAAAAAAAGAGACATTTTCCCTGCCTTCGCAGAGTTTATAATCTAGTAAAGAATACGGAAAATAAAACAGATAATTACAATAAAGGTTGATGTCAAAGAAAAACAAATCTGGATTCAAGTAAGTAGAGTCTTTATTAAAAGGATAATTGCAATAATAGGACAGAAATACTGTAATAGATGTAGGGAGACTTTGGCAATAGGGAGAGACTTCTGACCATAA
Organism: Panthera leo; assembly: GCF_018350215.1. Taxonomy (NCBI): domain Eukaryota; kingdom Metazoa; phylum Chordata; class Mammalia; order Carnivora; family Felidae; genus Panthera; species Panthera leo. The sequence continues at coordinate 137,685,241 of NC_056683.1, read as the reverse complement.
GAGCTAAAATTGTTTCAAAGGGCGGGCAGAAAATGGCTTTTCTTTTATTCAGAGGAGTAGTAAATAAGGCAAGAAAGAGCCAGGTAGGGGGATGGGAGTGAGGAGGCATGATTGCAAAGTAGATGTTTTTTCCCTAGGATCAGTGATTCTATCCTCGGGAATTCTTTAGAGATCCTTTAGAAAGGACTGTTGTGTGTTCCAATGCTCTAGGGCGGGCCAAAGTTCAGGAGTCTGGGGTAAGGAGAGAAACGATTAAAATTTGGTCAAGTTACTGGACATTTTGTTCTGACTGATCAGTACAAACAATTGAGTTCCTTGGTTTTGAAACAAAGAATGGGCATTTGGAGGGGCTGTGTCTGGCCTTTCCCTACGTAAACAAGAGGGGCTCTCCATGAGTTTTAAATAACTCATATGGGTATGTGTAGTTCTTTGCACTAAATCATTTTCCAGAACACAAAGGGTGGGAGGATTTATTTAACGGTCCCTGCTTTCCAGGAACACGGTACTCAGGTAAATTTGTTCCTATCATTCTACATGGTCCATAATAAAAACTACACTGGCAGAATTGCAGAGTGCTATGAGAACACAAAGAGGAAGTCTGGGAGGAAGTGAGTCTAAACTCTGATTCTAAGAATCAGTAGGACTTAAAAAGGACAGAGGGATCAATGAATTAAAAGGCAAAGTGCAGGGGTGCCTGGGTGGCTCAGTCAGTTAAGCTTCCTACTTCAGCTCAGGTCATGATCTCGTGGTTTGTGGGTTCGAGCCCCGCGTCTGGCTCTGTGCTGACAGCTTGGAACCTGGAGCCTGCTTTGGATTCTGTGTCTCCTTTTCTCTCTGCCCCTACCCCACATGTGCTCTGTCTCTCTTTGTCTCTCAAAAGTAAATAAATGTAAAAAAAATTGTTTTTTAAAAAGGCAAAGTGCATATCATTTACAGGCAGAGTAAATGACCTTGTAGATGGCCTGTTTGAAAGAATGAAAAATACTTTCTCCATAGATTCATGAACTTGCACAGTTAGGTTTCCAGTTTGTGTGTGTGTCCTTGCAAATATAGCTTCATGTAACCAGAGGCATTTGAGAACCAAGGAGTATTTGATGCTCATCCAGAGGATGTAGTCAACGACAGGACTTCAGGCCCTGGTAATGAGGCTGACATGAATTATATGGGCACCAAGGCTGAACATCAAAACACAGCCCTGTGTTAGGTAAAGCGAGGAGCATATGCATGGCTGAGACACAGGCAGTGAAGGCAGAAAGTAATGGAATTTGTCTTCTCCAGCATCTTAACTCCTGAATCTGGGTGGGAAGAGTGTTGGGGAGAAGAGCACGCAGTTTGGATCAGCAGATCCCAAGCCTGGGGGAAAACAGTAACAACAACAACATTTATTTCAAGACATTTATTGTACTGTTAGGACTCTATCTCCTAAATGGTTTCCCACTTCACTCGGATTTAACCCAGGATTCGAGGCAGCATTTTGCCATCAGTGATGATGGTTAAGCAGAGTGGTGGACAGTTTGTATGTATTATACTCATTCAATCCTCCTGCCAACTTTTTGCATAAGCACCATCGTTACCTTCCTGTATTTAGTGGTAAAGAAAGTGGGAACGGAGAGATTTAATGACTTGCTCAGTGTCTCTGGGTCACTAATGATGGAGCTGGGCTTACAAACTCAGGCAATCTTGCTCCTGACTCAGCTCTTTAGCGCCACAACCATGTTGCAACTGGCATCCACACGCCGTGTTGACCAAAATCAGACAGACAAAGGGATTTACTCTGGGCTTGTAGAGATGTGATCTAGTCTAAAGATGAGAGCACGCCTTGACTCAGGTCCTGGGGCTCTTTCCCGAGGTCTGTGACTCAAAATACATTTACTAGAATGGAGGAGAGAAGACATCAATCCTTTCCAAATGCAAATGGTTCTTGATTGATTTCTATGTCATCAAATCTTCAATGCTCATTTTTCAACTCTTTTCTGGCACCAAGACGAAGATAGAAAACCTTAAATACCCCTAAAGAGAAGATAAAAAGCACTGGGAAGAGAAGAATGCAACAAGGAAGGACCTTCCCCTCTCCCAAGTACAGTCTAAGTTGGGCTCAGTTCAACGAGCGAGTCTGTAGTCAGTTTGCTGTATGTCACAGCTGCTGCTGCTATGAGGGATGGGATGGATGGCCCTATCTCTGATTCTCACAGTGTCTCCAGAGTAGTAAATCTGCACTGATATGTGTTATCTGCATTCAGTTCCAACAGACCTTCAACCTTTTAGAACTCTGAAATAGTACTTTGTGTCTGAAGACAAAATGTCTTAGGATACTCTTTCCCTTTGGATTTTTATGGAAGTCAAGTTTTGAAACAGCTGATCCTTCAGGAATTACAAGGAGATGCATCGTCAGTCAACTGACTGAGCTACCGACTCAGTTTGTTTTTCTCTTTCCATGAGACTCTTGATTTGAGAATGCTTGAACACAGTCCATAGAGTTCTAGTGCATTTACTTTGATTTCATAGCAACTTTGATCTGGGGGCATAACAAGAGGGATTCTGTCAAAGCTTTAAGAACTCCTTCACCTAGCAACCATTATATCCCTCTTTCCCACAAACATTGTTTTAATATTTTTCTACTGAACCTACTTTTTATTTAGGTCTTAGAAAAATATGATGTCTGACCTTAAAAACCAATATAAAAATGTGATTTTGCCCATAGAAGAGGCATAGAATGCACGATCACAGGGAGGCTATGTTTGTGCCAGGCAACTCTTTTATACTTTGAACTTATTTCTGGCCCTCATAGGCATAGCAAAAATGCTTTACTGTGTCTTTTAGGTGACTTTACCATTCTCACAGAGCTTGTTAAACATCTCTGCCTTTAACAGCACCCTGCCTCAGGAAGTTAAAAAAAAAAAAAGTACAACCAAGTCTGGCAAAATTACAGTGTTGTTGCAGGTGAAGCAGTCCTCAGCTGTCAGCAGCTCAAATTTTTTAAAAAATTTTTTAACGTTTATTCATTTTTGAGAGACAGAGTGTGAGTGGGAGAGGGGCAGAGACAGAGAGGGAGACACAGATTGGAAGCAGGCTCCGGGCTCTGAGCCATCAGCACAGAGTCCGATGCGGGGCTCAAATTCACAGACAGAGACATCATGACCCGAGCTGAAGTGGGACTCTTACCCAACTGAGCCACCCAGGCGCCCCTCAACTGTGTTTTAAAACTAATATTTATTTGCAGAATTACAGAAAAATATACGAAAGAATGTAATACACATTTAGCGACTGTACCTAAATGAACAGTTGTTAGGACTATATTATGTTTGCCTCATGTCTTTAAATAAAAATTATATTTACACATGCACATATATTTATATAAGGTTGAAATTTCATATATCCTCGATTTCCAAAATTTCCCTTCATCTCCATATCCCCAGTCCCCTGGTAACCACTGTCAAAAATATCATGAGTTTCCTGTTAAGCCAGTTTTTATACGCTTTCATATCCCTACAGGTGACTATAAATAAGAAATATTTTTGCACGTTTTGGCTTAAAAAAAAAACCCAATACATAAATTGTATATATCATTCTATAATATTCTTTTTCTTTCAACATTTTGTTTGTGAAATCTGTAAAATACTCCAATCTTTTTACAATTACTAATGTCTCTTTAAAACAAGCACCGATAGTAGTGTTAATAAATGGGCTCTGCAATATTATTATTACAAATCGCATTAAGCGGGTAGATTTTCTGCAGGTAAGAATTATAAAAAGAACATAACGGGAAGTGTGGCCGAACCACGGAGCCAAGATGGAGGGGTACAGATGCAGTGTTCCATACTAATGCTAATCATTATAGAAATGCTGACTTGAAGGATATTTTAGAGGCCAGCTGCTCAAGAAAATGTTACTATGCTCTAATGGAGGGAATCTCCTGGGGTATTGATCTCAATTTGTCATCTCCTGAGGCTGGCTTTGCCCAAGTTTTGAAATGAGAAAGACATAATTGAGAGTGGCTGTAGCCATCTTGAGACCACCACGGGGCACGTTGTATGAGCCCCCAGTTGGCCACCCTGTTTCGGATGCTGTCCTTTGGAAAGCATGGTGTTAATGGATGCAGTTTTAATGTGAATACTATTAGACAAGGCTGGGGGCTGTGCAACCCCCTGTGAAAAAAGGATGTCAGGCCATCTCAAAATATCAAGTATTTGTGAAAACTTACATGTACATATTATTTTTACCAGCTGCAAATGTATTTCTACAGATATAATAGGGGATCTCCGTTTGCCTGAAGTTCCATTTTCTGCCAAAATGTTGAGAGATGCACCACTCGAAGCAATGATAGGTGAATGACCCACGTCTCATGTCTCAGATGACCTTATGAACTCGAAATTGAACTTTATCCTTTCTTGGCCTTTTATAAGAATTATTTACTCAGAATTGTATTCTCCTTGAATTTGAATTGCTGAAATGCGGGAGAAACAATAAACCTAAATCATTTACTACAGTTAAAATTTCAGGAACTAAAATTTTTCATTTGAATACGGACAGACAAGAGGGTACCCCATCCTTTTTCACAGCCCTACAAATTTCTATCCACCCTTAATACAACATCTCACATCTAAACTCTTTCCTAAGAGCTGCTGAAGTCTCTCCTGCCCATATGATGTGTGTGCTGCTTCCTCTGGGCTCCTGTTGCATTATGTTATCTTGTGAAATTTTTATCTCCTAACAGTTTTGTTTTCTGTCTTCAAGTTATTTACATATTATGTATAAAATATGCATCTTATTCTACTTTAAATTACTTGTGGGAAGGAACCCCATCCATTAATCTTTGTATCCTTTACAGTGTTTAGCACAATACTAGACAAGTAGTAATGACCTGGTAAATAGGAATCAAATGTACGAATGAGCGAGTGAATGCCTGAGGATAGGTACTTTAACAACAGTAATCTTTAAATACATGCAAAGTATTTAGTCTTCTTAAATAAATAATTTTATTCAAATTGATTACCAGGTTAAATATACTATTAGACACTCCTAAAAATTAAAAAAATTTTTTTAGATGTATTTATTTTTGATAGAGAGACAGAGCACAAGTGGGGGAGGGGCAGAGAGAGAAGGAGACACAGAATCCAAAGCAGGCTCCAGGCTCCGAGCTGTCAGCACAGAGCCCGACGTGGGGCTCGAAATCACAAACTGCGAGATCATGATCTGAGCTGAAGTCGGACGCTTAACTGACTGAGCCACTCAGGTACCCCAACGCTTCTAAAAATTTTAAAGTATAGACAACATGCTTTTTTAATGTCACTTATAAATATATAATAGTTAATATCAAGAATATATATGTATGTGTGTATATATATATACACACACACACACACACACATATATATATATATATATATATACATATATATATATATATATATATATATATACATATATATGTGGAAAGAGAGAGACGAAATAGCAATTAAAATCTAAAGTTAATTAATAATGAATGTAGTGCTTATTGTATGCTAGTTGCTTAATTAAGCACTTTTGCTACATCATTTATTCTATACTTAAAACATTTTATATGGGGCACCAGGGTGGCTCAGTTGGTTAGGCGTCAGACTTTAGCTCAGGTCATGATCTCACAGTCTGTGAGTTCCAGCCCCACCATGGGGCTCTGTGCTGACAGCTCAGAGCCTGGAGCCTGCTTCGGATTCTGTGTCTCCCTCCCTCTCTGCCTCTCCCCACTCATGCTCTGTGTGTCTGTCTCTCTCTCAAAAATAATACATAAACATTAAAAAATTAAAAAAATATTTTATATGAAAACTTTATTGGTCTCATGTTTGCTTTGTAGAAACAACTACATAAACCTCAGTACCATGTTTGAGATTATATGTCTGAAACAGCAGAAGACATATGCAAAATAAGCATAAACAAATTAAATATCAGTCATTTCCGTTATGATTTCATTTATGAGAAGACCATTTATTTTATAGTTAGAAAAATGCTAACAAAAACAACTTGTCAGCACTCCCAGAGGGTGAAATTTTCAAAACAATACTTTGAAAAGTCTGAAGACAAATTGAACTTATGTTAATTGAAGATATGTACTCATTCTCTTTGTCAATTTCTTTTTTTTTAAGACCTGTTTCTTCATAAGCCACAATCCTTCCATTCCACACCAGGTTTTTTTATTATTGTTATTGAGAAGTGATTGTGATTGCTAGATTATGCTAAGTCCCAATACATATGAGAGCAAGTTCAGGGCATTTCACTGTAGGTCATAGTAACTTTAGCAGAAATATCAGTTTTATGGCATGTTTGTTGCATGGGTTATCTGAATTGACTTATGAGCTAGTCTCTGTTAACCATAGAATTGCATACTCATTCAGATTTTTCTGAATTACAAGACCAATCTTGTTTATTTGTTGACATATATAGATGAATTTGCGCATCTGCACCTGAAAAGTTTGCACAATTTCTAGGGCCCATGTAAATGGGTGAAATAATTGGTTAAGGAGAAGCCCAGAACAATGAATAAATCATTCCATACAGTCACTTTATGGCTTTGATTAGCATTGTTTTTTCAAGCACATACGTGAATAGTCTATCCTTGAATGGATAATGGTGCAATGTGTTAATGATACTAATTGTACACCCATGGGGCTGGAAGAACATTTTTTACGGCTCCCATAAAAGAGCAATATGGAGTACTTTGTGGAATTTGCAACCAATCCCAGTCCACGAACCACCTAAGACCAGTCTACTAACCATCATCTTCTCAGCTGGTGACAGTAATGGTTTCTACTTCATCAGACTATTGTGAGGATTACAGAAGATGACACATGGGAAATGTACAGCATAGTACCAAGAAAACACTAGTTGTATTAAAGGATATTACTCATCAGTGTTCTATGTTTAAAGAATTTTAAAAAGCTGATCATTTTTAATAGTATGATGATGTAATTTAAAAATTGCTCATCAGTTATAAGCTATATCAGTATAAGAATGAATTATAAAGTGAATGATATCTATTCAGAATGCTAGGAGGGCAGTAATAATTTATTATTTTTTTTTAACTGTTTATCCATAGCCATGATTCACACCTTATATCCATGACATTGAAGGGGCATAAAATTTTTCACCCCAAAATATATCTCTGGCATAAGGATTATTTTAGGCTGATTATTTTTAAGAAATAGTAGACATGGAAAAGCTATGAAAACAGTAGAATTACCCTTTTGGAAGAAATGTTTATGCTCATGAGGAAAAAATCTCCATTTGCAAGAGCATCTCCCTCTCTGTACCAGGAAGAGAGAGATGGCTAAATTTCTAGAAACTCTTATCGATGGAGGAGGCCATCACTAAATCTGCATACCAAACTTAACCCTCATTTACTGAGCTTTTCCTGATAGCCTCTCATAACTGGTTCCCCAACTCCTCAACATTTTCTTTCATCTTTAGCTGGAGATGTTAAGGTAATGGCCTGGACCATTTCTGAGAGTTACTCCGTTTTCCTGGGTATTTTCCATGTATACAAGAGACATACATATTATTAAACTTCTTATTATAGGAGTATGGGGGGCGTCTCAGCCAAGGATCTAGAATAGTAAAGGGAAAATTATTTTTCCTCCCCTTCAATATCCAGCTGATAGGCTGTTTGATTTCTTTTTTTAAAATTTTTAATGTTTATTTATTTTTGAGAGAGACAGAGAGAGAGAGAGATAAAGCATGAGCGAAGAAGGGACAGAAAGAGAGGGAGACACAGAATCCGAAGCAGGCTCCAGGCTCTGAGCTGTCAGCACAGAGCCCGACGCAGGGCTCAAACTCACGGACCCCAAGATCATGACCTGAGCCGATGCTTAACGGACTGTGCCTCAGGCGCCCCATAGACTGAATTCTTAAACATTGTTTTCTTTTGCCTTTTAGAAAAAAAAATTCCATCTCATCTGATGCCAAGTTTTCTCTCCTATTTTTTCTGTTTTCTCTTCTTCCCCCAGAGACTACATTATGTTCCCATTTTTTTAATTCTCTTATTTTCCCATTTTCTTTGCCTTTATATCTCTCTCAATGTATTATCACATTCCCCCCCCCCGCCGAATTAAGCCATCAACTTTAACCGTATAAGCATTTAATAAATTAGTTGCACCCTAAGTTGTATCATTCTCTTTTGTGGGTATCTTTTTTTACCCCTTACATGTAGGTAAGTCCAAAACCTTATTTGTGTTTCTCGTTCTTCTAATTCTGTGAGTGTGTCCTGAGAAATCTTACACACAGATTTAACATCTGTTTTTCTGACTGTGATTTTTAGCCCTGTCTTCTCTGTGAGGACAACAGCTTTTTCTTTCCAACTGTCCTTTCCATCTCAACATCTCAAACACATTTTAAACTTAATATTTTGGAAACCTCCTATACTCACAAAGTTAGTAACATTGCTTAGTTACCCAAGCTGTAATCATGGTAGTTACACTTGACTCTTCCTTCTCTTAAATCACTCATATAATTGGGTTCAGCTAAATTGTTCTTAGAATTTTCTCCACCTCTCTATGATAACTATCAGATTCAGTTTCTCTCAAAGACGAGTAACATATAATTTCAGGCCTATGTGGAATTTAAGGAACAAAACAAATGAACATGGGGGGGAAGAAGAGAGGCAAAGCAAGAAACAGACTCTTAACTATAGAGAACAAACTGATGGTTGTTGGAGGGGAGGTCGGCGGAGAGACAGGTTAAATAGGTAATGGGGATTAAAGAGGGCATTTGTGTTGAGCACCCTGTGTTGAATAACTAAATTCTACGCTGCATTTTAATAACATTAATAATATATTAGTAATATTACATTGTATGTTAACTAACTGTAGTTCAAATAAAAACTTGAAAAAAAAAGATTCAATTTCTTTCTTATTTACACTTTATCAGTTACAATTCTTAAGACTGGGAGAAACAGGAAATGTTTTGTGCCAACTTGAGCACCTCGTGAAAAATATGGATTGCTTAACAGCCTGTGAAAAAGCAGGGACAAGGAGAACTCCAGAAGCCCTGGGGATTCATAGCTTTTCTCTTCAGTTATGTTATTTGGAAAGGTATAACCGTTGTAACGACCAATGACATCCTAATGACTAAGAAGTTTATAGTTTATAGTTTATAGTTTATAGTTTATAGTTTATAGTCCAGAATGAATACTGCTCATTAGCAGGGGGCTCTGCTCCTAGTCAAGTTTCAGGGATCCGAGACTTTTACTACGTGTGGCATCTGGTATAGCTGGGCTAATTTGCGTCAAACAGTAAAATGGGAAAGAACACGGAGGGTTGTACATGGCAGATTTTTGTGAGTAAACCCGCAAGTGGCACATATAATCATTCACATTCTGTTGGCTCAAAAGCAGTCTCATGGCCACATCTGTCAGCAAGAGAAGCTGGGAAGAAAGAATAGGTTTTGTAACTAGCTTAGTAGTCCCTCTAGAGCCCAACTTTCAGTCACTAAATACCGAATTCATCCTTCCTTCCTCAGCTAGAACAAAGCATTTCCAGCAAATTCTTCCAGCTCAGTTTCTCGGCTCCCTGGTTGGTGCACAAGCCTTTGCATCAGGACCTAAAATGGCAATTTATTTAACCCTGCCACATGCACCCAATATGCAATGATGACGCACGGACAGGAAAAACACAATAAGAACACCCCTTAGGAAAAGAATGAAATGTACACAATACCCATGCTCGCTTATGGTGATAAATTCCTTCGGGGCAGAATTCTGAAGGCCTGTACATTGCTTGGGAGCCTCCTTGATTAGGCTCCAATTCTGTTTCCTTTGAGGAGCACCATTATTTGTTATCTGTGGAACCTGACTCCATTCCTTTGGAGTTTCTTTTTTGGTCCTCGTTTGTATGGGCCTTGAGACTTATGTTCTCCTGGGAATTTTGTTCTTTCTGCAGTCTATTTCCTGGTTATATAGTTGAGGAGGCACTAAGGACTGTGTTAAGGGTAAATGGTCAAAAACTTTTTTAGTCCAGGGGCACAGTTTCTTTCCAATGTAATATGACTCCCCCAAAACTCTATATTGTTCCCCATCTATTCTAGAAGTCCTATATGCTACTAAATACCTCCTGTTTTTTCCCAGCAATTTCCCAGTCTAATATATTTCTTGGTTTCTTAGCTCCCATTTTTCTGCCCTCTTAATGTAATAGTTGCCACATCGTGGCCATCTAAGATAACAGGTGGGCAAGTCCTTAAACCTGATTTTTTGCCTCACAGTTGTCACTTGGTTGATTGAGAAGTTTTGGGGGTTTTCCTAACTAACTACCTTGCCAAGTCTTACCTTTTACAGTTAGAGGTACAAATGCAGTTGGAATTTCTAACCCTGTAGGACTCATGATCTCTGGACAGTCTCTATTCTATTTAATCTTTATTTAGAAAACCTACGTTCTTGCCTAAGCTTGTGAATTTTTTTTTTCTTGTAAAACCTTACTGCAGGTGGTCAAGAACAGACAACATATACTTACCCCTACTCCCAGAACTCAGGCTTAAGAGTCTTCCAGGTAACTGTGGACATCTGACCAATCGCATTGCCTCTGCATCATCTGATTCTTCAGAGTTCCAGCCTGTGCTGTACTAAATTCTGGGACTGTGGGTCTTTCACCCCTGCCTCGGGCGCCCAGACTGTGAATTTCCTAATTAGAGGGACTAGATTTTATTCACCTTCATGTCTCCAGTGCCTAGCCTGTGAGCTCAGGGTGTAAGTGCTTAATAAATATTTTTTTGTGTAAGTGAATCATCTTAAGTTAAAGAAGTAGCCATTAGATAGCTGGGTGGGTTATTAGGAAGATTCTTATTTACTTATCCATTCTGTGTGTTTTTTTCCTCTCTCTCATCTGTACAATGGAGATGTTGGATGAGTATTCTCCCAGCTCCCCGTGTTCTACTTTCCTAATGATCTATGCTTGCTGTCTCCTCTCTCTTTTCACATTCAGATAACTTCCTCGCAGGATAGGAAACAAAAAGTAAGGAAGCTAAATTCTGCAAAAAAAAAAAAAAAAAACTTTCAAGGATGAGTAAAACATCATTCGTGTCTTCAGTGCATGCTGATGGGATCTGTGAATATAGTCTTATTACCAAATTAGTATGTTCTAGCATTTTATGTGCTATTATAGTGATTAGTGCATAGCGCTAGGGTAAGAAAGAGTTTACCTTCCGAATGGAGATCCGGTAAAAAGTCAAACAGAAAGAGAACATCCGAGCTGAGCATTGGAACATAAGTGAAAATCTAACAGGAATAAAGGAACAAAGCAGGGTGTCCCAGACAAAGGAGTGGCTTGCACAGAAGACATGAAACATTCAGATGAAAGGCTTTGTTTCAGGATTGAAAATCCATGTTGGGTGTGGAAAGACTTTTTTTTTTTTCTGGTCAAGAGTGATAGCAGGTAAAATGAAAAAGACAGGGGTATCTGGGTGGCTCAGTCTGTTAATCATCCGACTCTTGATTTCGGCTCAGATCAAGATCTGAAAGTTGTGAGATTGAGCCCTGCATTGGACTCTTAACATTCTCTCCTTCCCTCTACCCCCCTTTCCTTCTGCCAACCCCTGCTTGCACTCTTTCTCTCTCTCTCTCAAAAAATAGATAACTAAATTTTTTTTAAAAGATGGAAAAGACAACATAAAGTTAGTTTTAGTCCTTGTTGGGAGAGAAAAATTATCTATGCCTTGAAAATTGCTTTTTTCTAAATAGTTTTGTTGACCTGTTTTTATCCATTCCTTTCACATTTTCTATCCTTAGTCAAATAAACGCTTGTGGCTCATGAAATTCCTATACACAGGGACTTGTTTTCACATAACTCCTCCATGATCTTTGACTTGACTTCTTGGCATATAGGACGTATAAACAAAAATTCTTGCAGGCTAATTCCAAGATTAAAATCTAAGGTACTAATACACGGTAAGGAAGGCAAAATTCATAAATCCAGCTTTCTTATTGTTTTGCCCCTCAAGTGAATTTATTGTCCCTCAGCCAGTACTTCTGTAAGAAGGGAAGGAGGAGTGGGGAATAGGTCAGCATTTCCGAGGAAAAACAATGTAAATGTTTCCTCCCAGAAGGCCCATTTTAGAAGTAGCATGGTCAGAGAAATGATTCAAGAATAGAGGTATGATTTGAAAATTGGGTATGGGTGTTCAGAATGGTTGCCACAAAAAAACATTTGTTAAAGAAGGATCAAAGTTCTTAGCTCTGATGTAAACAACCAGGGGTTAAAAGACTAGTATAATAAGTGCTTCACAGGGGCTGATGATCCTTTTTCCCCACCTTTGTCCTATTCTATTTTTGGTGTGTCACAATCATTGATCTTGCAGACCTGCCCCCTCCTTCTAATTAATTCCAGACTCCAATCTCAAGAGCCCATTTCCTTCCAACCTTCAAAGAGACTGATAAATATCAGAAGACATTTGGCCACCCCTTAGTCTGTGACCGTTGAAGGAAAACCCTCTGGGATGCATGGATGCTGCTGGCTGCCAGGAGCCAGATGGGAAATAGATGTGTTCAGAGGCTCTGAGGTAAGCAATGGAACTGCATTCTCAGAGCGTAGAGCAAAGAAACAGCCAAATACCAGGCTTTGGCATTTGCTTTGTACTTTTAAGCAATGACCTGGTGGGAGTGGCTGAGGGGTAGGACAGTAAGTGTGTGAAAACGTAAAATAGAAAAACTATCCTTGGGGCACCTGGGTGGCTCAGTTGATGAGCGTCTGACTTTGGCTCAGGTCATGATCTCATAGTTCACAGATAGAGCCCCGGGTCGGGCTGTGTGCTGACAGCTCAGAGCCCGGAGCCTGCTTTGGATTCTGTGTCGTCCTCTCTCTCTCCCCTCCCCCACTAGCACTCTGTCTCTCTCTCTCTCTCAAAAATAAATAAACATTAAAAAAAAGAAAAGAAAAAAAAAGAAAAACTATCCTCAATTTGCTCTGCATGGGCAGTCTCTGTTAGATGTCAGGCATTTCCTAACCTAATATGCATTTTCTCTAATGCCACATTCTTATTTGCTCCATTTTTCCAGATTTTGAGCTTCTGCAGTATGAATCTGCCTCGCATTTCTTATTTGCAAAATGAGGGCCTAGGATAGTCTGGTTTTAAGATCCTGTCTACAAATGTAAGGACAGTCTTCCAGCAAACACGTGTTTCTGGCAATCTAGTGGAAGAGAGGAAACCTTATCTCTCTCAGAAGTTTCTGGAAAGTTTTATTTCCAGTTTCTTATGCTTGAAGAAAAACAATGGTCCCCCAAAATCAATTTCTTTAATCACAGACACCTACAAGAGTAGTATTGAGCAAACAACAACAAAAATAACCTCTGTATATATTCATTCTCTATTCTGTAGGAAAAGGAGTTCAAACTGAGTAGATTGTCATGTAAGCTCATAGCATTCTTAGTACTTTCCATGACCTCACTTATGGTCTTCCTTGTTCTCATGCGGTTACACACATTCACATACCCTCTGCACGTACGTGCGCGCGCGCGTGCGCACGCTCACGCGCGCGCGCACACACACACACACACACACACACACACACACACGGCTGTTCAAGGGAGGAGGAAAATAGCAATGACCAATTCAAATAATAAAATAGTAGCAGATATATTCATACATACATATATCAGAACTGATTCAGTGTTTCCTGTTACAAATCTCTGCGTTGTACCTAGACGAACTTCGATGAATTCACCTGTTAGGCTCATAAGAACTTTAAGAAAATTGGACAATGAGTTAGTATTTTCAGTAGTTTCTTATGGTTTGAATTTATCTTACGGTTTGAATTTTCTGTTTAACAGAAACAGGTATCTGTTCACGATAAAATTTCATCTCTAATTTGCTAACCTTTTGGAACAGTTAGTTTCATTAGAAATAACATTCTAATTGTAGCTCATCATTTACAACTGAGTACTTAATGGCAGACACCAAGAAAAAAATTTAGTTGTCTAATGTGAAGAGAACAAGGTAAACAGAAATGAAGAAAAAAGATTCAACTTGCTGATTTGTTTGAAGAAGGCGAAAAGAAAACAACCACAAATGAGGGGGAAAGGGAGAAAAACCAGAAAGTCAATATTTAAATAGGAAAAAGCATAAGTTGTGTTTCAGGGCTAAATTCAGAAAGATCAAAATTCAAAATGAGACAAAATTAATAAAGGAGGAGAAGAAGGAGGGGAGAAGAAAACATTACAAATTGGCAGAAGTAACAGAAAAGTGGTAAGAAAGGAGAATAAATGGACTCTGTATATATTAAATTGAATAAAGCAGGTAAATGAGGAAATGGCAAGACAAACACTAAACCTGCATAGATGCTGACATCATCAACACCCATCCAGATAATTTATATTATATCTTCTAGACTTTAAATATAGTCAGTATGGACTTTTTAGGTTGAGAAATCAACTTTGATTCTGCTGCAAGCTCTACATGATAAATACAGTAAGAAAAAACCTGGAAGTGCAATATACAAAGAATGTGTTTTAGGCAATACTGGATGCTATGGTCTGAATGTTTGTGCTCCCCAAAGTTCATGTATTGAAAACGTAAAGCCTGATGTGATGGTATTAGCTGGTGGGGCCTTTGGGAGGTGATTAGGTCATAAGGGTGAAGCCCGCATTAATGGAAATTGTGCCTTTTTAAGAGAAGTCTGAGAAAGCCTTTTGCCATGTGAGGACACAGCAAAAAACGGCCAGCTATAAAGTGAGTCCTCACCAGATACTGAATTTGCCTGCACCTTGATCATGGACTGCCCAGCCTCCAGAAGTGTGAGAGATAAATTCCTGTTGTTTATAAGCCACTCAACCTCTGGCATTTTGTTAGAGCAGCCCAAACAGACTAAGACACTGGATACATTTTTGGGGGGTAGTTTGTTGATATTTTACTAGTCACCAAGGAATGCTTAAATCTCATTCTTTCTTCACTCCTCTTCATGCACAGGTAACCCCCGATGAATATATCTGGTGAAGACTGTATTAGAAATTGGGAATCAAGTGTAAGTGAGACAGTCTGCTGACAGCATCTTGCGAGATTATGCCGTTTAACACTTGATTTTAGCAGATGAACACCCAGCTGCTGTCACGGGAATGGTGTAATGCCTGACTCTTGTGACCTGTGCAGAGAGGTTCTACCTCGCTTGCCTACTTAGGGGCACGGAGAGCAAAAAGAATAGTAAACACAATAGTAAAATGGCACCTCCATCCTCAACCCCAATTTTCTAACCTCATAGTGGCTATAAACTTCTTCTCTCTCTGCACTGGGGTTAAGGCACAGGGAAAAGATAGTCAGCATATTTTACCTATGTAGTAAGTCTGAAAAAAGAGATTGAACATACTAAATGGAGAGAAACAGTAGAGACCAAGGTGTGAGAATGAAGACGGTATATTTAGGAAGCACCCAGAGGTCAAACTCCTGCAGGGCCCTAACTGATGATGAGGCAGATGATCAGACTTCTAGGTGAACACACATTGTCTGTGCCAACTGATTGCAAAACAGCCAGAAAAGGCTATTTGTCTCCCTAAAATTGTCTTTCGTGTTCAGTGAATTTTTGAGGCACGGTGAAGTACATCAAAGCCTGCCACAGTTAGAATTTTCCTGCGTACATATCAGTGGAGAAGTTGACACATTGCCTTAAATATAATGCGAAGTCCAGGTTAGCGTTTCCAAAACATTTAGATTAAAGGGTCGGGAAAAAAATCAACAACAAAATTATTGGAGGGTAATGACATAGGTGGTGCATGATATAGGAGGGTAAATGACATTTTATTATGCCAACTGAGTACATTAAAACAAACAAAAACTTACATGTAGTAATAATGTAATTATGGAATGGACATTTTATTGTGGATAAAATTAGTCCATGAATTTATATAAGGCCCAGTTGACAAAGTTTTCCTTAGATGGTTGGACTTTGCTTTGATACATATCATAAGTAGTAGATTTCTTCTTCTCCTCCTCCTCCTCCTCCTTCTTCTTCTTCTCCCTCTTCTATCTGAGAAGTAAAATATGATCAACAGGAAACCATGAGTAAAATAAATGTCAACTAGAATAAAAATGCTTTAATCAAAGAAGGAGTTTTTCCTCACAAGATCTAGCCAAATACTTCCCTGACTATTTAGGAAATAAAATGAAATCTCAAAGATACTCATGATGTTTAAATATTAATGGTTGATTGATGAGTGGTCTCTTGATGCTAAAGAATGAAAATCTGGCAGAAAAAAACTTTTTAAAAACCATAAATTAAACAGTACTTGAGAATCAGAAAACAGTTGGTCAAATTTCATGCTTCTGGAAAAATTTATTTTAAGAAAAAATCAATCTGGGAGCACCTGGAGCACCAAATGTTAAGGAGCAGTCAATACAGATTTGTCAGGAACAATTCTTCTCAAGCAACTCTAATTTTTGTCTCCGTCTAAATAATTTGTAAACTGCAAAAAATTGGCACAAGTAAATAGCATCTACTTTTATGTTAATCAGACATAATTACAATATATCAAAATAATTACAGAAAAAATATGACCAAATTGAACAGAATGACACTATTGGAAAAGTTTCCAACTGCATCTTACACGTGTAGAAATCATCAAAATTTATCCAAGATACATACAAAAAGTGATGTCAGTATCTTTAACAATGTGCAATATTCGACAAAGTTTACAGATTTCTTTAAACTTCATTTCAATAGATTGGTAAAATACTAAATTTTTAAATAATATTTTGATATTTATAATTCTTTCCTTTCCCTGAAAAAAATTTAAATCAAAGTTTAATTGCAAATTGCTTTTTAACTTCACAAATCTATTATTTTAGTATCCATTGGTGAACAGTGCTGATGAATTGGGGTGCATAGATGTTGATATTATTCTGGAGGTAGAACCCTGGGAGAAACATAGATGATACTACACGTTGTAATTTTTATTAATTTTTTAAATTTAGTGCTGTTATTTGAATATTTCAGTCCTTAAAATTCTCCTATATATTTTATTTATTCTCCTATCCACTGGTCTTAAAATCAATCCATATTTCACCTCCTGTGATCCTGTCTCCCACTGGTAATGGTTTTTATTTGAATAGAAATCTAACACTTGAAAAGTGCAAAAAACCATTCCTGTATGCAGTCTGCCCAACCTTCCTGCTGTTCTCTCCATTTTACAGATTTTTAAATAAATGAGACTCAGGTTGAACCGGCTTGGCCAAATTCACACTGTCATAATGAGATTTGGGCATTTATTTTGGGTCTTCTTCCTGGAACCTGGTTGCCTTCCAGTTTATCTTGTTGAGCGTTAAGCCCTGCTCTTGGAGGTGGACGAGGGGAAGCAAGTAGGTTTCCTTCCAAATGGAATTTGGGGGTCTGGAGGAACCCTCTCAGTCCATATTTTATCAGTTCACAGGTGCCACCTAGAGGTAAAGAGAAGGAAAGAAAAATAAAACCATTGTTTCCACTTTTGTCTTAAAAGAAATACTTGTTTTAGAGAGAAAAGAAAGAACTATTCTCCAAACTCTTACTTTTGACGTGTAAAATATCACAATTAAAATGAACATTATAGAAAGAAATAAATTATTGAATAGATTACTATTAACTGTTAAATTCTCTTCACTGAATGTTTACTTTTAAGTTTTCTTTCACCCGAGCATGTGTTTGCCTGGTCCATTTTTTTATATCTCTGATCCAAAAGTTCTAACCAATTGTTTTTCTCCAACTGAAAGTTCTTTCCCTGTTTGTTGAAATGTCTACCCTCTGTGTCATTTATCTCTGTTCTGTCCCCTGAAGTTTGCCTTGAGGTCCCTTTTAAAAGAATCATCTACCGTTTCATCATATACATATTTTGAATCGACTTGTCATAAGCCCAAACTCTTTTAAACATATGGCTTTTTTGGTGCCCAAACTTGTATTTTTAACAGTGTAAAAGTGTGAGCATTACAGAACATAGAATCGAAAAAAAGAGAGAATTTTATCACCTCTTCAGGATTTGCTATTCAATGTCTACTGACTTTACCTTACCGTGTGTGTTATTAGAATGCTTAGATACTAACACGAATATCCTTTACTTTGAAATAAAATTGAAATTTTAAAACTTAAGTAAAATTCTGATTAGAAGAGTTGGGATGTGAGCAAACGGTTTTTCAAAAGAGTAACTCAACATTTCTTTCTTCTCTTTTTAAACTGAAGAATAACTTGCATACAGTAACGAATGAAAAGTGCACTGATCACAGCAGCATTTGGTGAATTTTTCAGCTGTTTGCTCCTGTGTCAACAATGCAGATCAAGGCATAGACCACTTCTAGCACCCCAAAAGCTTCCTGTACTCTCCCCCATTCAATAACTTCTGTCAGTGGGAACTACGTTTTGACTTCTAGAGTCATACATTAGTTTTGCTAATTAGTGAACTTCATAAAAATTGGATCCTGATGGATGGCTTCTGTTGAGTCTGAGTTCTGTTGCTCAATATTTTACATGTGAGATGTAACCATTTTGCTTCATGTGGTTGTGGACAGTGCATTCTTATAGTGTGCAATATTTTGAAAACAGAAATCATGAGTCAACATTTACATTATTTATAGCAAAACATTAGGAAGATCATATATTTCTATGCTAATATACATACTAAAGAGTTTATGACAAATCTTGGAATTGAGAAAACATATTTTACAAAAGCAGTTTTAACATGGTTCACTTGCTTTGTACTTCACTTTCTGTTGTTTTATAATCCTCTTTGTATTTATTGTGGTAAAGTACCTCCTGTTTTGTTTACTTTCTCATGACTAAAGTTATTCCATTTCTCTAGAAGAAACTATGAAAGAATTTTTTGTTCCTATGAGTTCTATTTAAGATGTACATTCATTTGTAAAATCAGATGTGTTCTTTATACATTGTTGATGTAGTAGTTACAACACATGAAATTATCAATAATTAGTTAAATAAAGGATGAAAGAAAATAATTACATCTAGTTTTCACAGTTGGATTATAACTGAATGCTGAACATGCATTATGAGTATTATTTAACATACTTTTTGAGACCATAAAAAATACCAATATTCAAAAAGATCTTTCTGATATAATATGACAATAATAAACACTGCAGACAACACACATGAGGGGCGTCTGGGTGGCTCAGTCGGTTGAGAGTCTGACTTTGGCTCAGGTCATGACCTCATAGTTTGTGGGTTCAAGTCCCAGGTCGAGCTGTGTGCCGACAGCTCAGAACCTGGAGCCTGCTTCGGATTCTGTGTCTCCCTCTCTCTCTGCTCCTCCCCTGCTCTCACCCTCTCTGTCTCTCTCTCTCTCAAAAACAAATAAACATTAAAAGAAAACTGCACGCTGTTCAAACATTGTCCCAGGAAAATTACACTATGCATAAAAATGTTCCCAAAAGGAAACTCGAAATGGGAGATGTTATATTTGATAAAAATCAGATGTTATTTAATAAATTGATAAGTGTTTTAATGCAAAACACATTTGGACAATAATTTATCCAGAAGAATGTTCTATAAACTTCAAATAAAAATTGGAAAAGATGTAGGTTATCAGTCAAAAATTACTTCCATAGCAAACAAGTAAAACCTGCTTATAATCAGCATAACTGATGAAATGTTGATTTGTTTCATGCAACTTTAAGTATAAGTTTAGTCTGAGTTTGGTTTGCACAGCAGTACTGAAAAGACCGAGCCTCCTTTTACATTCATGCTCCAAGATTTCTAATAGTTGTATATTTTATTCTTCAAGATGATAAAATAGCTGCCGCTTCTCCAGTAATCCCAGCTATACACAAGGTAGTAAAAATAGAGAAGGAAAAAGGCAAAGGGGACAAAAACCAAAGCGGCATTCTAGCTAAGTCTGTCCCTTGAAAATGGCTCTCCCCATATCCCCCTTTGTGTATCTTCCTCTTACATTTCATTGGCCGGAACTGGATCACGTGGCCACACTTAGCTGCAAGACCAGCTGGACAAGTGAGTGGTACAGTTTTCTACTTGGATG
Organism: Panthera leo; assembly: GCF_018350215.1. Classification (NCBI taxonomy): domain Eukaryota; kingdom Metazoa; phylum Chordata; class Mammalia; order Carnivora; family Felidae; genus Panthera; species Panthera leo. The sequence continues at coordinate 137,665,289 of NC_056683.1, read as the reverse complement.
GTAGAGGAATACAGAGGAAAAGGGGACTCTAAATGATTTGGAGCAAGCAATTCAGGGTCTACCACATGGTTCCACTGTTCTCTTTGGAAATCTGAACAAAGAAGTAAATCGGCTTGTTTTTTACATTCAAAATTGTATGGAGACACCTTGGTGGCTCAGTTGGTTAAGCATCCGATTTTGGCTCATGTCCTGATCTCACATTCATGGGTTCTAGCCCCACGTTGGGCTCTGTGCTGACAGCTCAGAACCTGGAGCCTACTTCTGATTCTGTGTCTCCTTCTCTTCTGTCCCTCCCTGGCTCATGTTCTGTCTCTCTCTCCCTCCCTCTCTCTCTCTCTCTCTCTCTCTCTCAAAAATAAACATTAAAAAAAAAACAGAATAAAAATATATTCATATTGCAAAGTGGCAGACAAGTCACTTCTGCTGGTTCAAATGATGGGCATGAAATGGGGACAATTTTCTAAAATTTGCTAACTAAAAAAAAGAACAGGATCTTAAACTTGTTTAGTGATAATTCATGCAATTACACTGAGTATAGTAACAACTCTTTAGTTTCAGATCCACGAAAACAAAGTATTTAGAGAAATACTGGAAGCCATGGTAGATTGTCTTCCCACAATAATGCATCAAATATTGTGCGAAGGTTACTGATTTCTCCTGAATGCTAATTACCTTTTAATTTTGTATCTGTTTGGTGCCCTGTATCTTGAGTACATGGAGGTAATATTTTGCTTAGTTCACTTGTTTGTGATAAATTCAACTCAAGCTTGTATTACTTATTTTGTTGACTTTCTCCATGTTGACCTGCTGCTTTGCTATCTCAGTTTTATTTTATTTTATTTGTTTTGCTTTAGTGGCATCTTGCCAAAGAATGAGCATAGAAAGATGATAATTTTACTTCCTTAAATTTTTCATCACCTTTATATTTATCCTATTAATTCAATTTTCCTTTAAGGACATGATATTCTGGACTAATCTATTTCTAGCTCATGTTTTTATTTTAGAGTCTCTTGGGATTCCTTTCTGCTGCTAGCACCATGGAGAGAAACAGAGTTTTTCTTTACCTAATTACATAGCAAGTCATTAAACCTTTTTGAGATAGTTTTGAAGGATGTATTATTTCCTATAGTTGTATTCATAGATGTGCACTATTGATATTGAATTTCATAACGTTTGAAAAAGCTTATGATGAAATATCCTTTTTTTAAATTCTAGTGACACTTAGTAAAAAGCACATGTATGCATAATAGCAGTATTCAATTTAAATAATCACTATTTTATTTATTAAAAATTTTTTTCTTACATTTATTTATTTTTGAGAGAGAGAGACAGAGCACGAGTGGGGGAGGGGCAGAGAGAGAGAGGGAGACACAGAATCCGAAGCAGGCTCCAGTCTCTGAGCTGTCGTCAGCACAGAGCCTGATTCAGGGCCCGAACCCACAAACCATGAGATCATGACCTGAGCCAAAGTCAAGCGCTCAAATGACTGAGCCACCCAGGTGCCCCAAAGAATCACTATTTTAAAGGATCATTGAGCTCATAGAGTCAAATGGACTTTACAAAAATTTCTTTTTTTTACTACTGATGGATTTTTTTTCACTCCGAGTAATGAGGGCCCTTATTATATATAAAGGAGTTTTCTCCCTAAAGCATTAATTAGAGGAAAGATGCATTAAATAATGTGTTTTTTATATTACCACTCATTTGAAGGTTTGTAAAAATGGCATTCCATGTATAAAGGTTTATGTTTCTACCAAAGGTCAATGAGTCCAGAACCTGGAGAGTATGAAGGAATTTTAACAAAGGCTATTAATATATGCTTTGCCATTTCCATGATTTATTCTGTACCTGGGGCAGCATTAAATACCAGGTGATCTCTTTTAATAAATCCAGTAGGAAATTAACGTGGGGAAAAAAAAGTAAAAAAAAAAAAAAAAAAAAAAAAAAAAAAAAAAGCTAAAACTAGACTTGTTCCAGGCACTCTAGGGTTCCAGCTTAATCCTTGAATGAAAATTCCCAAATGTCCTGCTTACATGAAGAGACCTTAGAATGTGTATCAGGAATGTTTCTATGTGCCCATATGTGCTTGTGTCCATGCATGTGGTGTGTGTACATGTATTTGAGAGCATGCGGGTGGTAGGCATAGGGATTTTGTATGCATAAAGGACCTGGGGTTCCCCCCCAAAAAGAGTGGTTGGATATACATGGGAAGATGGTCATCCTCCCGTGCCAGGCTGTCAAGATGTATAAATCATCTGTTAAGCCTTCAAATAATAGTTGGTTAAGACCCACAATTTTGGAATTCATAATAGGAAGAAAGATCAGTAGGATAATAGCGGTTCATTCCTCCATTTAGTCAACAAGTAGCTTCAAGAGTATAGCAAGGAAAAAGTTGGCAAAATTTCTACTATCCTGGGCTTATATTCTAGCGGGGGTACAATCATAAAGATAAACAATCAAATATATTGTGTACTAGATGGTGATAAATTCTATAAAAGAAAATAAGGCAGGAAAGGGAAGAAAGGAGCGTGGACTGAGGAAAAGTAGTTGTAACTTTAGTTAGGGTGATTATATATGTCTGCAATGAAAAGATGGCATCTGAGTAGTGGTCTGAAAGAGGAAAGGGAGTAGACCTAGCTGGTACCTGGGGAAGAGAATTCCAATAGGAAGAAAGAGTAGGAGCGAAGGCCCTGATGTAGAAGCATGCCTTGAATAACAGCTAGACGGTCAGTGTGGTTAAGAGAGGAAATAGGAAAGGCATTGGGTGGTTTTGAGTAGAGAAGTAAAATGATTTGATATAATACATCATGTTCACTCCTTTCTTAGATTATTCTGAAGGGAGGTGAGGACATAATAAAAGGAATGGCCTAGGATAGGAGACTACTATAATTATCCCGGCCAGAGACGATGATGGCTTGCACCAAAGTGGTAGCAGTAAGAAATCGTTGCACTCTGAAACTAAAGTAACAGGATTGCCTAACTGAATACGCGTGTAGTCCAAGAGGACACCAAAGTTTCTGGTCTGAGAAAATGGCAGGATTTTGTCATTTACTGAAATTGATAGTTTGTAGGAGTCATAGATTTGGGGACAAAGATCAGAGGTTCAGTTTTGGACATACTTTATTTGAATGCTTATTAGACATTCAAGGAAAGATATTAATTATCAGTTATGTATGTGGTCAAGACTTTGAAGGAAAGATAGATATAGTGACTGGAAATATTTACTTGGAATCTAAATATCAATTATATAGATACCATCAAAGCCTTGAGGTAGGGAGAGTCATTAAGATTGCTAAAAGTCAAAAGAGAGGAAAATTTGGACACTAAATGATGTTTGACATTTATTTGTGCCCATAGTTTCAGGTTAGAGAGACATACATAAATAGTAAATAATATACTGATAAAATAATAAATAACAGATAATAATAATGAATAATATAGTAATATGTAAATAAATAATAAATCAAGTAAAAAATCTCTATATGATAATACATTCAATGTTCCTATCACAGTTGTTTGATATACAGCAGTCATCCATTAGTGGTTTGTTTTTTTTTTTAATTTTTTTTTTAACGTTTATTTATTTTTGAGACAGAGAGAGACAGAGCATGAACGGGGGAGGGGCAGAGAGAGAGGGAGACACAGAATCGGAAGCAGGTTCCAGGCTCTGAGCCGTCAGCCCAGAGCCCGACGTGGGGCTCGAACTCACCGACCGTGAGATCATGACCTGAGCTGAAGTCGGACGCTCAACCGACTGAGCCACCCAGGTGCCCCCCATTAGTTGTTATTTTTATTGTTTAAAAATATTTTTTATTGAGGGGCGCCTGGGTGGCTCAATTGGTTGAGCATCTGACTTCGGCTCAGGTGATGATCTCACCATCTGTGAGTTCGAGCCCCGCGTCAGGCTCTGTGCTGACAGCTCGGAGCCTGGAGCCTGCTTCAGATTCTGTGTCTCCCTCTCTCTCTGTCCCTCCCTGCTCATGCTGTCTCTCTGTCTCTCAAAAATAAATAAACATTTAAAAATATATTTTTTATTGAAGTATTGACATACAATGTTATATTAGTTTCAGGTGTACAACATAGTGATTGAGCAACTCTATACTTTATTCTCTGTTCACCACAAGTGTAGTTACCATCTGCCAGCAAGCATACAACACTACTTTAATACTATTAACTATATTCCTTATGCTGTAGTTTTCTTCTCCATGACATATTCATTCTATAACTGGAAGCCTGTATCTACCACTCCCCTTCACCCCTTTTGCCTTTGCCCATCTCTCCAACAACCTCCCCTCTGGCCACCACCAGTTTGTTGTTTTTAGGAGGCAAAAAACATTCTGAGGAGATTTTTCGAAACACTAGAAATAGAACTGCATGTGATCAAATAATCCTACTTCTGGGTTTATCCAAAAAAAAAAAAAAAAAAAATCAAAGGAGGATATTGAAGGCATATCTGCATTCCCATGTTCATTGCAGCATTATTCACAATTACCAAGACAAAGAAACAACCTCAGTGTCCATTAATGAATGGATGAATGGATGAATGAATGAACGTTTTATATACATATAGATATAGATATAGATATATATATATATATATATATATATATATAATGTCAAAGTTATGTATAAATAATAATATATACAATACATGCTATATGCAATAGAATATTATTCAGCCATGAAGAAAAAAGGAAATCCTGTCATTTGCAACAACATGGATGGACTTTGAAGGTATTATGAAAAGTAAAATAATTATGCAAAGTGAAATAAGCCAGACAAGAAAACAGAGAAAGTTAAATACTGCATGGTATCACTTGTATGTGGATTTTTTTTTAATTCAAAGGCATAGAGAAAGAGAGGATAAAAGTGATTACCAGGAGCTAGGGGTGGGGGATGTTGGGACAGGTTGGTAAAAAGGTATAAACTTTCAACTATAAAGTAAATGAGATCTGAGATAAACATATGATTGTGATTGATAAGACCATCCTGTAGAATTTAAATTGGCTAAGAGAGTAGAATGTAGTTGTTCCCCACCCCCCCCAAATTAAATATTTAAGGTGATAATTGTATTAACTAGATGAGGGAAATCCTTTCATAATGCTTTGTATGTATACTTTAAATGTCTTACAATTTTCATTCCCATGACTTACCTATTTTATAACTGAAAGTCTGTACTTCTTAATGGACTTCACCTATTTCACCTGTGCCTAGAACCCCTCCCCTATCTCTGGCAACTACCAATTTGTTCTCTATATTTATGAGTCTCTTTTTTATAATTTGCTTGTTGGTGTGTTCATTTGTTTTGTTTTTAAGATTCCACACATAAATGAAATCATATAGTATTTAACTTTCTCGGTCTGACTTATTTCACTTAGCATAGTACCCTGTAGGTCCATCCATTTTATCATGAATGGTAAGATTTTATTCTATTTTATGACCAAGTAATATTCCATTGTGTAAATACACCACATCTTGGTTATCCATTCATCTATGGATGGACACTTAGGTTGCTTCCATGGTTAGCGTTTCATAATGTATGTTATATAATTTCTTTATTTTTGAGAGTGAGAGAGAGAGACAGAGAGAGAGACAGAGAGAAAGAGAGAGTGCACCAGAGCCCAATGTGGGGCTCGATCTCATGAACTGTGAGATCATGACCTGAGCTGAAATCAAGAGCTGGATGCTTACCAACTGAGCCACCCAGGTGCCCCAAATCACTATGTTTTACACCAGAAACTAATATATTGTATGTCAACATATTTCAATATAAAATTAAAAAATTAAATGAAATTAATTAAAAAAATAAATGTCTTAAAATTTTGTCCGTTGTATCACAATAAAGCTGAAAGTCTAAAAGTGGAAACAATTTTAAATAAACAAAACATGATACATCTATACAATGGGATTCTACTCAGCAATGAAAAAGAAAGGAGTACTCATGTGCTACAACATGGATAAAAACATCATATTAAGCAAAGATGTCAGACACAAAGGAGGACACACCGTATCATTACGTTTAGATGAAAAGTACAGAAAAGACAAATCTATAGGAGTAAAAAGTAGATTAGTGTCTTCCTGGTGGTGGCGGTGGGAATGAGAAGTGTCTAAAAGTAAACAAGAGGTTCATTTTTGAGATGATGTAAATGTTCTGAAATTAGGTTATAGTGACGGTTGCTTAATTCTATAATATTAACAAGTATTATTGAATTGTACACTTAATACAAGTGAATTTTATGGCATGTAAGTCATATGTCAATAAAGCTGTTTTGTAGAAAAGAAAACCACACATAAAAAAATTTAAAAATGCCTCTGTGAATCATTAAAATCCAGGATTAATGCAATTGTCCGAGTGATGCTGTGCTTTAAGAGAAATGGACTTTTTTTGGGGGGCAGAAAATGTCTTCTCTAAGGAAAGTGATTTTTTTATTAGATAAATAGGAGGCATGGCATCTTAGCAGGATTACTCTAGCTAGTTCCTCAAAAGGAGGACTAATCTAAATGTCAAACACAGATGCTTATCAGTACTCTTATCACTAGGAGTCCATCAGGAGAAGTATTTTTTTTAAAGATTTGAACAAATAAAATTAGCTATTACAAAATTTACTTCATTGATTAAAGTGATTTGTTGCTTCCTCATTATTATCGATCTGAGGTGCTCACTGGGAAGGATATGCAATTGCTATCCATTAATTTCATGGATGAGAAATATTGTCTTGGGACTATAACTAGGAACTTGGAGGTTGGCATGTGCGTACTGGAGAGAGAAAGAGAACTGAATTCTCCCAATTCCCTGTTCATTAACTTGCCAGTTAAAGTTGGCTATAGGCATGTTTTCCTGGGGCAACTTTAATTAAAGACCTGATTTTTCAACTTAGGGTCAGTAACACCCAATTGATTCCTTTCTTTTCTTTTAAAATGAGCCGCTGTTTTTCATAGCAGTATTATTATTGTTGTTATCAGTAGCCATGGAAGTACAGTAGTCAATGTTTAAGAGACTGGATACAATACATGCAGAAGAGGAAACTTTAAAAAGAAAAAAAAAAAGTTGTCCATATTGATCCACAGAATGAGGTTGCATGAATTTATTCTTATCTTACAACTTTCAGGTAAAATTAAAGTCTAATCCAATTCTGCTCTCAGAATATGGTCCACAGAGCAATAGTTAAGTTTGATGGAATGATTCATAAATTTAAGGGAAAATAATCTTTTAAAAATTGGGAAACACTGGGATAAACAAACTTATAAAGTTTTTTTTTAACCATATGACTTCCCAGAGTTTAATTTATAAAAGCGCATGGTAAATCCCTATGGAAAAAGTAGCCTGCAATGATCCCAAAACTCATTTGACTGTGACAACATTTTACTTCTAAGGGACTCTCATGGGGATAGTTTCTTATTTGAGAAACTACTGCTTTATTATGGACCCAGATAGTCCTAGTACGAGCTGGGATGCTGACTGAAATTCTAAAATGTGCCATAGTTGCAAGATGCTTAATATTAATTTCATTCTTCTGGGCAAATGAGAAGATTACATTTTTGAGACACTTCGCATTCCAGCTGGGACCAGCCAGGCTCTGGTCAAGGGAAGTGAATTGGAAGTGATGTATTTGCCTGTCCATACAAAATCCTGCCTGATGTCTCCCATTTTCTCTTCTCTTGTCACCATGACCGTGAAGGCTACACCGAGGCTGGTGGCATCACAGGATGATATGAGTCTGGATTGCAGAATCTCTTGCTAGTAAATCTGCCTGCTCAGAACAATGGTTTAACCTGATTGGTACTGAGTGAGAAACTTCAGGTCATAAACAGTGGGATGATGGGGTCTAATGTAACTGTGTATTTATCTGGCCAATACGACAATTCTATTTAATTCAACTCAGTGAACACATACCATGTTCCTAATATGGGAATGGTTCCAAGGCATTCTGCTAGTAACACAGCTGTTCTCACAGTAAAGGAATGAGCCAATGTTCTGGCCTTCAAGGCTCAGCAAACACAGATGGCTCCCACTCTCCGGCTCAATCTAGCGTTTTAAAACATTCTAGCCTTTTGTTTTGGCTGAGTTGACTTCAGACTGCATTCTGGTCCTTCTCCCCTCTTGTAATAGTCTTAAGTAAGGCTTATTCCTTAACTGTTTAACTCTTCTTGTGCGATTTTTGCTCAGCAAGACTAACTACTAACATTACACTCTAAATAGGGTAAGCGTTCTTCTTGTCCCAAGGTGTCTGTAGGTTGTGCTGAACCAGTATTAATGGGAAGATATCTCAGATTCACAATCTGGCTTTGTGTGCTTATTATCATGGTGGGAAACACACAATTTATGGCTTTCAGTATTTTCTACACACTGTTCAGGAGACCTGATGGTTGGGCATAGGAGACCAACAGAATTGTTCCGAGTCCTTTGTCTAGACTGTCACCCAGATAAGGCAAAGCCTAGATAATTCCCCTGGAATTATTTTCTGAGAAATTGGGATAGAAACTGGAGTTGGGCAGGATAGATTATCAGTATACAGATTATGGGGATGAGATGGGATACAATAACATTGGAAGTTAAAAGCAAATTCAGGCATACAGCATTAGGACTGATGTCTGAGCAGAGAAAGAAAATAGAAGTGGAATTTGGAGAAATTTGCTGACCCTGTAGGCTTATTTGTAATGTCTCCACATCTTGGGTCTGGGTAGATAGCCCTTTGGGCAGCCATAAGCTATAATAGCCTTTTTTCTCTTCTGTGCATCTTACTGCAGACCCACTTTTTTTGTTTCTGCATAGTGGCTTCTCTGCTGGAAAAATCCAAATAGCATGGTGGATAAGTACTGCCGGAATAAACTTAGGGCTTTTCCGCTTAGTTTCACCTTTAGTACTGCTTAATTAATCTTAACTGTTGTCAAGTGTTAGTAGGTTTAGTTATTTTCCCAGTTTTATAGTGTAGTTCATCTAAATCTTTAATTTTTTTCTTTTGCTTTTCTCATTTTCAGTAAGATATAAAGGCTAAAAGGAAGAAAGTCACAACATGCTCCTCACCTCTCCCTATTAAATTTATTTTTATGTGAACATATTTTCCCATTTTTTTCTCCTCCAGTCCCAAAGCACTCCTCGTCTCCTACCTTCTCTGAGAACTTATTTAACACTTTTATTTCTTCTCTTTAATATTTTAATTTATCACCTGATTCTTTACAATCAGTATATTTCTCTTTTTTTCCCCCTCCGGCCCCTTTCCATGCTTCCTTTCTACCTCCGTATTTAAGCGTTTACGCACACGCACACACACACACACACACACACACACACACACACACACACACACTGGAACTTTAGTCGCCTTGTTACTCATAATCATAATTGACTGTCATTTTGCTTCTGTCCCAAGTCCACTGAAACTACTATTGTTATCAGCGCAAATGACATTCTTTGTACTAAAGCCAAGTTTTTAAATTAAATTAAATTTTATTATTATTATTTTTTTATTTTTGAGGCTTTGCTCCTTTTGGTCTTTCTCTTCTTTTAACTCTCTCCTTCCTTGATTTTGTGCTGTAGCACCAAATCTTCATTCCCTTCCAATCTGTCCTTTGTTTTTAAATAATTGTTGTAGTAATTTCCTCTACATCTACTGTTTACTTAAGTACTAAATTTCTTCAGAGTTCTTTCTTTAGCCCTGTTTACCTTTTCAACTTCATACTTTCTGTTGGCCACATACCCACTCCCTAAGTACATTTTTGAAATTTGTTCTTTCTTTTATGTGCCTTACCTGGGAGACTGACATGTTTATTTGCAACCCAAACAAGAAAACTAGGAAGGATTAGAAACCCAGCATATCCTTGTGGATATTGTGATTTAAAAAAAATGTATATTTATTTATTTTGAGAGAGATAGAGACAGCACAAGCAGGGGAGGAGCAGAGAGAGAGGGAGAGAGAGAATCCCAAACCCGCTCCACACTGTCAGCACTGAGCCTGATGTGGGGCTAGATCCCAGGAACGGTGAGATCATGACCTGAGCCCAACCAAGAGTCAGATGCTTAACCGACTAAACCACTCAGGCACCCTGATATTGTGATTTCTAATAAGAAATATGTAATTGGTCCTCATCATGGTTCCTAGCATAGAGCTTTTATAATTTTCAATATGAGTCATAGAAGCATCTTTTGTGATAATACTTAGTTTGTTCCCAGTTCCTGAAATAGCTCCAGAGCAGTACAAGTGAAATGGATGTTTTTTTTTTTTAATTCATAACGAGCTTCTTTCAAGCACTCTTGTTTATGCTAATGCTGCAACTATTAGAAAGTCACTAAGGAGGGACGCTGGTTGCCAGGGGAACCTACCACGTGGATTAGAGTGTTGGGCTTAGGAGACATTCCAGGTTGGTGAATACCGGAGGTGATGGACGAGTAGTGTGCCCAGAAGGTGCAGGGAAGCTTCGAGCTGTTACCATAGATGTTAAAGTTTGCCCTACACACCTTTTCCATCTGACTCTAGGTTATATCTTCTCATAATAAACTGGCGATTTAGTAAGTAAAATGTTTGAGTTCTGTGAGCCACTCTAGGAAATTAATTGGACCCAAGAATGGGTTATGGGGCCCTTTGACTTATAGCCAGAAGCACAGGTAACAACAGCCTCGACTTGCTCTCTGCATCTGAAGGGGGTCAGGGATCAGTCTTATAAAACAGAACCTTTAACCTGTATGCGGTGACTCTGTCTCCAGGTAGATAGTGTCAGACAGATTTGAGTTAAATTGTGTCACAATTGCTGGCAACATGTACTCCCAAGTGTCTTCTTTTAATATCCCTTATTTCAATGACAGAGCCCTTTTGCACAGAGCAATCCAAACATAAAATCTGAAGAGTATTGAGAAATCTATTATTTGTATTTTTACAACTCCTACATCTTCTAGGTGAGACTTGCTTAAAACTGAAACTCCTCCTGCACACCCAGTCTCTCTTACGCTGCTTTATTTATTTTCCAACATAAAGTGTAATTTACTTGTTATGTTTATTATTTGTTGTTTACAGAGTGTAAGCTTCCCAAGGACTGGGGACTTTTGGAGTTGTTTTAGTCACTGAGGTATCCTAAGCATCTAGAACATTTTGGTCACTCAATAAATACTTGTAGAGTATAGAGTGAATTTGTAGAGTGAATAAATATTTGCAGAGTATAGAATTTGTAGTGTAAATAATTTTTTTTCTCAGTTTCTCTCACAACCTACACAATTCTTGGAGATCGTGGGTGCTTATCAAATATTTGTTGGGGCGCCTGGGTGTCTCAGTAGGTTGAGTGTCCGACTTCAGCTCAGGTCATGATCTCAGTTTGTGAGTTCGAGCCCCACGTTGGGCTCTGTGCTAATGGCTCAGAGCCTGGAGCCTGCTTCGGATTCTGTGTCTCCCTCTCTCTCTGCTCCTCCCCTGCTCACACGCTGTCTCTCTCTCAAAAATAAATAAAGATTTAAAAAAACTTTAATATCTGTTGAATTAATTGATGACAAATAAACAACTCAATTTCTATAAACAGCAAAATTTTCATGAACTCCTCAGGGTCATGGATTTATAGTGAGAGGAACTGAGTGGACATAATATCCATCATAAAATACAGAAATTACACTACGAATTGTAGATTGTGTCCTTTCCACTTGAGTTTTGCTTTCTATTGATAAGCAACAGATACTCTGTCATCAGTAAATGTCTCATCCCCAAATAGTTTTATAGAAAACTTAGATATGTAATTCCTGTCTATCCTTTGACCTGGATTACCAATGAAGTCTTATTTTGTTAAATATGCACCAACTTTGGTTTTACAAACTTCATCCATAAATTGGCCAGATGTGTTTTATTCTGAGTGTTCAAAGGTTTGGGTATGAGAAATTATTTTTTGACACATTCTTCATTATATTTGGGACAATAAACTTTATTTAAATTTACAACTTATATGACCTATCTAAATTTGCTAAGTTATTTATCACAAGTATTTGTTACCTAGAGTGGTCATATGATCTATTATCCAATTTGGGACACGTCTAAAAGTGAAAGAAGACGCAACTAATTATTCTGAGGTTCTGGGTTTATTTCAACCATCTTGAGAGAACAGGAATGTCAGATGACCTACTGTTAACTCATTTCATTTGCATTTTGGTCCCTGATAAGATAATAGCACAGTTCAATAACACAATGGTTTTCATATAAACCATTATAAGCAGGAAGAGCAATTGATAATTTTCATGTTTTACTTCAACAAAAATGTAATAAAAATGGTCTTCTCTAAACATCTTACCATACTGTATCAAAATATTAAAATACACATATGCATTTTCTTAACAAACAATATAAATTAATGTATAATAATTTATCTGATGATCATTATATTCAAGTTATGATAGATAATTCAGGACCAAAAAGTATCAAGGGACTACTAAGACACAATGTTTTGTGATGAAGGTAATATTTTATTGCCTTTACTTTGGTCTAAGTGGCAGAAATCAAACTCTGATGAAATGAATAAGTTTTCAGAGGACAGATATGTTTGAACAGAAGTGAGTCCATTTACAATATATGAGCAGAGAACAGTGTTTCAGAGCAATGGAGAAGAATAGAGGAAGGGAAGGAAAAAATAATATAAAAACACAGAGGGAGGGGAACCATAAGAGGCTCTTAATGATAGAAAACAAGCTGAGGGTTGCTGGAGGGGATGTGGGTGGGGGGTTGGGCTAAATAGGTGATGGGCCTTAAGGAAGGCACTTGTGATGAGCACTGGGTCTTACCTGTAACTGATGAATCACTAAAATCTACTCCTGAAACCAATACTACACTATATGTTAACTCACTTGAATTTAATTAAAATCTTGGAAGAAAAAACAATAGAGGACCTTCATATCATTTGATATACAAAGGGAAAAAGTGACAAGGACAGTTCTGCTTGATTTCATAGTTTTCTAGTTCTTAGCTCTGTCTATGGGTTTAATACCATTAATCTTTAAGAAAGACATTCTTTATAACTCATTTCTCTTCTTACTTAGACAAAACTCACTTTGAAGAGCAAAAAGTTACATGTATTCAATTCTTTAAATTTTAACATACTGATTTTTTTCCACAGGTTTCATTGCCTTTATCTTCATGTGTCAGTTCTACCGATGGTCAAAGAAATAAGTGCTAGATAATGGAAATAAAATGGAATGACTCCATTTGATCTGCTTATACCTGATCAGATTACATTAGGGGTTCTTAAGTAGTTGTCTTTCAAGAACATGCTTGATCAACAATTAAAGAGATAATGAAAATTCATATTCTTACCTCTATTTATTATAATCAGTAAGTTAAAAGTGGATTTCTTCCCTAAAGAATCCCTACTTTTTAGTTCCTTAATATCACAAAGTGCAACACAGTCTATCACAAAGTGCAACACAGTCTAAAGGACATTTATTTTTCTAGGTCAAAGCTATACCACATATGTGAGTCAAATTAAGAAAAATGTACACAAAAGCCTTCAAAAACAATATAATTAAAATAGAATTATATTGATTTGAGTTAAAAGCATTTAGTTGCAGGCATGCTCAAGACTAATAGAGAGATACTGAAGCCGGCAAAAGCACATACGTCATTTAAGATGGAAACATCTATGGCGTGTTAATATTAAAAGAATGACCTATAAAAGAATAGTATCCAATGTTCATAAAAAAATCTTTATCCGATGTTCCAATAAATCCAATCCAATGTTCCAATAAATCTTTATACATCAATAATAAAATAAATGTGAAGAGACCAAACTGGCTTATAAAATGATAGTGTTTGTCTGGTTAGATTTTTAAAACCAAGCTATAGGCTCTTAATACAGAGGCACTGAAAACTTTAAAACAAAATAATACAGGAAGATACAGCAGGAAAATAATCATCAACAGAAAATTGGTTGAGCCACAGTAGAAACAAATTAAACTTTGAAAGAAAAGGAAAATTTTGGGTTAAAGATATTTAGTACATATTTTAAAAGAACAATTCATTAGAAAGACAATAAAATTATAAATATGTGTGAACCTAATATCACTGTGTTAATTAAGCAAAAATTATCTGTATTACGAGGTGTTGTTGAAAAATCATAACCAGGGGATTTTATGATAAAATTTTTTGAAATGTCAAGTAAACAAATATATAAGCAAGGTATAGAAAGTTTGTAAAATACAATTAATGAACTGTCTCATGACCATATACGTCCTACATACAGTAATCAGAATAAACACATTCTTTGCAAGCAATGGTATATTTGCAAAATTTAAATGTGTACTGAGCCCTGGAGTGCCTGGGTGGCTCAGTTGGTTGGGCGACCAGCTTCCACTCAGGTCATCTCACAGTTTGTGAGTTTGAGCCCCGCATCGGGCTCTGTGCTGACAGCTCAGAGCTGGAGCCTATTTCAGATTCTATGTCTCCCCCTCTCTCTGCCCCTCCCCTGCTCACGCTCTGTCTGTCTCTCTGTCTCTCAATAATAAACAAATGCTAAAAAACATTTTTTTAAATGGGTACTGAGCCAAAAGACTTATTGTTGTATAATGGCTGATATAATTTTAAATCCACTTGTTCATGAAAAAAATTAAATTTTTCTTAGGAGTATACTTTTTCTGGGAGTGCCTGGGTGACTCAGTCCGTTAAGCCTCCGACTAGCAGTTGGTGGGTTCCAGCCCTGCCTCAGGCTTTGCACTGACAGCGCGGAGCCTGCTTGGGATTCTCTCTCTTCCTCTCTCTCTGTCTCTCCCTGACTCGTGCTTTCTCTCTCTCTCAAAACAAACTTTAAAAAAATTTTTTAAAGGTAAAGCTGTTCTGATTAGGAGTAAACTAAGCTGTGACAGGGTAGCATCATCTCATTCGTTGTACATTAATAAGCTCTGAGTAGTTCAGCAGCTGAGGGTCCCTGCTAGGCTTATCAATAAAAAACACAGTGAAGCATCTATGGCAAGGAAATATTTGGACTGTAAAAACCCAGAGTTTGTGAGAACTGTTTGAGGTTGGGTCTGGGCAAGGAGGCTCTTTGCTGATCTAAACAGCTCTCTTGAAGACCTTGGGGGCAATTAGCTCCTGCACAGTAAAATGGAACTCTTTTACTGGCAGTGATCAAAACCTGCCCACTAAAGAGATCCTTTTCCTGTCAACAACCGGTGGTTGTTTCCTAGCAACAGAGGACTTTTACTTTGTGCTGGCAACCGGAGGTCAGCTTTCAATGGCTCAGCCTCTCCCCAGTACCTACTCCTATAAATATAGACCTCAACCATATTTGGACTTTATTCCTTTCATTTCCTCTTGCCTGGAACCACAGTGTGATTAATCTATCTTTGGTGTGGAGTATGTTATTTCTGTATTGGCTTATGAAGAGGCATTATCCTGTATGCTGTTGGCTTGTGAAGTTCCCAAAGTAAACATGTGTTAATCAATTCCTGACAAAGACAAAGCTTGAGCCTTAATTTGCCTCTTGAAACAAACACATATCTTAGTAACTATTAAGGCATTGTAACGGCTCAGAGTTTATTCTATGATCTAAAATCAAAGTAGAAATGAATTACAAAATATCAGACCTTTGGGATTTCTAAAACTGATAAACAGCCATACTCATAAAAAGCCAATTGGTCAAAGAGGACATCAAAATGTAAATAAGAAATGTAGAGCTATGGGCAAGATTGCATTTAACTTAAATGTTTACACTATTTTTAAAAAATGAAAGAAAATTAATGAGCTATGTATGTGATTTAAGAGATTAGGAAAAGGACAATGAGATAAATCTCCAGGAAAATGAATGACAAAAATTATAATTCTAGTGTGCATAGATTTGAAACAGAAAACAGAGACATATTAAAGTATTAATAATCCCTTTAAAGCTGTTTTTTAAAATACTAATAAGATAGATAAAACTGTGAAAATTGATCAAAAAATAAATTCAGCAATGATGAGATTCTTGATTATAGATATAAGATAAAATCCTGTAAAATCCTATAAAATTCATATCCCTTAAAAATCAGAAGAGAATTTAATGCCAATACATTTGGAAATGTACATGAAATGGACTTTGAATAAAGACACATGTCAAAACTAAGGAAGCAATAAAAGACCAAAATACACCAGTAACCGTTAAAAAAAATTATGTCAATATTTTAGAAAATCTCCACTGAGTCTAAAATATTATGCTGGCCTGTCAGCATACATAAGAAGAAATAATCTCAGTCTTAAGTGAAATGTTCCAGAGAGTAAAAGTAAAAATTCTTCTTATTTTTTTCTTATGAGTTAGTATAAACTTCATCCTTAAATCAGTTGGGTACAATACTTCTCTATGAGAATGGAGACATATTGACTAGTTTCTATTTGAACATGACACACAGTTCTATTAAAATCCTGGCAAATTAGGGGCACCTGGGTGGCTCAGTCAGTTAAGCGTCAGACTTTGGCTCAGGTCATGATCTCGCAGTTCCTGAGTTCGAGCCCCATGTCAGGCTCTGCCTGACAGCTCAGAGCCTGGAGCCTGCTACGGATTCTGTGTCTCCCTCTCCATCTGCCCCTCCCCTGCTCATGCTCTGTGCCTCTCTCTGTCTCTCAATAATAATCTCAATAATAAATGTTAAAAAAATTAAAAAAAATAAAATCCTGGCAAATAAAATAAAATTATATATGAATATTCATGACACACACACACCTATATATAGCATAATTAAGTTTAATATATCCAGGAAATGAAAGCTGGTTGATTGTCATCCTTGAATTCCCCTTAATAATACAATTTTAAAAGGGAAATAATGTGTGGCCAGCCTCAAGGATGCATAAAAATATTTGATAAAATATATTATTTATAATGCTATAAGAATCAACATCTTAGCAAACCAGCAATAAAATGCAATTTCCTTAATTTAATAGGGGAAGGTTATTTTCGAAAAAAATTGCTAAAATGTCATAACAAATTGTGAAATTAAAAAGGCATTTTCTTTAAACTTAGGAATGATAAAAACAAATCTGCCTTTATGGCTATTGTCTGTTAGAATATTTAGGCAACAATATAATAAAAAAAGATTTAAAAGTTAAAAATAATTAGAATAACCAAAGCTGTCACTATTTAAAATTATAGGGATAAATTAATAAAAGTCCCTTCTCTGCTGTTTTTCCATGTCTGAAACCCACTCCGTTGAAATGGAGTCCACATCGTTTCAAAGTTAAAATTATTTTGAGAGCTTTAAGCTGGCCAGCTAAAAGTGTTACTGTAACTAGGGGCTGATCAATGAATCTCTTCCATTTCAAAGGCAAGATTCTCCAATGGGCAGGTTTCACCAATTAGTACCAAGCAACACCAATTTGGCCAGTCCTTGGCAATTCAAATTATACCTCATCAAAAACCACATAATGGGGCTCTTTACAGCTATCTGGACAATGAGTGATCCAATATCTGTCATTCACAGAGTCTATTTTCTAGAACCATTTTTGTTACTGATTCTCTTAGGTGCCAGAAATAGATCTTAAGGTGAGGATCCTGATGCAAGTGATTTATTAAAGACACATGGAAGCTAGCTGACTTGTATCTGCATATATTCTATCAGTTGTTTCTGAAATAGCTGGCATACAATTTAATAAAACACATAAATTAGTTAAATAACGGTATCCTTATGTGATGTACTTATGTACGTTCTCTTTTCTTTCTGCTAATACCATACTCATTCATTTGTAGAACCCCCTACTAACCACAGATATTAAATAAACATGTAACCAAGGCATATTCAACCATAATGATTACCCCATCACTCTGGTCATAATGATTGAACCATGGATGGTCATGGAAACAAATAAAGTTGATCTAAGTCTTTTAGGATATTAGCGAAAAACAAGAAGGTTTTATGCATTATTGATGATGGAAATGTTGTAATCTGGTCCATCTATGAGCATACTTTGGTTTCATGCTGTTTTAAGAAACAAACTTGGGGGGCGCCTGGGTGGCTCAGTCGGTTGGGCGGCCGACTTCGGCTCAGGTCATGATCTCACGGTCTGTGAGTTCGAGCCCCGCGTCGGGCTCTGTGCTGACAGCTCAGAGCCTGGTGCCTATTTCAGATTCTGTGTCTCCCTCTCTCTGACCCTCCCCCGTTCATGCTCTGTCTCTCTGTGTCTCAAAAATAAATAAACGTTAAAAAAAAAAATTAAAAAAAAGAAACAAACTTGGATAAACATAGAAAGAATCAAACCACAGATAGAGAGTGACTCACTATGATATCAATTGTGCCCTGGATCCAGTCTTGTATTGTTGACTCCTTGGCAATCATGGGGGCCAAAATATTCTAAGTTTTTTAGCTTATTGTTCTAGGTTTGAATTATGTGGAGGTGAAAGGGCAAGATTACTACTTTTAATAAGCTAAAACTGTTAATAGAGTGAATTATAACTGAATGAAAAACGCAGCAAAATTCAGAAGAAAACTGAGTGACGTACTTAAAATGATGAAGGAAAATAGCTATTAACCTAGTATTATAAATCTAGCAAAAATATCCTTGCAAGATGGAGATGAAATTGAGATGTTTTCAGACAAACAAACTTTGAGAAAGTTTGCAATGAACAGAATTGAATTAAAGAAAATGCTTAAGGGAGTTGTTGAGAGAAAGGAAAATGATCCTAGTCATAAAGAGAGAAATACAGAAATGAATAAAGAACAGAATAAGGGGTGAACATGTAGATACATTTAAACGAATATTGACTGTGCAGAATAATAAAAAGTCTTTTATGATCTAAAATTAAATGAAACTACATGTCAAAAATGGTGCAAATGTGGGAGTAGGCAAGGGTACTTAAAGCATTTTAAAATCTTTGTAAGTCTGTGAAGTAATAAAAGTACTAATTTATATTAGGAAGAAATAAGTCAAGATTTCATTTTGTAATCTTTAGAGAAACCACTAAGGAGTAGTAAAATATGTACAACTGACAAGCTAACAAAGGAAAAGATTTAATAATAATATTTCATTCAATTATTCCAAAAGAAAGCTAGATAAGAGAGAAAAAGAAGCATAGAATAAATTAGAAAATACAAGACACATTTTTAAACTGTTTTTAAATGTTTATTTTTGAGAGAGAGTGAGCATGAGCAGGGGAGGGGTAGAGAGAGAGGCGGGGGACAGGGGATCTGAAGCGAGCAATGCACTGACATCAGAGAGCCTGATGTGGGGCTCAAACCCACCAACCATGGATCAGGACCTGAGCTGAAGTTGGACGCTTAACCAACTGAGCCACACAGGTGCCCCAAGACGCATTTTAATATGGTAGATTTAAACTCAAATATATCAGTAATCTCATTAAATATAATGGGCTACCTGCTTCAAGTAAAAGTAAAAAATTCACAGACCCATTAAGAAATACAAAGCCAATTATATGCAGCATATAAGAGTCACATTTTAAAATGACAGGGAAAAATGAGAGTGAAAAATTGAAATATACTCCACGCAAAACTGTTTCACATCTCTCCCTACACTTTCAGAAAGATGTGGCTATATAATATCAGATAAATGTGACTTTAAGGTCAAAAACTTTACTAGGAATTTGTATGCTCTAATAATGTATACTAACAGCTGTAATACAGACCATATATGTTCCATAAACCATAAAATATTTATTAACTCACCCTTTGCCAAAAAAGGTTTGCCACCTCTCATGCAGACTCAAAATACGAAAATTATAAATGTAATGATTTAAATAGAAAAATAGATACATTCGCAGTTTGTGGGATTTTAATGTATCATAATTATACAAATCAAAGAATAACTAAGTATAAGTAAAATTCAAATTACAAAATAAAATTATGACACTTAAATTACAGAATTTTTTCAAGTGTACATAAAATATTTACTGATTTTTTTCATATTTTGGCCCATAAAATAAGTTTTCACAAATGTTGAGGATCAAACTAATATAGCATATATTTTAATCACAAATTAAGCTAACAAGAATAAGATAGTTATAAAATCCTCAAATGTTTGGAAATTAAGCAACATACTTCTAAATATACTATGTATCAAAGAAGTCACAAAAGCTAGTAATATATGTGCTAAATAATAATGTAAACATTACATATCAAAAGTTGTTGGATTCAGCTCAAACTGAATACTTCCTGGGTCTCACTTAAGTTCAAACACTCCTTGGAGCTCACTCAAGACAAGAAATAATTTATGTCCCCACCACTCTGAATGTAAAGACCTTGTTAATATAAGGAATTTGGGGAAAGACTTCAAAAGGGTAGTGGGTCTCAATTAACTTTGCTGTTCTAGATCCGTCATGAGGAAGCCTGAAGGCAAGTATCAAAAGGATCAAACAGATGCAAGTAATTTAGCTGCATGCCAGGACAAATTCAAAGGGACATAACAAAACTTAGCATTCAGCAATGTAAAACTCATAATAATGGGATGCAATAAAAAAAAAATCAGCAGACTTGCAAAGAAAGAAAATAACATCTATAACAAAAAAAATCATTGGTCAGCAGAAGGGGATTCATAAATAATAGAGATCATTTACATATTGGGCCTAAATAAAAAATAATGACAACAAATGCTGGTGAAGATATGGAGAAATTGGATTATATGGGAATGTAAAATGGTACAGCCACTCTGGAAAAGGGTTTGGTCATTTATCAAAGTAAACATGCAATTGCCATACAACCCAGTAATTGTGTCCTTGGGTATTTATGCCTGAGAAATTAAAGATTATGTTGCTTATGTGCTAAATGGCAGTGTTGAGTAGCTGTAACTACTCGAAATTCTGTGCACAAATGTTCATAGTAAATTTTTAGTAGCCAGAAACTGGAGTCAGTCCAGATGTTCTTCAAGTGAATGATGAAACAAAATGTGGTCTATACATACCATGAAATGCTATTAATACATCAATATAAAAGAATAGAATATGGATGTGAAAAGCTAATCATAAAATGTTACATAGTGTATTATTCCATTTATATAACATTTTTAAAATGTTATGTAAATTTATATAAATTTTGAAATGACAAAATTTCAGGAAAGTAGGACAGATTACTGGTTTCCAGGGATTAGAAACCAGTAATTTGTTGGGGGCAAATAGGTTAAGGTCAAACACTTCTTGGAGCTCGCTCAAGATAAGAAATAATTTATGTTCCCATCAGTAAAAAACAACGTGAGGGATTTTTTATTGATGGAGGTGTTCAATATCTTCACTATGGTGGTGAATATAGGAAGTATAGAGGTGATAAAGTAATGTAGAACTTAATACATGAACACACACACACACACACACACACACACACACATAAGTACAAGTAAAATCAAAATCTGAAAAAAAAATCAGTGGATTATATGAGTGCCAAAAGTCTGATTGTGATTTTATACCACAGTTTCGCAAAATGTTAGCATGTGGGTAAACTGAGTGAAGTGTATAAGGGATCTCTTTGTGTTATTCCTTATAACTGCATGTGAACAATTATTTCTATTCAAATTTCCATTAAAAGATTGGGCTGAGTCAAGATTTCTCACAGAGAACAAAAAAAACACTAATGCCCCAAATAATTGCCCAACTGGAATTCATCAATACTAAAAATTCTTTTATCACTAGACATTGTTAAGGAAATAATAAAATATTTCACTGGTGGCCACGAAACATGTATCTGACATAGATTTTACATCCAAAATATATGAAGAACTCTGCAAATCCAATAAAAACACAATAAAGTAAGTTCCCAAAAAATCACTCAGCATCATTAGTGATTAGAAAAAAGCAAATAAGCATGGGGTTCTTGGGTGACTCAGTTAATTAAGCGCCAGGCTTCAGCTCAGGTCATGATCTCATGGTTCGTGGTTCGAGTCCTGCGTTGGGCTGTGTGCTGACAGCTTGGAGCCTGGAGACTGTTTCGGATTCTGTGTCTCCCTCTCTCCATGCCCCTCACCACTCGTGTTCTCTCTCTCTCAAAAATAAACATTTAAGAAATTTTAAAAAAGAAAAAAAGAAAATAAGCAAATCAAAAATTCAACAAGATACACTTAGTACCCACTAGAGTAGCTTAAGTGCAAAAAATTGAAAACGCCAAATATTAATGAGCATGTGGAACAATTGGAATCATCAGACATTTTCTAGTGGGAGTGTAAAAGAAATTAAATTTTAGAGTGTCTTATAAAGTTGGCCAAAACCATGCCCTACGGTCCAGCTACTCCATCTATAACTATTTACTCAACAAAAATAGAAATATTCGTCCACAGAAAGTCTAATGCATGAGAATTTATAACAGATTTGTTCTTTAGAGTTAAAAGTTACAAATATCTGTCAAAATTCAAACGTACACATCACATTGGAATATATTCATACAATGAAATACTGCTCAGCAATGAAAAGGTATGAACTATGAATACAGACAACAGCATGAATAAACCTCAAAAAACATTATGTTGAAAATAATGTTACATGCAAAAAGAGAGCATTTATACAAAGTTTAAGAACAGGCAGAACTAATTTGGGGTGATTTAAATCAAAAGTGTGGTGGATATGGTGATGAGGGTATACTTGAAGGAGACACAGGAAACCTTCTGAGTAGGTAAGAATGTTCTATATCTTGACGATGTGATGGTTACATGGTTGTATGTATTTGTCCAATTATATCCCTGAGGCTGTTTCATTTCACTATATATAAATTTGAATGCATTTTTATTATAAAATATATTTTTATATTAAAAAGAAAGCATTCAGTAAGTTTTTAAAAACAGCTATTATAAAGATGGTCCATTTGTTTGAGAAGATAGAAGAAAGCATGATCATGAAGATGAGAAATGGAAAATAAAAAAGATCCAAAGAAAACTTCCGGATATGGGGGTGCCTGGGTGGCTCAGTTGGTTAGGTGTCCAAATCTTGATTTCGGCTTAGGTCATGATCTCATGATCTATGAGTTCAAACCCCATGCTGGGCTCTGTGATGACAGTGCAAAACCTGCTTGGGATTCTCTCTCTGCCCCTCCCCTGCTTTCTCCCTTTCTCGAAATTAATCGATAAACTTAAAAAAAAATTCTAGATATGAAAAACTGTATTTGAAATAAAAAAAAACCACTCTTGGTGAGATTAACAACACATTAGATACTGCAGAAGAGAAGACGCATGAATTTGATTATATATTATTAGAAACTATTCAAAATAAATAAAGAAAAAAACAAAAAAAAAAACCCCACAAAATGAATAAAGAAAAAGTGACTGAAAGAAAAAAAACTGAACAGAGTATCAGTAATGTATGGAACTTATATAAAGTGTTCTAACATACATGTATTTGGAATAGGGAGAGGGAGCGAGAGAGGGAGAGAAAACAGAAAAACGTTTTTAAAATGATAACAAAATTTCCCCACATTGATGAACATAATAAACGTACAGACCCAATTTAGTTTACTTATCCCCAATAGAAGGGAAAAAAAAAGAAAAAAGAGAGAAAGAAAACCACATCAAAGCAAATCACAAGTAAATTGTTGAAAATCTTACATGCAGCCTAAGTAGTGATATATTGTTATTTGAAGGTGGACTTAATTGTTTAAACGTAAATTGTAGACACAAGAGAGGTCACTAAAAGATTTAAAAAAAAAAAAAAGAATTATAAATGCACTGACAAGGAGATAAAATTAAATAATCTAAAATTCCCATTAGAAACTAAAGACAGAAAAAGGAGGGGGGAATAAAGAACAAGTATGAGAAACAAAACAGAAAGGTGGTCGACACTAATCTAACTATATTAATAGTCACTATAGGTGTAAATGGCCTAAAGAGTAGTTCAAAGACCAAGATTGTCAAGGCGGATAAATAAATTAAGTGCAACTCTACGCTGTCTATAAGAAATCAACTTCAACTATGAAGATTTAGATAGGTTGAAGTAAAGAGATGGGTAAAGAATCAGTGCCAATACTAATCAAAAGAAAGTAGGGCAGGGAGCCGGCTTGGCTCTGTTGCTTAAGCCTCTGACTCTTGATTTCAGCTCAGGTCACGATCTCATGGTTGGTGAATTCGAGCCCTGCATGGGGCTCTGCACTGGCAATGTTGAGCCTGCTTGGGAATCTCTCTCTCTCTCTCTCTCTCTCTCTCTCTCTGTCTGCCTCTCTCTTTCCTTCTCTCTCTCTCTCTTTAAAGAAAGTTGGGCAGACTTTAGAAGAAGAGATGATCAGGGATAGAGGGCTATTCCATAACGATAAAGGGCTCAATTCTTAAAGAATAAAAATTCTAAACATACTTGTTTCTAAAACGAATCAAACTAAACACTGGAGGCAAAATTTGACAGAACTGGAAAGAGAAGTAGTTCAATACACGGTTACAGTGGAAGATTCAATGTCCTTCTCTTAGTAACTGATAAATTACACATCCAGAATCTAGTAAAGATACAGATGACCTGAATAATACTATCAAACTGATTTATTTGATATTTATGGAGTACTCCATCTTAAAATGACAGAGTGTATACATCTCAAGTTCACAAGGAATAGTCACCAAGATAGACCACACTGTGGGCCATAAAACATACTGTAACAAACTTTCAAGATTAGACATTATAAAAATTATACTGTCAAAACCCAATGCAGGGGCGCCTGGGTGGCTCATTCGGTTGAGCGACTGACTTCAGCTCAGGTTGTGATCTCACAGTTCGTGGGTTCGAGCCCCACGTCTGGCTCTGTGCTGACAGCTCAGAGTCTGGAGCCTGCTTCGGATTCTGTGTCTCCCCCATCTCTCTGTTCCTCCCTGTCTGTTCTCTGTCTCTCTCTGTCTCCCCAAAATAAATAAACATTAAAAAAATGAAAAAAAAAATGCAATTAAACTGGAAATCAATAACATGTTAGATGGAAAAATCCGCAAATATTTGGGGATTAAACCACATACTTCTAAAAAGCACATATGTCAAACAGAAAATTTTAATAGGAATTTCAAGAAATATTTTGAACTAAAAAAAAATAAAAATAAAATTTATGAAAATTTTAAGGATGCAGCTAAAACAAAGCTTAGAGAAATTTTACAGTATCAAATGCATCTATATTAGAAAAAAATAAAGATCTCAAATCAGTAACCTAAGCTTCCACCTTAGGACATTAGAGAAAAACTGTAATTTATGCATCAAGCAAACAGAAAAAAAGGGAAATAATGAAAACTAGAGCAGAAGTTATTTAAAATGACAAGGAAACAATAGATAAAATGAAAAAAATTGAAAAAAACTGACTCTTTGAAAAGGTCAGTGAAATTGATTAACCTCTAACCAGGTTAGCCAAGAAAAAAGAGAGAAAACATACCAATACAGGAAATGAAAGTGGAAGCTTCACTATTGAACCCATGTATTTTACAAAGATAATAACTCTTACGTCTACAAGTTTGGTAAATGAATGAAATGATCTGAAAACATTTTTCTACATTTTCTGAAACCAAACCGTACGGCTGTATGCAAATTTTTACAACAGAAGTGAGAGAGGAAATTCAATAACAAAGTAGCTTAGTAGCAATGGGCTCTTGAATGTGATTCCCTGGCCTTGAATCGGAACTCGGACACTGCCAAGCTTTTTACCTTGAATAAAATATTAAACTCTGAACCTTTGCTTTCATGGCATATAAAACAGCAATAAAATGGTGTTTTTTAAAGTTAGAATTAAATATAAGAATGCACAAAAACATTGAATGTATGCTTGAATCATGGTAGGCAATCCATAAATATGAGTATTAAGAATAGTAATAAAAGAATACCAAAGCTCATACACAGGGTGAAAAAGTAATTACTATTTGTTATTATATCAAATCTAAATGTACTTGCTCTATCATGCAAATCAAATTTAAAATTAAGTTTTCTAGTACAAGTATCACAGACACTCCAATTTTTCTGAGATACATTCATCAATTCCACTCAAAAAAACTAAGCACATTTTTCAGTAGATTAGTTTAAACTCTATATTTTTTAACGACTCAGTTAAAAATTGATATTATTCATAGAATGCCAACACAAGTGGTATATCTTCACAAATGTATGTGATGTTCAACATACTTAATCATACAAGAGCATGGCACCAACTAATCAAAATAATGCCAGGTCTTAGAGGCATCTTGCTTTATTAGGCCCTCACTTCCAAGATGGGAGGTCATAGAATCTATAAATAATCCCTGATTATTTATAGAAAAGATAGCTGTGTAAAAGTTGCATTGATAAATTTTAGTTATGCAGATAAATGTGAAAGGACAACTTTTACTTATAGTCACATCAAGCCAGAATTAGACAAATTTAAAAAACTTGATCCAACTTTTTATACTTGAAGAAATGTTGACCTAGAAAGGTTTCCCACAAGGCATTTAGTTTGGCAAGAGAACAAGTATGAGGGTACATATCTTCAGACGTATTGACCTTATTTCTCTGATACCAAGTTGTAATTAATATTATTCCTATTTTCAGTGACTGATGCCTTGTGAAAACAAGGTGGATTATACAGAACACCTTTCTATTATTAAGGAATTTATGTTTATGATCCCTTGTTTATCAAAGAAACATATGCTTTGGATTGTTAAATATCCTTTTGCAGAAACTCAAAGGAGAAGCTTAATAGCATTCTTCAGTTTTTGGAAGTTGCAAATTTGTTGCTAGACACATGCCAAATATCTACTATAGAAGCCAATAAAAACTAGAGGAAAATATTCATGATTAATGTGAAATATTCCTAAAATTCTCATCCTTCCCTTCCTAACACTTTCTCAAAAACACACACGTTTTTCTTTTTTTTTGTTGTTGTTGACATGGAATTTTGTAAGTAACCCTTGGCAAAACACATTTTCTTCTATTCAGTTGTAATCACTAGATGACCAAAATGTTCAAATGCTATTCTCCCACAGGATTTATTTTCATTTGAAATGATGGTCAGTATCCTCCTGCTATTATAATATTGTACTTAATCAATGTCCTCTGATTTTAAAGTGTCCCTATTATATTCTATTACAGGCTAAGTAAGACAAAATTATAAGAATTTAGTTCTTCCTTCTTTGCCCCTTTAAACTCTGAACATTATATTCTATTACAGGCTAAGTAAGACAAAATTATAAGAATTTAGTTCTTCCTTCTTTGCCCCTTTAAACTCTGAACATTCTGGCAAATGATGTAAACAAAAGGACAATAAGTGATCTTACTATTTAAGTGTAACTTAATGAATGCTACTTTATGACTGGTCTCGCTAAGCAGCATTTAGCGATACCGGCTGCCCCATCAGTAAGTGATCTGCTCTGTAACCTTGGCGCTAGGCTACAATACTGGGAATGTTTATAGGTGCCAAAGGATCCTCTTTCTTTGGACACAAGGCAAAATGTTAAAGCAATAATGTGTTTTCACTGTAGCTCTTCTTATCATGAAATCACTTGGTTCTCATTTTTTCAATTTAAAAATACTGAGTATTCAAAAACGCACTCCAAATTTCCTAAGCATGTAATGACTAATAATGGCCGTGTGTGTGATTTGGGAGAGCCACATTCTATTGGGACATTTCTGAGGTTTGTCAGGATTTAATCTCCTTTCGTTACATAGGGAAATGCCTGTTTTCTCTTGGATCCTAAAACAGGACCATCTTCAGACACAAGCAGGATCAATCATTATTTCTACTGCACAGGTTAAATAATTTAAACGAATAGATTGAAATCTCAGTTTTTATTACCTATAACAATTTGATCTCTTATTATTCTAATTTATTAGGAAAATGTATATAGAATTATTTGCATTTAAGGAATGAATAAGGAAGTGGAGTTAAGGTACGTCTGTGAAGTTAAGCCACAAAGAAGGCAGGAATAGAATAATGAACATCTATAGAGAATAATTTTTTAGAATATATGAGCATATCTTTATATGTAGTAAAAAGAGCCTGTTAAGAGGAGGAGATAAAAATGCAAATAAGATAGAGCTAATGCTGTGAAGAAGGATAAGGTCCTATAGCGAGGCTGGTGGCATCTTGGAGCACCAGCTCCTCCCTTTGTTGCTGGTTCCTCATCCTTTGTTGCTAATGGCTCCCATCTGTGACCTTCAGAGGATAACTTTTAATAACTACAGCTGGAAATGGACTTCTGGGAAAAAAAAAAAACCTCCATATTCCTTGGCTCTAGCAGAGAGATATTTGGAGGTATAATTTATTCTCCTAAGCTCCCCAGAAGACCATCTGAGGCTGCAACCGCACCCGACATTGTTCCTTTGCCTAGTTTCTTTCCCTTTTCAGTTCTGCTCTCTCCAGACCTATTGGTTTTTCCTGAAAGCGCTTTAACAGATACTATGTACAGATGTTTCATCTCAGGGTCTGCTTTTGGAAAAACCCAAACTAAGACTGATACACTTTATCATTTGATGCAAAACTGACACAAAAGAGACACGGTAAAGATGCAGAGTGCTTTGAATTTTAAGGGGCAGGGAAACCATCATGTACACGAAAGGTGACCCTAATTTCATTAAAATAGCAAAGACATCCATAAAATTGTAGTAAAAGATGGTTTGAGGAGAACATTATTTTAAATGTTCTTCCAATTAATAGTGGAAGGATTTCAGAACCACTGTTAGAACCCAGTGGGAGTTTTGGATAATTGGATTCTTTATAAGGGTTGGGAGGTTTGTGTCAAGAATGTGATGTGGTGGCAAATGTAGAAGTAATTTAGAGCATGGATAGAACAGAGGGCAGGACTTCATGGTGCAGTGTGATGTGAGGTTCAGGGAGTAGAATGTACCATAAGGCAGTGGGGTAGCTGGAACTAGGTAGAAAGTAGGACATTCAGTGATTGTACATAGATATGCAGACACGATATGTGGAGGTGTCCAGTAAATGCTTATCCTAAAGTTAAGTTTTTAAACTAGACTTGACTTTCCCCTCCCAAGTATGGCTACTTATTCTTAAATGGAATACACATAGTAATGTGGAGTGTGAGTGGCTCATTTTTTACCTCACAACATAAGAATTAAGATGAACTACACAAGATATATTATTCCTTATGCATAAATGGCCAACAACAAATCAAAATGCATTTCCCTTCTGTTGAAACTTCAGTAACACCCGTAACTTGTAGATTTGCTTATTCCCCCTTTGTGATCTACATTTATGAAAAGATATCCTTCACTTTGTGAAAGCAATACATCCACGTTTTACTGAGGGAAATGATTCTGATGGTGTATGCATGTAACAGATACTAAATACATTTAATAAGTTGGTCACTTGATGAAAATATTTAGTTCCCCCACCCCACCAAAACACAAAGCGTCTCAATTTTTTGAACTACTTTCCAGCAGTATTCTAAAGATGTAACAGCCCTCTCAGAAAATGTACACAAGAAAGGACATGGAATGAGGTTGAAGTGAAATAGAAATAAAAAGAATGAGGGATATGAGGACTTTAAGACCCAGAAAGGATGAACATAAGGGAAGGGAAGCAAAAATAATATAAAAATAGGGAGGGGGACAAAACATGAGACTCTTAAATATGGAGAACAAACAGAGAGTTACTGGAGGGGTTGTGGGAGGGGGGATGGGCAAAATGGGTAAGGGGCATTAAGGAATCTACTCCTGAAATCATTGTTGCACTATATGCTAACTAATTTGGATGTAAATTTAAAAAATAAAATTAAAAAAAAAAGAATGAGGGAGAATGAGCCTCAGCCATCATATTTTCTTTTTCCTACTAATCTCCCCATCCCAAATATCCATGAACAAGCTGTACTTTACTTTGTGAGTAACGAACTCTGATCCTTAAGTCCTTAGCCATTTTCCAGGTCTGATTTGGGACAGACCATACCAAATACTTTTCTTTTAAATAAAGACATCAGGCTTTCATTCATAGGATTTGAGTTATTTCACTGGCAACACAGATTACAAAAGAAACAATGATCAAAAATTATCAGCTTCTATTCAATTCCTTTTATAATTAGCTTCTGGCATCTTGAACACTCAATGCAAGATATTACTGAGAAGGGCAGGTTTTCTTTTTTCCTAAAAAACCCCTTTGAGTTTTATATATATATGTCATCAATCAAGAGTTCCCAAGTGATCAAAAGTGTCATACCCTTTATCTGTATCTCTACCACTATTAAATTTAGATAACATAACATGGTGGGAAGAACACTCAACTTAGAGGGATAAGCTCAGAATGAGAGGCTAAATTCTGCCATTCATTGGCCCTGGGAGAATGACAAAAACTCTTAAGCCTCTATTCTTATCTGTAGAATGTGTTTTTTCTTGTCTGGAAAAAAATATTGCCTATTTTACCCCCCTTGTAAATTAAAAAAAAATTGAGATACATAAGAAAAAACTATAAATTACCAGTATTATCCACAAATGAATTGTCATTGCTATACTCCAAGAAGGGCAGAGGCTTTCCTATTTTTCAAGGTGAGAAAAATAGTAATTACTCATTATCCTTATATTGTATCTATTATCATATATCATCGTCATCTTTACTTTTTGAAATTGATAACCACACTTTAATTTCACATATTTTTTAAGTGGAAAACATATTGTGCTCAGAAAAATTTGGCAGCCTACCCAGGGTCACTAAACTCCAAATTTAGTTATTGCGTGAATTCAGTTTAAGAATAAGTAGCCAAGCTTTTGGGTGGGGAGAGTCAAGTACAGTTTTAAAAAAGAAACTCTAATCTTTTGTTGGGAATTTTAGTTCCTCTTTCTGCATTTCCATGCACCATCTTGCAAAACTCTGAGCTGTACTGAATACTGTCTGTCAAAAACATCAAGACATTTTCCTTTTTGTTGTTTCACAGGAAAGGGAGCTGAAAATTTGGCGTGGCTTCTCACACACACACACACACACACACACACACACACACACAAAATACTGTGAATTCATAACTTTCATAATGCAGAAAATCGTTCTTATTCTATACATGGAATCAGCTAGCTAATGTAAAAAATATTAGCCCCTGACAATTATCTCTGCTCTTCTGGGCAGGAATAAGTATCATATCAACTCCATTACATGGGCTATTTATTTGAATATATCACTGGGATTGTACCTAGTATACCAGTCCTTTCTGTCTAAAGAACATTTCCTTCAATTTTCACTTACGTTTTTTGTTCTCTGGGCCCTTTGCAATGAAAAAGCACAAAAAAGTAACCATGCTACAGTCCAACTGCACTAGTTGGAAACATGAAATGCCTATTTCTAGACTTCTTTTTACCCATTTATTTTCTATTTCATTGTTCTCCATCTCACAATGTCCTAAAAAATTAAGTATCATCATGCAGTATGTGAAGTCCTTAATATTCCTGCGATGGTTGATCAGAAAGAGTATCCAAAGATATTCCATTTCTCTAGTGCTGATGATAACTTGGAAATTATAGTTCCCAGGAGATACCCATCTTCCGTATCTTAACTATACACTCTGGTTGCAGGAAAGCAACTAATGAAAAGATAAATCTTGAGGGAGATTAACTGAAAGAACAGGCTCATTCTCTACATACTTCACAATAGTAAATAGTATAAGGGCTCTTTCTTCAAGAATTTTTGATGATAAAATTGAAGAGATAGCACATCGTGATGTTGACTATGAAAAGTAACAAAAAAACTGCCATTGGATAAATTAGTCCTGTCACATTTATTAGGAGGACTGCTTTGTATAATTTAATCAGAGTTGCTTAACTCATAACACGCTAACTGTGGTGAATTTTTACTGGGGGGAGATTATAAATGAGTGTTAGCAAACTGTTCCAACATGCTGGCTGCAAAATTATACTCATGCATTTTCCTCATGCACTTTGAAATGGATTTGAAATATCTTACAAAACATAAGACAGACTATATATGCATAATAATGTCACATAGAGAAATATAGTCATAAAAAAAGAATCAGAAGGATTAGAAATTTCTAGGCAGTTATAGTGAAATAAATAGCAGAGTTACAAGCTTGTCTTTATTCTGAATTTCTCGGAAACTAAATCAAAACAGGTATATGTGGGGCACCTGGGTGGCTCAGTCGGTTGGGTGTCTGACGTCAGCTCAGGTCATGATCTCACAGCTCATGAGATCGAGCCCCACGTCGGCCTCTGTGCTGACAGCTCAGAGCCTGGAGCCTTCTTCGGATTCTCTCTCTCTCTCTCTCTCTCTCTCTCTCTCTCCCCTCCTCTGCTCATGCTCTGTCTCTCTCTGTCTCAAAAATAAATAAACATTAAAAAAATTTAAAAACAGGTATATGTGCTATGTTACATATTTTTCAGTAGGAATAGAATAAATGTATGCATGTTAATCAACTGAGACAAATGTTTTCTTGGACCTGAAGGAGAAGTTTGTGTGGGTTTGTATATGAGAAAGATTGGATCATATTGGGTAATAATTGCCTAAAATGCTTTTTACAAATACTAAAGGGGAGGCATCACACTCCTTACTTTTAAACTAAATTACAAAGTTAAAATAATCAAAACCATAAGGTATTGGCATAAAAATACACATATAGGTAAATGGAACAGAACAGAGAACCCAGCAATAAAGCCATACTTGTATGTAAATTAATTTATGACAAAAGACCCAAGAGTATATAATGGGGAAAAGACAGTCTCTTCAATAAGTGGTGTTGGAAAAATTGTACAGCCACATGCAAAAGAATGACAAGCCTACTATTTTATACTGTACAAAAAAAATCAACTCAAAACGGATTAAGACTTGAATGTAAAATCTGAAGCCATAAAACTCGTAGGAGGAAAAAAGATAATAAACTTCTTGACTTGCTTGACATGCTTTTTTGGATTTGATACCAAAACAAAGGTAACAAAAACGAACATAAACAAGTGAGACTACACAAAAGTAAAAGGCTTCTGCATAGCAAAGAAACCATTAACCAAATGAAAAGGTAACCTACCGAATAAGAGAAAACATTTGCAAGTCATATATCTTATAAGAAGTTAATATCTAAAATACTCATACAACTCAGTAAAACAATCCAAACAATTCAATTAAAAAATTAACAGAGGATTTGAATAGATTTTTTTCCAAAGAAGACATATATGTGACCAACATGTACATAAAAAGGTGCTCGACGTCCTTAATCAGGGAGATGTAAATCACAAGCACAATAAGATATCACCTCACTCCTATTAGAATGGCTAGACTCAAAAAAGACAAGTGATAACAAGCATCAATGAAGATGTGGACCAAAGGGAACCCCTGCGCATGCTGGTGGGATTTTAAGTGTCTGCAGCAACTATGGAAAATAGTATGAAAGTTCCTCAAAAATTAAAAAAAAGAACTACCATGTGATCCAGAAATTCTACCTTTGGATATTTATCTAACTGGAAAACATATACGGAACCCCATGTTCACTGCAGCATTATTTACTATAACCAAGGCATGTAACAAGTGTCCACCGATGGATGAATGGATAAAGAAAATGTGGTATCTATTCATAGTGGAACATAATTTAGCCATAAATAAGAATAAAATATTGCCATTTGCAACAACATGGATGGACCTTGAGGGCATCATGCTAAGTGAAAGAAATTAAACAGAAAAAGGCAAATCCTATATGATCTCACTTAAGTATGAGATCTAAAACCAAACCAAATCAAAATGAAAACCAGACTCATAGATAAAAGAGCAGATTGGTGGTTGCCAGAGGTGGGGGTTGGGGAAAGGGTGAAATGGGTGAAGGTGGTCAAAATGCACAAACTTATAGTGGAAAAATAAATGAGTACTAAAAATACATACATACATACAAGTCCGGGGGATGTAATATACAGTATGGTGACTCTAGTTAATGATACTGTATTATATATTTGGAAGTTGCTAAGATTAATCTTAAAAGTTATCATCACAAGAAAAAAATTGTAACTATGTGTGGGGATTGATGTTTACTAGATTTATTGTATTTGTACAATACATGCTATCTGCCATATACAAATAATTATGTTGCACACCTGCAACTGATACAGTGTTACATATCAATATAATTTCAAAAAATGATCACAATGAAAAATACATGAACTTAAGTATGCTTGAATAAAACCTTCCCGTAGGTTACAGAATATAATAGAAACCAAATGGAATAGAAACAAAAATAAATATAAATTGTGAAGACAGGTATTTCAGCAAATATGAGACAGAATCAAAACCATAATTTATATTTCTTTCATTCATTCATTCACTGAGTGCCTATAGTTCTTTTAGCCTTACGCCAGCTGTGGTAAATATTGATAGATAAGTTATCTGTCTATATGGGAACTAAATTGAAAGGGGGAGCAGGCATTGAACAACTAATTCTAAATATCTATTATATTTAGAAAGATATATAGAAAAATTATATATAACATGACAAAGAAGAAATACAAAATACCAATAAACACAGAAACTTATCACTCTTATAAATGATAAAAGAAATGAAAATTTAAAATAAGACCTAATTTTTTCTACTGTGAAACTGTCAAATATTAAATAAATGTGATCATTTGATGCTAGATATTGGCAAGAGTAAATTAAGACTATCTTATATACTTCTATTGAAAATGTTGTTTGCTACCATATTTCTAGAAAGTAATTTGGTACTATGTTGAAAAATACCATATAAAAATGTCATTTTCTCAAATCTTGTTTAGGAATCCTTAAGGATATAATCATATGTGGGTCATTCTTTATGTAAATGTATCAATGCTTATCAAAGTTTTATACGTAACTGTGAAACAATGGCACCAAGCTATATGCCAAAATATAGAAGGTTTTCAGACAATTTACACATTTATTCCTGAATAGAAAATAATTCAAGATTCCATGTAGGATAACTGCTATATTTTATAATTTCAAACTTATTACGATTGCTTGCATATTTAAAAGTCTTGAAGGAAACACATGGTATGCTAATCATGACTTTACTTGGGGAGAAGTGTATCCATATGCCAGAAATCTTCCAAGGAGAATCCTGAATGAAAGATTTTTAATAAGCTTCTGGGATGACAGGAGAGAGCAAACAGTCATACTTAATTTAAAGCAGAGAGCTGTTAACTGCCTTCCAAGGAGAGAGGTCCCATTAATTGCATGGTGTTAATTTTGTGTTTAAGAAATATTCAAAACCAAGAAGTTTAAACACAGATGTTGATAGCAGTATTATTCATAACAGATAAAAGGTGGAAACAATCTAAATGTCAATCAATGGGTGAACGGATAAACAAATATGTTATATCCATTCGATGGAATATTATTTGTTCATAAAAAAAGGAATAAGGTACTGGTATGTGATACAACTTGGATGAAGCTTGAAAACAGTCATAGAATTCCATATGTTATATGATTCCATTCATTTTAAAGTACAGAACAGGAAAATCTATAGAGACAGAAAGTGGTTAATGGCTGCCCGGAGGTGAAGGTGGGCCAGTGAGGCCAGTGATGGCTAAAACGGATGGGGTTTCTTTTTCAGTGATGAAAATGTCCTAAAACTGACTGTGGTGTTGATTGCACATATTTGTGAATATACTACAAACCTTTGAATTGAATACTTTAAATGGTGAAGTGCATGGTATATAAATTATATTGCAATAAAGCTATTTTAATAAATAAAGGCAAAATAAAAACAATTTGCCATAAATAACCACAAACTACAATTATTTAGTTCATCTTGCCTGTTCATATTTCTCAGTCAAACTTTAGGTGCGGTCTTGATTCTAGAAATATAAACAGAAGGTTACATGCAAAAAGCATTTAGTATCTTGCCCTGTAACAACCAAAATCTGGCTTATCAGCCTGGAGATAGGCGTGCTTTGTTTAGAAGGAAAATGAGGTGTAACGCGGTGAGCACAAGGTCGACTTTCAGTCCCCTGATTTCACACAACCGCGTAAGTTACTGTTCTTGCTTACGGTGGGGAATGGGTGAAGAATGTGGTCTGAGAGCAGTTAAATACTAAGCAGTAGACTTCACTGTTAGTAATTGGATTCTCTTCCTAAAGCTTGAATAAAGCCAAAAGCAATAAGATCTCTGGCTTTGCACTCAGAAAGGAGAACGCAGCAAAATGTAAACGTTTGCCTGCGACGCCCCCACTCACGTCACTGCACAAGGCATTTGGCAGACAGGGAAGCTCCCGAATGCAAGTGGGGTGCCTGCCTTCCGTCTTGTGTGTCCACCCCTGCTCAGCGCTTGTCCATCTGGCAAGCAGACTTTCAACCTCTCTTGCCGAGTGTTGCCGATGCCCCGCCGGGTGTGTTTGTGTGTTCAGCTCTGTACTTCCCCTGCACCTTGTCCATGTCGATTTCTCTAGTTGTCTGCTTCCATTTACATCCCCTCGCTAAGTTCTCAGCCTCTTGGAAGGACAGTCAGTCCTCTCGCTTAGTTACCTCAGCCCCCAGCTGAGTCTGCTACAGATAATAAGTAAATAAATCCAAAGCGAGCACATCTTCTTCTGAACTTAAAAGCAAATAATCTATCACATTTCTTCTACATTCCCTTCACAGTGACCTTTCGAAATCACGTATCACATCATGACGCTCATGCACCAAAAACGTTGCGTCTTCGTCATCCGTAAGGCAATCCTCTGCTGCTTCCCATCAACCTGGAGACTTCAACAATAAGAGAGTGATCGCATGTCTCTGAATTCTATGATTTCACAGTCCTTGTCTTTCCCTAAAACCTTTTATTCCTTGTCGCTTGGGAAAATTTCTCGACATTTCAAAATCGAACTCAGAATGAATTTTTCCGGAAAGATGTAACTACCTCTTTCGGCCCAAAATACAGCTAAGCAGAATTTTTTATTTACGCTAAGCACTTTACCTGCTTCTATTCACATTTATTACTTTCAATTGTAATGCAGTTAGTCTTCCTAATTCACTGGAGAGAGAGAGAGATCGTCGTGCTCGGAAATTGTACTGTTCTTTGGCATGTATCTTGCAAATAGGTATTCGACAAATACTGTTTTTAATGATTGAGTAAGGGAATGAATGAACGAATGAACATTTCAACACTCGGCTTTCAAAATACTTCTCATGCATCAGGTCATGTATTTCTTTTGTGATTTATTTTTATTAATTCATTTATTTTTTTTATTTTTAGAGAGAGAGAGAGAGAAAGCACGTGCAAGAGGGAGACAGGGACGTGGGGAGAGAAAGAATCTTAAGCAGGTTCCATGCCCAGCACAGAGCTCAATGCAGGGCTCAATCCCATGACCCTGGGATCACAGTCTGAGCCAAAATAAAGAGGCAGACACTCCACTGACTGAGCCACCAGGTGCCCCCTGTATTTCTTATATCCATGTTGAATTAGGCTTATTAAGCATCAGATTCCTTTAAGAACCAAGAAAATTGAGGACGTGAGAAGTGTAATGACATCGGGTACAGAGGTCCAGCTTCTCTGACTGCTGGGTCACTGCACCCTGCTGCAAGGTCATCCGCACCTGAAGCAACAATATTTGACAGACATGGAAGCCACAGAATGCAAGTAATAAAAAAGAGAAAGAAATGAAAGTAACTCAAAGAAAGACGGACTGTTGTAGTCTGGATTATAGGGTCTTACTGTACACTGGGAAGGCAATCTTGTAGAAAATCTTCCTTGGAAAGCCACATTTCTCCCAATCACTATTAAACTCATTTTCATCCAATGGGACAACTTATTATCAATGAATTCATGTTGCTTTGGGAACATTTACTTCCTAGGTCAATTTTTATTTAGGAATTATAGTCCCTTTATTAAGTTAATATAGATTTGTGTTAATTGGATCAGAAGTCTCATGTCGCTAGGTAACTGCATGTCCTGAAGAAGAGATGACAAACTTCTATCTAAAGAACCAATTTCAAATGCTTGCAGATTGATTATATATTATTTAAAGTGAAAGAAACCTTAGAAATCATCATTACTGCCCGTCATATTTTTAAGTTGGGAAAACCATAGACATTAAGAGGTGAAATATTTGTTGAAAATGATTGACAGGCTCGCCATAGATCTGGGAATTGGTACCTGGCCTCCCAACCTGAGTACAGGCTCTTCCTTTGCTCCTTGTCTACGCAGTATTTTTATGCAAATTGATCAACATACTCTTTGCATCAATTTTGTTTTCATACATCCACAACTGTTTGTACTATGGGGAAATGCATGTTTTTTTTTTGTAACAGCTCCCTCCTTTAATCATATTATCATGGTAAATGTGTCAACATATTGTCTTTTTATTAAATAGTATGGAGGAATCATCACATATCACTATAGATAGAGGTAGTATTGTTTAAAAAAGTGTGTTTCATTTTTTTAAAATTGTTTTTAATGTTTATTCACTTTTGAGAGACAGATAGAGCACGAACAGGGCAGGGGCAGAGAGAGAGGGAGACTCCGAAGCAGGCTCCAGGTTCTGAGCTGTCAGCACAGAGCCCAACACGGGGCTCAAACCAACGAACCGTGAGATCATGACCTGAGCCAAAGTCCTACGCTTAACTGACTGAGCCACCCAGGTGCCCCAAAAAGTGTGTGTTTTAAAAACAAACTTTGCAAACTCAGTTTGGAAAGCCTTGTCTTGGTTCTTAATTTTTTTTTTTTTTCAGTGAATGAATATTATCAATTTAAAGTTACTTGTAGAGAAACTTATGATTCTTTTTTTCAGCTGCCTTCTTCCATTGGCCATTTTTCAGTTTTTTCTCTGGGTCTGGTATTTCATCCATTCATTCCTCACTTATTTCCTCCAGGCTAGATTTAATTTTCTTTCTAGTTCCGTAGAAGCTATGCATATAGATTCTGGAGACAAATGCATGGATTAAAATCCTGTCTGTGTGACTAACTAGCTGTAAAAAGTTGGAAAAAATTGCTGAACTTTTCTGAATTTGTTTCCCATTTGATAAATGTAGGTAATATTAGTACCTACCTCATGAGGTAGTTGTCAGCGTTTATATAAATTATTCCATTGAAAACCAGTTGCAAATTACCTACTATTTAATAACTAGTTTTTAAATTTTTTACAAATATTTATTTATTATTTTTGAAAGAGAGAGAGACAGAGTGCAAGTGGGGGAGGAGCAGAGAGAGAGGGAGAGAGATACGGAATCTGAAGCAGGCTCCAGACTCTGAGTTGTCGCCAGAGTCCGACACAGGGCTCAAACTCACAAACTGTGACTGTCCGCCCGAGTCAGACACTTAACTGACTGAGCCATCCAGGTGACCCTTTATTAACTCTTTAATAAATTTTAACTATTAATAGCATTAATACACAACTCTCTATGAATATGGAGAATGGCAATTATGATTTGTCCTAACAAATTATGGGTAGTAATGATGATTTCTAAGGTTTCTTTCACTTTAAATAATATATAATCAATCTGCAAGCATTTGAATTACTTCTTTAGATAGAAGTTTGTCATCTGTTCTTCAGGACATGCAGATACCTAGTGACATGAGACTTCTGATCTAAGAAAATAGCCCTTTTTCTTACTTCCCCTTTTAAAATAGACATTTAAAGATAACTAGCATTGAAAATCAATCTTGAACAAAACCCCTGCTAAATATTGCCTCTAAAAAATCACAACTATTATGAATGTAAAGTTATTAAAAAGACTTCCGAAATTAGATTAAAAATAAGAATGCAATGATTGATCACATTCATAAAAATGACAAATGGTTTCATTTTAACTAGAAAATTTGACACATCATTAGTCCACAGTAATGTGGTCAAATGACTTTCCTTAGTTGGGGAAATATACAGGCTAGAGGAGTGATAAATGGATGCTTTTTAAATACAAGTAGTTCAGAAACTTGAACTTTCATGGTAGAATAAAAACTGTATGATTCAGAAGAATGACTCAGAAGAACCTGAAGATAATTTTTACATTTTGTACCAAGTGAAAAAAAAAATGCTGTTCTTTGCAAGGATCTCTGTTGATGTATTACACCTGCACATTGAACACACAATCAAATAAATTATTCCTTACGTATTGAATACAGTATCCCTATTTGAATATTTTAATACAAGACTTTCTCATCTGTACATGGAGGCCTGTTCGGGACCGGGGAGTAGTAATGCATGAGTTCAGTGGTGAGGGCCCACTGCGAATTACCACCTCCTGTAGCTCTTGGCGTTTTGGCAGTTGAGGAGAGGAAGCGAAGCTCTGATGTCTCTGAGTACCTCTCCCCTAACACCAGTGCAGGAGAACAGAGAATAGAGTTCTTCTCCTGAGGGATGGGTAGAGTGCTGGCTCGGACATGTGGTGTAGGAAGCCCTTTT
This sequence comes from Panthera leo, assembly GCF_018350215.1. Taxonomy (NCBI): domain Eukaryota; kingdom Metazoa; phylum Chordata; class Mammalia; order Carnivora; family Felidae; genus Panthera; species Panthera leo. Next base: position 137,625,179 of record NC_056683.1, on the reverse strand, counting down.
CTGTCTCGCTCATTCCCCTTTAAATATTGACTGTCCCTCTAAATGTCTGCAATTTTGCATGCCTTTCTCTGGACAAGCAAGTGGTATTTCTTCTGTCTTTAATACTCTGTATGCAAAGTCTACAAGGATAAGAAGGAATATGGACCATTTCAAATTTGGCATTAAAGATGCTACTTTTCTATATGACTTGGGACATGGGTGACTTGGGACATGGTCATTTAGTCATTAATGCGTAATATTGTGGAATAACTACAGGTTGGATGGGGACATCTTTCACCATTTTATTCAGGTGACACTGTTATGAAATGAGAACAAAGAGAATTTGCAGGGCACCTGGGTGGCTCAGTTGGTTAAATATCCAACTGTTGCTTTCAGCTCAGGTCATGATCTCATGGTTCTTGAGTTCAAGTCCCACAATGGGCTCTGTGCTGAAAGCGTGGATCCTGCTAGGGATTCTCTCTCCCTCTCTCACTCTGCCCCTCCTCCCACCCCACCTCTGTCTCCCAAAATAAATAAACTTTAAAAAAAAAGAATTTGATTTTTTTAAATTTTTTTAATGTTTATTCATTTTTGAGAGAGACAGAGACAGAATGCAAGTGGGTTAGGGGCAGAGAGAGAGGGAGGCACAGAATCCAAAGCAGGCTCCAGGCTCTGAGCTGTCAGCACAGAGCCCAACGTGGGGCTTGAATTCACAAGCTGTGAGATCATGCCCTGAGCTGAAGTCGGATGCTCAACTGACTGAGCCACACAGGTGCCCTGAGAGAATTTGATTTCTAATAATCTTTTGCAGAACTATTTTGTTGTAGTTATTAGAGAATTTGTCAAACTAGGTAGCAACGAAGGTATAATCAACAGTGATAGCCAACAACCAGACAGCAGATATTTTATGGACTGAGCCAGGTTATTTCCTAGTGTTATTGATGATCCATTGTTGATCTTGGAGGAAATAAGGCAATCATAAACCAGAGGCCAATTGAAGGGTTAAGAGAGAATTATTACTAATTTGGCCAAAAACAAACAAAACAAAATGCAAAAAATAAAACAAACAAACAAAACTTTTCTAATTAAAGGAACCCATGGAGATGGACATGATCTGTAGGGGATTTAAGGAATTTATACAAGGTGGGGATGGTTTTAAATGGATGAATTTTAAGTGATTAGATGCTACATGGACCTTTCGTAAAATTCCATGGAGAAGAATTTCAGAGTGCAGAAATTCTCTGAGAATACTCCATTTGTTCCCTTGGTTCTCAGCTTCATTCCCAGAATTCTATGCTCTCCTTTGCGTCTTGGGGAGGTCAGTTGTGACTGTGAGCTCCAGTAGGATAGGGATGGTTTCCCAAGAGCAGAAGCCAGAAGCAAACTTCTGGTGGTTTGTTGTGCAATTCGGTGGCAGCAGATGTCTAAGAGAAACTCTACACAGGGTGGTAAGGGAGGCATGAGCGTGCAGGCAGAAGCTTTAGAATTCTTTAGCTTTGCTTAGAGCTAGAATGCCAGCAACTCTGTCTTGTTTCTTTGTCTCAGTCCAGGTAATACGACTGAACCCAAAGTCAAGGCGTAGGGAAATCTACGCTCCTCCTTCCCTGTGAGGAATTGCAAAGTTACATGGCCAAAGGCATCAGGGATTGGGGCCAATAATGCAATCTGCCCCCACGCTCTGTGTGTTCCTAATCCGACCATACCAGACATTGCACACAAATGCCAGAAACATCTAATGATTGTCTGGCTTGAGGGACACGGAGTGCTATTTTTCCCTTTTTCTGGTTCTTTAGGGAAAACAGCCAGGAAAAGAAGTGCAGATCTCAAAAGGGGAAATTGTACCTGAACAAGGCAACTTTAAATGTTACATTTAGTCAGGAAACAGCAGATAAACCCTGTGAAATCTAACTTGTTGCACAAGCTTAGAATTATTTTCACTGCTAAACATGAACTCAACGTTAAGAAAAACTGATTTGTATAACTATCATACTTATAGAAAACGGTGATATCTATCAATCTTTTTCTTCACTTATATATATGGTGATAATAAAAAATACTTTATCAGTATATGAAAAATCTTAATCGCATTATTTTGTGAAATGCCATTAGTTTCTGTTTTTATTTTCCAAAAAGGCAATATAAGATATCAAAGATTATATATCTATTTTTATAGCATCGAGAAAAGATCATCATCCTGAGAAGATTCTTACATATAAATCACAGCCAAAAGACTATAAATTATGAAAAAAGAAGGTAAGTCTGCAAAGAAAGGCATGAAAGAGCTATGAAAATCTTCAAAGGAACAGAATTTTATCTTATGCCTAAAGCATATTATGGAAAAATATAATAAGTTTCAGGATTTTATAATTTGTTCCTATTCAATAAAGATTATGGCTATATTTCTACTTTTGGCTGTTTGAACTAGTCAAGAAATTACAGAAGAGGATCTTGTAACTCTAGGGACTGGGGACAACTACAAGAGGAAAGAAATGCAAAAGTGTAGAATGTACATTTCTTTAAAATTTTTTCTTTTAATTTTTAGCAGGAGAGGGACAGAGAGAGAAGAAGAGAGATACCCCAAGCAGGCTCCACACCATCAGCATGGAGCCAGACATGGGGCTCGAACTCACGAACCATGAAATAATGACCTGAGCTGAGATCAAGAGTCAGACACTTAACTGACAGGTGCCCCTAGAATGTATTTTTCTCACTTCATATCTTGACATCTGTACCGATGGACTAAACACACTCAACACATGTGAATACAGCTCAGATGGAGGGGCACTGAAGGAGGTGGGGACAAATCAGTTGATGATCAATATCGCCAGAGCCACCTGAAAAGAAAACTGCACATTTGACATGGTTTATTCCAGTGTCCAGAGACACAAAACAACTGAATATGTAAGTGGATATTTAAACATTAACAAATAATACCTGTCAAAAATATCTCCGATTACCATCTTTTATGGTGAGATGACCTTCCCATCACAAGCCAGTACGTAGCGTTAAAGCACTAATTAAAGAAAACTTAATTCAAAATGCAAAGAAGTATGCTAATTGGAGCAGGAGAGCCCTGATGCGTTGCAATGCATTTTTCTTTCATGATCAAGTCTTGGGCACAGTAAAATAAAGGTCTTAAAGTTTTGAAATTATTTCTAGCTTTCTTTTTTAAAGGAGGTACCTGCTTCCTGCTCTGGTGGAGTATCAGGAACTAGATTACTTTCCTGCTACAAATACATACAAACACCAATAAATCAGAAAACAAGGCAAAACCAGAACCTATTCCAGGTCAATAAATGTCCAGTTCCTTTCCTCCCTTGGAGGCACCTGTCTTCCTCTAGATTTGGGATTAGTCATTTGCCAATCAACCGCCGCTTTCTCGTGTATTCAAGAAAAGTTGCTAATGGGCATGTTATCCAAACTTTCATGTAAGTATGAGAGCGATATTCTATCTAGGGCTCCACATCTCTGAGCCGAACTGGAAATCCCCATACTCTTTCAAACTTTATAGTGTACTTCTATATGTTACAATTTCTTCCTTCTTTTCAACAAAATTATCTAAGCATTTCTTGACCTATTGTTTAATTTAGGGTGAAATGATATCTCTAAAATTTAAGCATATCTATCAGTAAACCTGATAACATTTCAGTTATTCAGGTTTTTATTTTTGCTCTTCAGTAAGGTGTTTTAATTCTCTTTTTATATATAAGGTACATAGTTCTTGTTAGATATGCACCTTATACCAAGGAACATTTTTTTGATTATTTCAAGCATGAAATTTAATTTGATTGCATTTCCCAATTGATCATTACTCTGTATAAAAATGTTTTTTAATGTCTTATTTATTTTTTGAAAGAGAGAGTCAGAGCACGAGTTGGAGAGGGGCAGCGAGAGGGGGAGACCCATCATCCAAAGCAGAATCTAGGCCCTGAACTGTCAGCAGAGGGCTCGATGCGGGGCTTGAACCCACGAACTGCCGGATCATGACCTGAGCTGAAGTTGGACGCTTAACCTACTGAGCCACCCAGGCACCCCCAAAAATATGTTATTCTTGATTTGTAGTTCTATTTTGATGAGCTCTATTAGTTTGGCAAACGATTCTCTTGAATTTTCTGTGTAGATAGGCATCTCATCTACACATAGGTGTGCATGCCATTTTATTTCCAATATTAAAATTTACTCTTTTTTTAATTATGTTTTTGTTTGATTATATCTCCAATACAATGACTAATGCTTGTACTGGTTTAGAAGTAATTGTACTATTTCTACTTTAATGGTAATGGTCCTATTATTTTATATCAAGTATATATGTCTATGTGTCTGAGACCCAACTTTTATCATTTTAAGAAAATTGCCTTGTTCTTAGGGTTTAAAATCATGAATGAATGTTACATTTTATAATACGCTTCCCACCTTCCATTGAGGAAAACATATAACATTCTTCCTTTAGGTTAATTTAATAATTTACACCAAGAATAATCCTAGTGTTGAGCAAGTCTTGCAATTTTAAGATAATCCTACTTGGTCATAAGCTTTTGATTCATGGTGGTCTGTGCTATCCCAGTTCTATCTGGTACTTGGGTAAGTGAAAGTCATAGAATGGAGTTGCATTCCCTACTCTGGAATGGGTTCCTAAGACTGGGGTTTTTTGTATTCTATTCTTTGTAAGAATGCCCTGCCCACAACCATCACAAGTAGACCAACTAGAGTAAAGATGGACCTGTGGAACTCCACAGATTTCTGGCAAGACTCTGGCATCAACATTCTTCCACCCCTACTTGGTCAGTCTCCCTACCACCATGTGTCTCTGTATCACTGGCACTCATCTCCCATTATTTTTCTTTTCTTTGCTTTCTTTAAATGTTTATTTGTTTATTTTGAGAGAGGGAGGGAGACAGAAAGAGTGAGCAGGGGAGACACAGAGGGGCAGGGAGAGAGAGAATCTCAAGCAGGTTCCTCACTGTCAGCACGGAGCCCCAAGTGGGGCCTCATTCTGTGAATGGTCAACTCATGACCTGAACCGAAGTCAAGAGTTGGATGCTTAAATGACTGAGCCACCCGCACACACACCCCCTTTTTTTCCATTTTTAATTTTTTTCTTTTTTTACTTTTCCTTTTTACATTGGTAATGAAAAGGCCAGTGACTTCCAGATCATCGTCACATATACTTGATTTACAAAGAACTGTCTGCAACTTTCATATGCCTCATTCTCACCCTCCACACAAAACCATGCACTTTGCTTTCTGAGACTCACAATCAGTCAATAATAGAATTCCCTGTGCCCTGGCCTTGTCTGAATTTTTTTTTTACTTACAACCCTAAATAAAACCTACTCTATTCTTTCTAATAACACTGATTCCTCTCTAGCTCTTTCAAATGGTGGCTGATTCATCTCTTACAATGGTCATGTCACTGGGCCTTGAGTAGAGAATTGTCTTCCTCACTCCTTATTGTCACTACGAGACCTGAAAGCCTGAACTATTATTAGTCTGAAATATTATCTGAAAGCCTACTGTTCTGAAGCCGATTTCCACAGTGTATACACCAGCGTATATAAGACACTCTCCATTCATGCTTTTTAAAATTTTTTAATGTTTATTTAGTTTTGAGAGAGAGAGAGAACATGAGCAGGGGAGGGGCAGAGAGCGAGGGAGACACAGAATTAGAAGCAGGCTCTAGGCTCTGAGCTGTCAGCATAGAGCCTGATGAGGGGCTCGAACTTACGAATGGTGAGATCATGACCTGAGCTGAAGTCAGATGCTTAACCGACTGAGCCACCCAGGCACCCCTCTATTCACATTTTAGTGAATCTACAGACCTCAGTATTAGTCCCCTTAATTTTGTGAAGATTTTACTTTCTGTTTCCAACTTTATCCAATATTGGCTCATAATTTTGGTGATTTAAATACTCATTTAGATAATACCCCTCCCCACAATACCTCCCCACTCCTTGACAATTTCTACTGTAATAATCCTCTATCCAATGTAAGCTTCCCACTCCCAAGTTCATATTGAAAACCGTTACAACCAATAATTCAACTCACTGCATGTATGAAATATTAAGCACCCAAATCTTCTCTGTTTGCTCTTTACTCCTTCTAGGATTATAACTCCAATAATTCGTAAATTTGGTTGAGATCTATATTTCATTGACTGATTCTTACTGATCTTCAACCCTTTTTATGTCTTCACTTTCCACCCTTCTGCTTAGATTCCATAGTCCATAGTTGTAATCATTCCTTTACATGTATTTTTAAATCCTTTGGCCCTGCCTCTCTTGGTTGAACACACCTAAGCTACTACTATCCTGGTTGAATTACAACTTTCTGTCTATTGCAGAAGGAACATAGTTGAAAAAAGGAAAAACAGCTATGATGGCTGGTTTCACTTTTAATTTATGAGCTAAGGGTTCGACTTCAACTGAGCTAAGGGTTTTCCAAAACCAAACCCATTTTCTCCTCTCCATTCACTCCCCCTCTCATCTAGATGACTAATTTACATGCATATTGAAAACATTTACGTACCTTGACCATTTTACTGCCATTACTTCTTATCCCCATTACCCTTCTTTATTTTTCCCCAATAGTACTTATGTCCATTTGATGTGCCAGTAAGTATATATTTTTTATCTTTCCCATCTGTATACAATAAAACCATGATAGCAGGCAACTTATCTATTTTGCTTGCCATTGAATCCTCACTACATAAGAGTGTCTTACATAAAGTATTGGCACTCAACTATGTTGTTAAATTTTTATTTATTTACTTATTTAAGTAATCTCTACACCAAACACGGGATTCGAACTCATGACCCCGAGATCAAGAGCAGTATGCTCCTGGGGGCACCTGGGCGGCTCAGTCAGTTAAGTGTCTGACTTCGGCTCAGGTCATGATCTCACGGTCCATGAGTTTGAGTCCCATGTTGGGCTCTGTGCTGACAGCTCAGAGCCTGAAGCCTGTTGCAGATTCCGTGTCTCCCTCTCTCTCTGACCCTTCCATTCATGCTCTGTCTCTCTCTGTCTCAAAAATAAATAATCGTTAAAAAAAAAAAAAAAAAAAGAGCAGCAGGTTCCTCCAACTGAGCCAGCCCAGGTGCTCAACTATATTTGTTGGATGAATTTAGAGATTGAATTTTTCCTTTAATGACTTAGGAAAGTGCGAGAGTTTATTTAGGAGCGGTATCTTTGGGAGGGATAGATTTTTTATTGCAACTAACAGGATCTAATAAGATCCGATGTACATGAAAACGGTTTATATGTCACACCATTCTACATATGTGTAAGTTAATGCTAATGTAATTTCTTAATTTTAGATACAAATTATTAATTGACTAAGAACACACTCCCTTAGACACTGAAGTTTTAATCCTGGGCTCTGCTTGTCCCTTTAAGGATGCAAAAGGCCTGAGTATCTCAAATGCAATAATACATATCCATTTCTAAATTGTTTCCTATAAAACTTTTTGAGAAAATAGAAGTTTTCGACCTCCATCTCATCATCTTCCTTCATTTCTCGTTTCTAATAATATAGTATACTCACATGTTTAGTTCCTGTCCTAGGGAATGAAAGAATCTTACAGGTAAGTCAGGTTCTGGCATGTTTGTGTTTTGGAGAGTTGTCACTATTTGGTCTGGCACACCCCTGACACATTAGATTAACCCTAAAACAGTTTAGCCAATGAATGACCCTTCCAAACCATCTGTGAGATTTAATCATATAATCCCTGGGATCAATTCTGAGGAAATTATCTTATCGTTATAATTACTACAGTGGATAAATCACTACTTTGGGGTCTAGAGGAAGGGTAAAGAGAAAGAGAAGCTGGGAGTAAATTCTTTTATGATTTCCCAGAACAACAGGTGCAATTTAATTGTTCTAAGCATGTCACGAGGCACGTTCAAAACTGACACGTTACAATATTAAGAATTAAAGAAAGAATTCTCTTTGGCCAATGATGCCATGTTCCATGTTTAATAAAGTTTTTTTCTTTGAAGCAGCTCCGGCAGTGTAACAATCTTCTGACCTAATTATTTACTGTGTCTAAGTGAGATTTTGACAGGCTCTTAGAACAATTTCTCCCTTTGAAAATCGTTTACTTTCTACTAGAGTTTATGTCTAGCACAATATATCCCAATTTTGTCTAGAAGCCAGAAGAAATTAATTTGGGTTTCATTATATGCAGATAAATTAATTTTGTTAAATTTAACTTGAAATAAATATATTAATAAGGACTGTGATTTCAATTACTCTGATAATAACTATATTTTAATGCTGGTTCCACCACGTATGAACTATGATGTTGGGTAATTAATCTCTCTGAGCTTCTATTTTTCTCATATATAAAATAGGGCTAAGAAGGGTGTTTTGAAGATTAACCAATGTTCGCTGTCTTCTTTTTTTATGCCCTTTATTAAATTCTCAACCAAATTACCTTATTATCCTTCATCCCCACTCAACCAAATTAACTTCCATGATAATTAATTGGATCTCTTAACTGCCAAATTCAAATATTTCCTCCCAGTCTTCACTTTTTTGAGATATCCTCCCCACTTGGCATTACCATCTTCTTTTAATCAAGAAATTATTTTTTCTTGGCCTTTGGATAATATTATCTTTTAACATTTTTCTATGAGAACTCTATCCTCTCTTTAAATACCATTATTCTCAAGATTTCATTCTTGATCATGTTTTAAATTGATTTTAATACACTCACTGGAGCAAAGACTCCAGATATTACCTATTTCATGGTGATCTTACATTTTTACCTCCAGCCTCAATCTCCCCCTGAATTAATCCAGATGTCCGATAGACATTGAAGAAATTATTCCTCCAAAATTCCTGGCTATTTTCATCCCCCTATGTCACAAAATATTCTAAGCTGCAAGGCTTCGGTTATTTTCTAAATACCACCAACATGAACAACAACATCGTTATCATCATCAACACTGTCAAAATGTAATCTGTATCCGTTATTTAGCATCCAGTAAAATCCAAGGATTATATTATCTCATGTAATAATCCCATCTACTCTAGTTCCCAAAATAAGAAGAAAAGGATAAATGGAGTGATACTGACTGCCTCTGTCATAGTTACTAAATGGCAAAGCTGAAACTGTAGTCTAAATTTATTTGATACCCAAACTTATTATTTTAATAAGTTTACTTACCATCGTCTACTGCCTTTCTCACTGGACTTCACTATTGCCAATCACTTCCTGAGGGCACCTACTTTGTGTCTTATATGTGCCTCAGACTTGTCTCATCCTATGGCTGTTGTTCTTCAGACTTTTTACTTTTATTTATTATCACTTCTAGACAAGTCAACTTGGAACTAATTTTACTTAAAATCAAATTTAAATAAAGAAATAAAATTCTTTTGGGGCACCTGGGTGGCTCAGTCAGTTAAGAGTCGGACTTCCGCTCAGGCCATGATCTAGTGGTTCGTGGGTTGGAGCCCCGCGTCAGGCTCTGTGCTGACAGCTCACAGCCTGGAGTCTACTTGGGATTCTGTGTCTCCCTCTCTCTTTCTGCCCTTCCCCTACTCACGTTCTGTCTCTCCTCTCTCTCTCTCTCTCTCGCTCTCTCTCTCAAAAATAAACATTTAAAAAATTTTAAAGGGGCACCTGGGTGACTCAGTCGGTTAAGTGTCCAACTTCGGCTCAGGGCATGATCTCGCAGTTTGAGAGTTCAAGCCCCACGTCAGGCTCTGTGATGACAGCTCAGAGCCTGGAGCCTGCTTCGGATTCTGTGTCTCCCTCTCTCTCTCTCTCTCTGCCCCTCCTCTGCTTATGCTCTGTCTCTCTTTGTCTCAAAAATAAATAAAACATTTAAAAAATTTTTAAAAAGTTTTAAAGGGGTGCCTGGGTGGCTTAGTCAGTAAGCATCCGACTTCAGCTCAGGTCATGATCTCACGGTTGGTGAGTTCCAGCCCCGTGTCGGGCTCTGTGCTGACGGCTCAGAGCCTGGAGCCTGTTTCGGATTCTGTGTCTCCCTCTCTCTCTACCCCTCCCCTACTCACCCTCTGTTTCGCTCTCAAAAATAAATAAACATTAAAAAATTTTTTTTAATTAAAAAAAATAAATAAAATTATTTTTATCTTCCTTGCTTTCCAGGAAGGTAACTTTTTTAAATTTCAGTTTTATTATATACATTTGATGTATGTGGCTGACTATATTAGGGGAAATAAGGAGTGACAATGCAATGTATCCAAAATGGGATATGGACTCAATCATTATTTGCCATTATCATACCAATGCTAAAAATATGATAGACACATTTTTAACAGTTAATTTGATCTTAGTAGATTACTAAATCAGGTAAAAATATTTAAATCCATTTGGGACTCAAACATTTGCATATTTGGTGAAAGAAAATATATAGGGTATAATCCATGTTAAATCTTAACTTTTTATAATTGTATAAAACTATAAGAATAAAACATGATTTATTTGGGGTTTTAGCTCCAAAAATAACACCATTTTAATGTTCTTTGACTCATGTACTTGTGACATCCTTGACCTTCAAATGTTCTGGACCTGAACATCTCTTCTATGAATTTCTTTTGATAATAGGTGCTGCCTAGGATACAACGTTGAGTAGGGACACCCGGGTGCTTCAGTTGGTTGAGCTTGGGGCTCCGGCACTGGTCATGATCTCATGCTACATGAGTTTGAGCCCCGCCTAGGGTTCTGTTGTCAGGGTTGAGCCCGTTTAGGATCCTCTCTTCCCCTCTCTCTCTCTCTCTGCCCCTCCCCGGCTTGTGCACTCTCTCCCGAAAATAAATAAAACATATAAAAAAAAAAAAAAGATACAGAATGAGTGGAGAGATGGCCAAATATGTCTATATACCATTTTGGTGTATTTCTAACATTTTTACATTTGGTATACCTTTTGTTTTTAACCTGAGTGAGTTTTGTTTGCTTTGTTTCAATTGTTCCACGTTAGCATTTTGTTTATTCAGATTTCTAATTCTGGCCATGAGGGAGCTGAAATCATCCACTGTAAAGATTTCAAATTCATCCTACAGCATGCAATCTAGTATTTTTTTTAATTAATGTATTATGTCTTCCTGATGCTTAGTGATACTGGTCTCCAGAATAATAGCCCTTATGTTATATGCCAATTATATTTTATTTTAAAAAAGACAAACTATATTAAAAATTATTTTACTCTAGGCGGTGCATCTTTTTTTGTACTTGAGATGTCGATCATCTGAAAAAAATCCACCTTTATTGAGTGAGTCACAAGTTATTAATACACAGTACATCTTTCCTATTCAAAGTAATGCTTTTTTATACTATCTTGTAAGTCTATTTTATGATCGCTAACATTCGAGGGGGTGCTGACTTAGTGTCAAACCTTGTTCTAAGCACTTTATAGGAATCAAACTAGTTAATCCTCACATCAGCCCCAGTTGCTGACATGGAAACTGAGGCTCAGAGGTTACATGATTTGCTCGCAAAGAAAGCCTAAGTCTTATTGCCTAGTCCAGAAACACATTTTTTCTAATAGGGAAATTCAAGACCGTATTCTTAATGTTCCTAATGCTGGCTACGAATGCAATTTTTCTTTTCATATTTATCATCGTTGTTGGCAAGGTCTAAAGGAGAGAGTGAGTGGTATGCAGTTTGACCAGGGCTGTGATTGTATCTTCTAATAAACTGCATTAACAACCGAGACCTTTTATGCTGTCAGTTTAATGACTGCCATAACGTGTGCCAATTTACCTGCAGGTTGAGTCCCAAATCCTGGGACTTCTATGTAAGAGGTGCTGTTAAAACTCATTCCGTCAAACACAGTGAAGAATAGGCCAGCACTGATTTAAATGTGACACCTTTTGCAATATAGTGATCACTGCATCGCAAGACATTTTCCCCTTTTGTTGTGGGGGGATAAATTTTGCTGGAAGGGAAAATTGTTTATGAAACGCTCATGTTATCAGGGAAAAGGGTTAAAGCTGAAGTATTCAGACTTTTGAAAATGGCAGGCAGTGAGCCTTCCAAAACTGGCTTCAAACTCTTAGTCTATTAACCAATTCTGTTGTAAACGTGATGTAGAAATAATGACCGTGGATGGCTTTTTCAGACAAAGGCAGGCAAAATGGGCAAAGTAACTAGGAATTTAAGCAAGTTAATATGGACTGACTTAATTTATTCCATTGTAATGATTTTTGTCAAGTAGTTTTTTCTTCCTTTTCTATTTATCAAGGTTTTTTTTTTCTTTCCTCAATGGAAAAAAATTTGAGACCTCCTTATTTTTTCTTTAAATTTGCTGGGCATAATTGCTTAGAATTCCCTTATAGCTCTAATTCTTAACTGAAATGGACACTGAAGGGAAAAAAAGATGATACTCCATATACATTATGAGTTCCTTGAATGTCTCCTTTATTCTTCACTTTTACAAAACCCTACTTGTATTATATTATTTTCAGTCTTCAGGTTATTAGCATTCATCATAATCACCCGGTGAAATCATGAAGATAAATCATCCTTCATTTCTAGGTTCATTTCATAAAAATCCTGCTTCCCCTCCTAGTATTTGTCAAGAATATAAAGCTTGTAAAAAGATGGTTTTCTTTTATGAAATCTTATTATATCTGAAGTACTATGAACCTAAAATTTTCTCAAGAGTTTTGTGGTTTCAAAGTACATGAGAAATGCCTTTTACTCATGTTTCTTATTCTTGGCTGCCTCATGGTATAGCCTTTATAGATCATCTGAATGATCTCAAAGCGAGAGGTGACATTTTTTAGACATCAGATACCGGATGAAGAAATAAAAAAAAAGCAATTTCTGAGAGGCAGAGTACAAATCAATAGCACTTTTCTAAAGGAAGGCACTGATTTGATCCTTATTGTAGAACTGAAGACGTTCTCTTGAATCATTTGGTAGTGTTTCTAATGAGAGTTTTGCCACATAACTTCTTAAGGCTCTCGGAAGGTCCCTGAGAGTGATTTTCAGCATAATGCAATAAAATTTTTCTTTTACAATTGTTATATTAGTTTCAAGAGAGAAGCTATGATCAGAGGCTAAATTAAGTTTAAAATGCATAAAAATTTGATTAGAGTATCACGTTTTTATACAATTCAGCTGGCATGCATGTCCCAAGAATCAGAGCTCAGACTTTGGGAGTGAACTTTAAAGAGAATTAAAATAAATCCAGTATGAGTGTACACAATATAAATTATGAGGAAACTGTTGCTGGTAAAGAGGAAATGATCAAAAGGGTTATGCAAGGTAGCAAAGACTTATGAAATTGAAACTAAATTTTAAAATTAAACTCAATGTAGTGGCATCAATCATTATAGGCATTGTAAGAGCAATTTATGCAACTGAATGTAACACTGCCTAATTATGTTTTCCTCAGTGGCCTTCCGAAAGAACCACCTGATGTGATGTTCTAATGGCATTTCTTGATTCTTATCCAAGTGGCTGTGAGTTCTGACCTTCTCACTTTGCCTTTTGATCCCACAGCAAATGGAGACAGAGTCCAATGGCCACACTCTGATCCTGGGACCCTGATGGAGAGTCATGGACTCAAGACAGTGATTAGGCAACACTGTACTTAGCAGATGATTCTGAGCCTCACATATTGTAAGAATTTTAATTGCTTTAATTTTTAATCAAGATAGATTAAAAGGTAGAGATAAATAAATTACAGAGCCAAAATTAAGAAGTTAGAAACATTAAAAAAATTAAACTTAGGTAAGCCAACTCAAAGTCATCACCAGTAACATTTTGACATACTTCCTTCTAGTCTTTCGTGTTTTGCTTCTTTTAAAATAAATCTTAGTCCCCGTAAAATATACATGGGTTATTTATTGCTTATTATTGTTTATTGCAATGATCATGACGACATAGTTTTACTGCAGTTAATCTACAACACTTCATTTCTGCAATAATTAGATAACTGGCCCATTTCTAGATAAATCTTTTATGTGCGATAAAGTGAATGAAATCATCTTACAGTTAGCTTTCTGTTTCCTATGTTAATGAAGATGAACATCTGTCTTATTTAACAGTAGTATTTCCTTTTTGCCTCCAATAGGCAATTTTGTATCATCCGCCTGCAGACGTTTCTTGCCTACCCTGATCATTAGCACCATTATGATTGTCTATGTGGTTCAAAATATGGGGAAAGAAACCAGTTACCAGAACTGTGTATGACGTGAAATCGTGTATTCAGGAACAAGACAGGAGGTTCAAGGCCAGAGAAACGCTGGTAACAAAAGTTCTAAAGCGGTTTATTACTGAGCCCGGATCTGTTATATTACCAGAGCTTTAATAAAATTTGGAAAGATCAGAATTACTCTTCTGTTACAGAATGAGTCATACAAGAAAGCAAAGTGAGAAAACGATATAAAAGATGAAGGTTTTCATTAGCTTTCAAACTTTATGATTCTGAAATCCAAATGGAAAGGTATTACAGTCAGTTTTGCCTTAACTCCTGTTTCGGAAAACACAAATCTGTTCAAACGTGACTCATATTAAGGAACAATTTGAGTATAATATGATTTTGATGTTTTTTATGCATGATTTCTGCAGGAAACGCTAGATAACTGGAGCACTATATGTAGCTGAACCGAATAGCACCGAAACCCGTAACACACGTACAGGCACGAGCCTCATACATCCATTGGCTACCTCAGCCTATAGTGCATATTACAAACCACACCCATTCACATCGAGTGTTAGAAATTTCTGTCTTCTTCCAGATAACCTTCTGTCATCCCTTCACAAAAATTCACAAGTCTTAACCCTTCTGATAACCACTTCTAGTCTTTTTCCAGGGAAAGTACCATATTTACTGTAGTATTTATATATTTTTAAACAATTTAATATGTAAAACTTTGCTGTTTTTATTAGTTCTCTAGTGTTTAATATGTATCACAATGATTTTGAACGTTGTGCTCCTAACCTCATTTTTTCTCATACTTCCCAAAGTTTTATTATTGATTTCAGATAGGTCAGAAATCTTTAGGAATACATGTCATGTTATCGCAGAACTGACTGTGTATTTGATCCTGAGGATATTGAATAATGTACGAAAAGTTAAATTTTAACAGGAATTAAAAATAAATTTTCAATAAAATAAAAATTGAAGATATAGATTACTATGTGAAAAAGTTGCCTATTTGTTACATTTAGGAAGATTAAATTTAGATTAAAACATTAGGAAAAAATACCACTAGATAACTTATCCCAATTTTATTTTTGGAGTGCTTAGGAAAAAAATGTGAAAAAATGACTGCATTTAAAGTCAGTTATTAGAAAAACACACCAATATCTAGAATAATCATATCTATTTACTAGCATCAATATTTACTATAAAACCCAAGGCCTGTAGAATTTATTTAATACAGATTTTTACTACACATTTAAGAAGAAAAAATAACTTAGTCGATTTAAATGGGGACAAATGCCAGGCCATTTTATTCTGCTGGGAAAACACTTGTTGAGTCACAAAAATATTGAAGAAAACAGAAAAGAGAGTAAATTGCACCTGAAAGCTTCCAACACCTCCTCAGAGTAGTTGACTTGAAGTTAGTTATCATTGTTCTCTCTAAAATATCTTTGACAAAGTTTTTTTTTAAATGGCAGAATTTTCATTTTGAGCCAGGGAGTCAGTTAATGTTGATCAAGTTAAAATGGACTAATTTCTAACGTGTATTTTAGCAACGTATCAACATTTTCTTTATGCGAAGACTTTGGACTGGAGAGATACATTTTATTAGAAAGCTCAGGTGTCTTAATTCCTATTGTTTTAATTTGTGACTTTCCTACTTTAAAACATATCCTTCTCTCCACCTAGCTTGCTGATGTCAAAGTGCTTGAAAATATGTTACTGATAATATTGGCAGCCTTAGCTATTAGATTTTGTAAGATGTGTTGGTACTCTTCATCTAAATCCAGCAGGAAAACACTGAGAGTCAAATAAAGCTAGATTTAATGTTTCATTCCAAGGAGGGAGAAAACAGCAAAGTAGCCTTTTATAGCATATGTAGTATTAAAGGCGGAGCTTGTTATGGATTTGAGCTATATTTTGCTAATATAATATCTCATATGAATATTGTACATAGTTTTGTTTAGTATCCTCTGGATATAAGTCTGGATGTGAGTTCTTCCTTTATTTTCAACAATTCTGTTTTTATCAGTGTGTCTTCTGTGAACCTGAATAACCAGATTTTAACATATACGGTGTCATTCTGCCTCTCTCAGTCTTTCATATGTAGATATAGATATGGATAATATAGATATAAAATATAGATTAAATATTTACATGCAATTTATTTTTATATGTAATTTACATATGTAGAAAGATACATAGACACATACACGTGTATCTTTCTCTGTCAAGGGTGTGTTTGGATTTCTTTCTGCCACCTTATTTGTTTTTAACTACCATGCTAATATTAGTTGTCTATTGCTGTGTAACAAATTATTTCAAAATGTAACAGCTAAAAACAACATCTATTTATTATTTCATTGTCTGTGGGTCATAAATCCAGACACAGCTCAGCTGACTAAGTCCTTTGCTTCAGTATTCCTCAAAAGACTGACTCAGGATGGTGACTGGAGCTGTGGTATCATCTGAAGAACTGGCTGGGGAAGGATTCACTTGCACATCCACTCACCTGGTTTTGGTAGGGTTAAGTTCGCCAATCACGCTTGGCCTGGAGACCTCAGTACCTCACTGGCTGGTAGAGCCTTCCCTCCCCAGTTCTTTGCCATGTGGGTCTCCCAATAGAGCAGTGCATAACATGACAGCTTGCGTCATTGGAGTTAGTATGAAAGAGCCAGAAAGAGAGAGAGAGTGAGAGAATGCAAATGTGAAAACACGATGGATGTCGTTATCGTTTGTTACTTAACCTTGAATGTAACGTCTCAGCACTGGTGCTGTTAGAAGCAAACTACGAAGTGTCAGACAATTGTCAAATAAATAACAATATCTTGAACTGAGTTGAATATGCTTGATAGCATTCAAAATTTTATAACTGAATGTAAATGAGAGGTTTGTGAACAACTATCATTGAAGACATTCTTTTAAAATTTTTGCTTTTGTGTTGCAACTTAAATATCTATTTAGAATAAAAAAGAAACTTAAATATTGATTACTGATTCAAATGTTAAGATTTCATTTTACTTAAAATAAGCTTGCTATTCCTGGAGGTTATTTTATTTTTTAATGTTTATTTATTTATTTTTGAAAGAGAGAGAGAGACACACACAGAGAGAGAGAGAGAGAGAGAGGGAGACAGAGAGAGAACAAGCAGGGGAGGGACAGAGAGAGAGGGAGACAGAATCTGAAGCAGGCTCCAGGCTCTGAGCTGTCATCTCAGAGCCTAACGTGGGGCTTGAACCCACGAACCGAGAGATCATGACCTGAGCCGAAGCTGGATGCTTAACCGAGTCACCCAGGTGTCCCTGGAGATTATTTTAAAGTATCAGGTTTATTCTTCATGTTGACCTTGGCAACTCAAACTTTCCTAATCATAGCAGTTGACATTGATACCATGTGATATAGAGCATTTAAAAATGCTCTATGTTTTAGACCATTTAGACCATTTACTACAACTTAGAAAAAAGTTGAATTAAGCGGAACAAACTCAAAGGTGACTGTAAAGAATAAGTTAACTCTGTCTGACTCATAGTTCACTAAGAAGATATGTCTCAAAGAGTGGGCACTGCTGAAATGATTTCTTTTGTTGCTAGAAATATCAGAGCAAAATACCAGTGGCAAGAGTGATCATCTTTTTCATTTCTCCTGGATAAAGAGCTAGTCCCTGTTCATATTTATTTGTTGAAACTCTTCCCATCTCTTAAAAAATCAAATTATTGCTAGGCGTATGTACACTATTTTTAGCTGATGAGCAATATAAAATGAACTCATTTTCATTTTATCTGGACTTCTTTTGAGTGCCTTTAAAGTGAATGAAACAAAGAATTGTTCATATCATTATGAAAAATCATCTTACTTTGTATGGTACTTTTGGTTTATAAAGACTTTTTTACTTTTCAAAAACATAGTATGGTGTTATCTTAATTGATTCTTTCAATAGTCTTTTGAAGTAGATGAGGTAGCTATTATATTTAAGCCCCAGGTCTTTCTGTGAAATTGAGTTAAAATAGATTCATACTTTTTGAAGAAAATAGTTCAAATGCCACAGTGCAAGTTTTATTTCTTTAATTTGAGGAAATTCATTTTAAATTAGTAACATTTATTGGTCAATCATCCTCAAACTTAGTAGAAAGAAAGAAAATAAGGATCAGAGTGGAAATAAATGAAATAGAGATGGAAACGATGATAGAAAAGATCAATGAAACTAAGAGCCAGTTCTCTGAAAAGATAAACATAATTGACAAAATTTTAGCTACATTCACAAAGAGAAGAGAGAGAGAGAGCTCAAATAAAATCAGAAATGAAAAAGAAGTTACTACTGATACCAAAGAAATACAAATGATCATAGTAAACTACTATGAATAATTATATGCCAGCAGATTGAACAACCTAGAAGAAATGGATAAATTTCTAGACACAATCTTCCAAGCCTGAATCATGAAGAAATAGAAAATCTGAATCAACTGATTACTAGTAGAGATTAATTCAGTAATCAAAAGATTCCCAACAAACAAAAGTCCAGGACCAGTTTCACTGGTGAATTCTACCAAATACTCAAAGAATATTTAATACTTGTCCTCAAACTCTTCCCAAAATTCTGTGATGATGAATGCTAACTAAACTTATTGTGGTGATCATTCAGTGTATACATATATCGAAACATTATGTTGTGCACCTGAAACTAATATAATGCTATATATGTCAATTTTACCTCAAGAAAATAAACAAATAAGTAAATAAAATAATTTGTACAAGATAATTTTCAGTTGCTAAGCTGTTATTTTATAGCATTTTGTCTTCCTAGAGACAAGGAAAAGAGCCTTTTCTGAATTTGCACGGGAATGCTATATGCACGAGGAACAGACATATCTAAAATTTTCAAGAATTGGACTCCATTGGTATTACTTACATTCTGTGGTGATAAAGCTACCTAAAAGGGCTCAGAGAGGGATGCCTGGGTGGCTCAGTTGGTTAAACATCTGGCTCTTGATTTCGGCTCAGGTCATGATCTCATGGTTGTGAGATCAAGCTCCATGCTCATGCTCTCTCTCTCTCTCTCAAGTTAAAAAAAAATGGCTCAGAGCAAAGACAATAGATGTGTTTCACACTAAACTCAAATGCTAGCCCTGTATTTATGTTTCTCCAAATGAAAATATATGGACCCAAATATACAACTTCTTTTAATTAAAACATGGGCTTGCATATTTACAAGGAGACATATAGGATATAACCAGTATGGGATTAAAACCCTTGTTTTTTAATGAAATTTTCTGTAGAGTTAGTAGAAGGTTGTTTGTTTCAATACAACAAAATTATATAGTTGTTAAAAAGATTATTAC